>NC_030823.1:78634652-78934839 GCF_001704415.2 Capra hircus | reverse complement strand
CTGCCGTCTGCTCTGCGGTCTGGAGCCGAGTGTGTCTCCTGCATACGCACCTGAAGGCGCCGACGCTCACTGAATCCCATGGCAGCCGACAGTGTCAGGGAGCTTTTGGTTCTGGGTCATGAGGGTCCGCAGGTCACCCAGTGAGCCCCACCTTGAACAGACTGAGGCCCAAGAGAGCAATGACACCACCAAGGTCAAGGGAGAGCTGGCGTGGGCCCAGCCTCGGGCCTCAGCCTCAGCGCAGAGTGCTGACTGGGGGCGCGCGGGCCTCTCCCCACCTCCCCTCCACCCCAGGATGGCTAGGCTGCCCCCACCCCTCCCCACACACCCTGACCTCCCTTCTTGGCACAGCTCAGTGGGCCTGCCTTCCCCAGATGGATGTGAGGAGCAGCTCTGGGTGTGTGTGTGTGTGTGTGCATGCGTGTGCACACGTATCCCTGGCCCTGGTGTGTGTCAGGGTGTGTGTGTCAGGGTGTGTGTGTGTGCATGCATCTGTGTCCCTGGCCTGGTGTGTGTGTGTGTGAGGAGCAGCTCTGGGTGTGTGTGTGCATAAGTGTGCACACATATCCCTGGGCCTGGTGTGTGTGTGCCTGCGTGTGCACACATATCCCTGGCCCTGGTGTGTGTGTGTGTGTGTGAGGAGCAGCTCTGGGTGTGTGTGTGTGTGCATGAGTGTGCACACGTATCCCTGGCCCTGGTGTGTGTGTGAGGAGCAGCTCTGGGGATGTGTGTGTCAGGGTGTGTGTGTGTGTCAGGGTGTGTGTGTGTGCACACATATCCCTGGGCCTGGTGTGTGTGTGCATGCATGTGCACACGTATCCCTGGCCCTGGTGTGTGTGTCTGTGAGGAGCAGCTCTGGGTGTGTGTCAGGGTGTGTGTGTGTGCACACATATCCCTGGCCCTGGTGTGTGTGTGTGTGTGTGTGTGTGTGAGGAGCAGCTCTGGGGGTGTATGTGTCAGTGTGTGTGTGCGTGTGCACACGTACCCCTGGCCCTGGTGTGTGTCAGGGTGTGTGTGTGTGTGCATGCGTCCGTGTCCCTGGCCTGGTGTGTGTGTATGTGTGCATGAGTGTGCACACGTATCCCTGGCCCTGGGGGGTGTGTGTGTGAGGAGCAGCTCTGGGGGTGTGTCAGGGTGTGTGTGTGCACACATATCCCTGGGCCTGGTGTGTGTGTGCATGCATGTGCACACGTATCCCTGGCCCTGGTGTGTGTCTGTAAGGAGCAGCTCTGGGGGTGTGTGTGTGTGAGGAGCAGCTCTGGGGGTGTGTGTGTGTGTGTGTACGTGTGCACACATATCCCTGGCCCTGGTGTGTGTGTGTGAGGAGCAGCTCTGGGTGTGTCAGTGTGTGTGTGCACACATATCCCTGGCCCTGGTGTGTGTCAGGGTGTGTGTGCATGCTTCCGTGTCCCTGGCTGGTTGGTGTGTGTGTGTGTGTGCGTGTGTGTGTCCCTGGCCGGCCGCCCAGCCTAATGGTGGGCCAAGGCTTGCTTGAGACTGAAACCGCGGGTGAGCACAGAGGCCGGCAAGCCCCCACCCCTCCGGGAGAAACTCAGGCAGGACGAGGGACTCGGCGCTCCGGTGTGGGGGCGAACCTGCGGGAAGGCCTCCGCGGGAGGGCATGGCCCTTCTCTCCTGCCCCTCGATCCCCGCCTTGCTAGGGACCCCAAGACCCCGGCCTGGCCCTACGCAACCTTCAGCGGCGAGGTCAGACGGGTCAGAGGACGCTGGCGTCCCGGCTGCGGAGCCAGCCTCCGTCCCGCCCTCCGTGAAGTACACGCGGCTCTGCAAGCAAACGGCAAAGGGAGGCCGGGCTACGGCGGCCGCGCTCACTGCGGGTGCCACGGCGTCTGAGTCACGCTCTCGCGTCCACGCCGCCGCGGCGGCGTTGTAGGCGGGAACAGGCCCGCACCCCTCCTCGGGCGCTCGAAGTCTCTGCTACCACCTCTTAACCCATCGGACTGTAGGATGGCTGCGCCCGCTCCGAGGGTTGCGACCAAGTAGGCCAAGTGGCCTTGTCTACAGACACACAGCCGCACTCGTGACCCACAGCCGGAACGCGCTCGCAGGTCCTGGCCCCGCCCCAGGCCCCCTGCCACGGGAGGAGGGTCGAGCCCGGGCTGCCCGGGCCGGCCACCTTCCGGAAGCCCTGCCCGCTGCTGCGCCGCCGGGCGGGGTTGCACGAGGCTGCGCAGGAAGTTCCTCCGGGAGGGCGGAGAAGGCCCTGGTCTGCGGTCCGCCTCTGCGCCGGGCCTGGCTCCGCCCCCGAAACCGGCGGCGCGCCGCCACGCGGACCGAGTCACGGGCATCGTGAAGTCGGGCCCTCCCTGCTGCGCTGCTGTGTGAGGAGCGTGGAATCCAGAGAATCAGAGTTCGGTTCATCTAGCTCTGTGAGCTGTCAGCCCGGCGAGCCCTGGCGGGTGTCTGCTCCGGGAGTCCGCGTAAACACGCCCCCGCGAGGCTGGCTGAGCAGACTCCGTGGAATGAGGTGTGTAACTCTGGCCGGGGCTTGCATTGTGGCAACTGAGGCTAGTTTTGGATGATCAAATATGTTCCAGAAGGAGGACTCTAGCATTAGTAAGCCAGAGTTCAGAAAGAAACAGGAGTAGGCGGTCCCTGATTCCGTGCACCCTACCACTGACTCTGACAAGCACGGGTACTCTCTGCCCATCCTCCGGGGACGGGGAGCAAGCTTTCTGATTAACCCCGAAAACCAGTGCACCTCTTCACACGCTGCTCCTCCAAAAAGTAGCCCAGCCTCAGCCCAGACCGCAGGGCGCTTCCCAGGGCTTCCATCACACAGGGTTCGGGGGGCGCTCTTATGGTTCCACAGTCCCCACTCAGCTCTGAGGCCGAGCCTTTCCGTCCCGAGGGAGTTTCTTAACGGTGGCGGGAGCAGTGGCGAACATGGGCTGACAATGTGTATGATGGGCCAACGCATACCCCTGGAGCCTCGTCGCGAAGATCCAGCCAGAAGCAAGCTCGCCCCCCGCCGCACTATGCATCCAGGGGAGGAGTCAAGCCCCGCAGTTGGAGCCATACCAGGCAGGTGGAAAATTCCCCCTGGCGTGTAGCCCAGGCGCTGTGCCTGCCGGGTGGGCCCCAGCCAGGTCCGGGGGACCGCAGGCAGCCTGGCAGCCACAGGGAGCTGGCCAGGGCCTCCCAGCTCAGTTGCCCCCACCCAGACTCCAGAATCCTGTCTGCTCAAGCCGGCAGACAGGACAGGGAGCTGTGGGAAGCTTGTGGAGGTTTGTTGGGACCTTGGAGCTTCTCGGCAGTTGCAGCCCTGGGTGGAGGTGGCCGTGCCAGCTCCTTCCCGTCCCCCGGCAGAGTGGGTGGTCCCAGAACCCTTGTGGAGGGCTGGGGGGCTGCAGCTGTCTGCATGGCCAGGCGGGCAGAGCTCTGGCAGGTGTGGTGGCGCGGATGTCCCTGTGTCTGCTCCTGCTCACTGCCAGCCTCCACCTAGTGACCTTGGGCGGACACACCCTGGCTCAGGCCTTGCTGTGTTCCTCTGGGACTGTTGGGCTCACCTCCTGGAAGGACACGAAGCCACACCCACCAGACCTGGGAAGTACAAACTCTGCAGGCCTGCGGGACTTGGGGCTGGGGGGCAGGACATGTCCCAGGGTCCCTTGTGCTGGAAGCCAGGGTGGGCTTGTACCACCTGCCTACTCCTGGCCACCGTTGCTCCCGGCCGGTTTCCCTGGAGGCCCTTCCCAAAGCCTGGAGCTGCTTTCTGGAATGTTTACCCACAAACATTTTAATGTTGCTGGTCGGTTCAGTGGGGCTTTGGGAACTGAGAAAACCCCTTTGTGGCTTTGCCAGGTTTCGTGTAGACAGCCACCCGGTCCCTCAAATCCCTCCCACTTGGGGCCGTCGGACCCGGGGGGGCCGCCGTGCCAGGTGCGATGGACTCACGCCCCACCAGAAGGCTACTCAGAGGGCATGACCCACTGACCGCGCGTCACTGCCGACACAGGCGGGGAGCACGGTCCGTCTGGGCAGAGGAGTGGTGGAGATAAGACAGGGCATGACCTCGACTCCATGACAGCCAGCAAGCCCGCTCCAGGAACCCAACTGCTGTGACTCACAGCCCGCCAATCAGGACGCCAGGCTGCCTGCCTTTTCCAGCCAAACACACCTGTAACCTGCCAGCCATCTGTTGGGCCACACCCCTGCCCTAGCCGTTCCCGAGAGAAATACAAACCTCTTTACATGGGTGCGTGTGGGAGCTCTGTGGCTCTGCCACGGGGGAAGCGTGCACGGCCGTGTGCTGAGTACAGACAGCATGGATGCACACGGGTACACCCACCCGGGGAGCCCCCCCCCGCCCCGCCCCTGCCAGGCTTGCCGCTGCCTCCCGCCCCCACCCGCAGTGGAGATGACAGAAGAGGCCCAGCAGACGGCGGCGTCCAGGGGGCCAGGGAGCTCCCTCGCCCTCAAGAGAGCAAACAAAGACACTTGAGCCCGCCTCGGCCCTGAAGTCCCTCGGGGTATACTGCAGTGGGAAGGGACGGAGAGGTCCCTAGCAAAGCCACGGGTCGTAGCTGAGGGCCCTCCATCCAGGGCAGCCTGGCCAGACGCTGGCCTCGTGGGCTCACCCAGCTTGGAGGGCAGCCTGGCAGTGGTGGGCAGGCAGCCCCAGAGGGAGGCCTGGAGAAGGACAGTGTGCCCCGGAACCCGAGGGCTGGGAGGAACGTCAGGAGAGGGTGCGTGGGGAGAGATGTCCAGGGACGTGGGCTCAGCCTGGAGGACCGTCGGGGGAGGGGCTGCGTGGGGAGAGACGTCCAGGGGATGAGGGCTCACCCTGGAGGGCGCAGAGGAGACCCGCTCTCGCCCTCCTCACCCCCACATGCAGTGTGTTTCTCTGCGAGTCCTGACCCGGGCAGTGGCCTGGACTGAGCCCGGCACAGCCCCGCGCTGCCGGGTGGGACCTGGCACTCGAACCAGGACCTCGGCGGTCACACTGGGGCTGGGGGCCGGGTCAGCCAGGCGCCCACCTCCCTGAGTCAGCGTTCACGTCTGCAGCTTCAGCAGAGGACCCCCCCTCAGCTCCCAAGATCAAGGGCTTGTTCCGGGCCAGTCTGCAGACCCACAGACTCAGACTGCTGGTTTGGACAGGAGAGAAAAAGAGTGAGTCCCGTGGGGAAGCAGAGAAGGGCAGGACCCGACCCTCACGACCTGGGACAGCTGGCTGGGGGGAGGGGGGTGTCTGGCTGGGGCAGAAACCGCCTTCTCCATCCTTGGGTGAAGCCGCACCCAAGGTCCCGGGCAGCTTGCCCAGCCCTGCTCGCTCCTGCAGAGGCTGGGCTGCAGGACAGGGTGGCTGAGGGGTGGGGGGGCGCTGCCTGTCTGTCCTGAGTCACCTCTGCATGCAGGGTGACACGGCTGGGGGCCCTAACCCCCTCTTGTGAAGCACTCCCGCCTCTTCACCCCAATCCAGGAGTGACAGGTGGGCACGGAGTACTCCTGTCACGCTTGGGGGGTCCCCGGGTGCTGGGCTCCTGGACGCAAGTCCCAAGGACCCCCTGCCTCTGGGTCACAGCCCATCGCCAGACTGGCTGAATGGGAGGCCCAGGGCCCTTCCACCTGGGGGTCCCAGGGGCTGCACTGCATGGACGTGAGCGTCCGGGGCCACTTGAGGGCGGCTCTTAGAGGGGCAAGGATGAGGCCAGTGTGAAGGAGAGACGTGGGCATTTCTGAGGGACCCTCTCTGTCTCGGAGGCGCCGCTCAGCGATGTGGTTGGATGTCCAGGGCGAGCCTTCTAGGCAGGGCTTACCGCCAGGAGAGCTGAAGGTCAGAAGGTAAAGGGACCTGGCCCTGTCTACACAGCCTGGACCACCCAGCGTCCACAGTGAGGGTGGGACTCGGAGCAGCGGTTGGGCCCAGAGGGACCCCTGCGAGGAATCCAGTCGCTCCGCCTCAGTGCCAGCCTGTGCCTGCCGCCGCCCAGACAGGTGCCACCCTGCGCAGGGGAGGGGTCGCGCCTCCCCGTCGGTTCCCCTCCACGCTCTTCTGGGCTGAGTCTGGCTGGCGGCCCTGCCAGGACATCACGGTAGGGAAGGAAACGGCGGCAGGGGCGCCTGGCAGTGAATGATCTGCTTGTCCCCACCCGCCACCTGAGGCGCGGAGGGAGGCGAGGCCGTGCCAGCGGCTAGAGGCGAGGGGCTGGGCCATCTGGAGCACCCCCTCGTCTCCTGCACTTGCCCCCTAAGCAGAGGGGCTTCCTCCCGGCCCCCCGGGCTGCAGCCAGACCCTGCCACAATCACAGCCCACAGCCAGGGGCTTGGCTGTCCGCAGAGATTTCACCCTGACCCTCCCCACTCATCCCAGAGCTCCAGAACCAGTTCCTGGGCTGCCAGGGGCCTCTAGGTGCCCCAGTGGGACAGCCTGACCGAGCTGTCTGCAGGGAAAGCTACAGATCACTGGGGGAAGGGGCAGGCAGGGCAGAGCAGGGGACCGCCTTCCACGGGCTTCCCGGGCGTCTCCAGCTTACCCGCCCCGCCTGGCCCCCAGGCCTGATCCTGAGATCCTGGCAGCAGCCCTCTCCTCTTCTCTGTCCCGGCTGGGTGACCCTCCACTCCTCCCAGCAGGCCGGCTCTTCCTGGAATTAGCCCGTCTCCCCGCACGCCGCAGGCCTGCTGGACCGCGGCCCGCCTCCCATCTGAACCAGCACCCTCTCTCGCTCTTAGTCTGCTCCTGGAGGAACCCCTGTGAAGGCTCGCCTCTAGGGAGCCTTCCTGACTCACCCAGGACAGCCCGGTGGGCCTCCGCACCCAGCCCCAGCGCGCCCGCCCCACACACGTCCGCCCCACACACGCCCGCCCCACACACGCCCGCCCGTCGCCGGGGCCCTGCTGCCCCTGCCGAGGGGAGTTTGTCTTGCTGACCATGCCCGCCACGGCCTGGCTCTGTTCTGTCTCCCCCAGTGGGTCTTCCTGGAGTCACGTTTCTAATAAAGGAGCAGCTTCCACGTCCAAGCTGTCTGGAGCTGGACCGGGTGGCCTGGGATAGCAGTGACCTCTCTGAGGATGGAGGCTTCAAACGACGGTCGGTCGTTAGTAACGGGTGCTTCTAGCATCACTTTTGTATCCGTCACAATAAACAGGCATCCACAAACGTCTGTTAAATAAATACTAACACAAGTCACTCCCATCCTAGCGTGGAGCAGGCAGCGGCACCCCACTCCAGTGCTCTTGCCTGGAAAATCCCGTGGACGGAGGAGCCTGGTGGGCTGCCGTCCATGGGGTCGTGAAGAGTCGGACACGACTGAGCAGCTTCACTTTCCCTTTTCACTTTCATGCATTGGAGAAGGAAATGGCAGCCCACTCCAGTGTTCTTGCCTGGAGAATCCCCGGCTGCCGTCTGTGGGGTCGCATGGAGTCGGACACGCCTGAAGCGACGCAGCAGCAGCAGCAGTCACTCCCTTCCTGCAGTGTGCGCACGTCTCATCAGCGTGGGGGTTTGTTCTGACGGGCCAGCCGGTTGCGTCATCCTGCTGTTGGACGGTGCTTACTGGGAGACCCTGGCATGGAGGGCCGTCTTTGGGCAAGAGGACCTGGCTTCTCCACGGGGAGAGGGCAGTGTCTGTGACGAGCTCGGGGTGCTGGGTGCCGGCTGGAGCTCCAGGGAGCACTCTGGGGTCGGGAGGGCAGGGTGACGTCTCACAGGCCAGATCGGCTCCTGGTGCCCAGCTGCTGCCCTGGCACCTCGTCCCTGAGCCTCCCCTGGGCTGGACCATCCCAGAGCTGCCTTGGCCCTGCTGTAGGAGGGGTGGGGAGCCTTTGAATCGGGGGCCGAGCACCACGCTGGGCAGGAACAGCATGAGTCCCCAGGAAGGAGCACCTTCAGGTGGCGGAAAGTCTTCCCCCGGCCATCTGAGTCCTCCTTGTCGAGGAGGGGTTTCCTCTCCCCCCTCCTTCATTGAGGGGGCTTTGGGATCCCAGGGCAGGGAGGCCTAGGTGGGTGGTTCTATGCCTTTGCTGGCTGTGTGTCCCAGCGTCTCCCAGTGCCAGGCACGGAGGAAGGAGACAGAGGCGGCCTGGGCGGGTCCCAGGCCCGAGAGCCCCTCAGGGCCAGCACTGCCTGCGCCCACTCCACCCACAGCCCGTCCACTCGCGCCGCGCTGGTGTCCTCTGGTGCACTTGCTGGAGCGTGGTGCTGGGCCTTCCCGAACGTCTGCTCAAGCCAGTGTGTCGACCCGCTCCCCAGGCTGACTGCCCAGGGGCCACAGGTTGAGAAGCGCTGTCACACATCGCCGTGGAGGCCTCACCGTGGCAATGCCCACGTCCCACCGTGACAGCATCCTTGCAGACCACAGGCCCCAGGGTACCACTGACCTTTCCCCAGGAGCAAACCAAAGGGCAGAGATTCCTCGATGGCACGGCGCCTTCTGCTTTGCCCATGTCCTTCCTCACGATGTATCCTCATGATCTCTGGGGCTCAGATTTTTCAGTGGCTGCCTCCTTCCTTGAGTATGGATCTCGGCAGGCAGAGCTCGTACCTGGGAGGTTCACTGCTTCTGGAGCGCCTGTAGCAACCTCGGGCGCAGGGCAGATGCTCCGCCAGCCTTTGGACCATGAGGGTGAGTGATGCCGGGTTGTCTCTGAGTCGGGAGTGGGTCCTGAGCCTCTGACCTTCGGCAGCGCCCCTCACCATGGTCCAGGAGCCCAGAGCCTGCAGGGCTGGCAGAGTGGGGTCCAGAAGACTCACTGCCCGGCTCCGGTGCCAGCTGTGGGGGCTGGGAGTGGGGAGGGCTTGTCTCGAATCTGCCCCCCGCCTGCCTCCCGCATCTCTGTCCTTCAGTTCCCAAACCTGTGACGTGAAGACAGTGAGAGCACCTGCCTCCAGAGGCCATGGGGAGTCGGAAGTGAGTCGCCGTGGCGACCGTGCACCTTCATCCAGCGCTTCTCAGGGGCCGCACGCCGTCCTGGCGATGGACACAGACAAGCCTGCTCAGTCTGTTACTGATTCCTCACTATAGATGAAGCAGTCTCGGTGCTGACTGGCGTCACGCAGCTCGTAAGCGGCACAGGGGGCCGATCTGGGCGGTCTGCTTCCATTCACTGGGCCGTGCCAGCCACGGACTCGCTCCAGAAGACGCCAGATTCCAGCCATCTCAGGAGGCTGCACAGCTGCCCTGAGGGCCCAGCCCCACTCCACCCCGACTCGCCCCAGGACCGTTCCTGCGGCCAGCCCTGGGGAACTCCCCGGGACAAGGACGGGGGATTTCTGGGACAAAGGAGAGAGATTCCTAGTGGCTGGGAAATGGTCGCCTTCCACGTGGCCTGCCCTGGTGGGGGCGCTGCTCCGGCGTGGTCCTGGAGAGGGGGTCTTTGTTGGGGAGGCCGACCCACGAGGGGCCCAGGAGGGTGGGGTGGAACAGCAGGCGCGTGGCCTCAGCGCAATCTACACAGTCTCCTGAGACCACCTCCCCCAGCAGCTGCCGCGGGTCTGAGGGCTGGGCCCTGGCAGGTGGGCTGGGCCAGGGTCACGGGCCAGGCAGCCTCGAATGTCCATCTCTGAGCATCTGGTTCCACCTAGTGGCCTCTGATGTCCCCACGGCCCCACAGAGCCAGGGCTGTGGCCGGCAGGGGGCTGCCTCTCTTCAGTGCAGTCACTCAGTCGCGTCCGGCTCTTTGTGACCCCGTGGACCACAGCATGCCAGGCTTCCCTGTCCATCACCAACTCCCAGAGTTCACTCAAACTCACGTCCATTGAGTCGGTGATGCCATCCAGCCATCTCATCCTCTGTTGCCCCCTTCTCCTCCCACCTTCAATCTTTCCCAGCATCAGGGTCTTTTCAAATGAGTCAGCTCTTTGCATCAGGTGGCCAATGTGTTGGAGTTTCAGCTTCATTATCAGTCCTTCCGGTGAAGACCCAGGACTGAGTTCCTTCAGGGTGGCCTGGTTGGAGCTCCTTGCGTCCAGGGGACTCTCGAGAGTCCTCTCCAGCACCACAGTGGCACTGCCCAGGCGGGGATTGCGGCCCGCCCCCTCCGAGGGGCAGCTGATGCGCACGCGCAGAGCAGGGGGAGCGGAGGGCTGCCGCCTCATCTCCTCACCACCGACCACCCGTCCTGCGTGGGCCTGGCCCTGGCACTTGACCTCTCCGGCCGCAGTTCCCATGGTTTCCACGTCTGAGAAAGAAGACTGTGGGTGTAGACCCTCTTCAGGATCCCTTTCCTGCTACGTGATCAAGGGGCTGAGTTTCAGCTCTGGAGTCGGACAGACCTGCAATTTGGATCCCGGCTGTGTGTCCTTGGGCAAGTTACTTTGCCGCTGAGCTGCGGTAGCAATGTAAACACAGAGTATGATGGTTCTATCCAGCAGCCTGGCCCAGTGAGTGCCCAGGAAGCCCAAGGCTAGCAGCAGCAGCAATTGCCTGTCCCCTGAGGTGGGGCGGGAGCCTTGTCCCCCCAACCCCGTGTGCACGGCCGGACTGAGGGTGGGCGGCCCCGAGGGCCCCACAGGTCTGAGTGCTGCCGCCCGTGGGGCCTGGGGAGGCGTGTCCTGCGGGTGGCACAGAGCGCCCTGTGTCCAGCAGAGGGCCCTGCCCTGTCCTGCCTGGCTGCCGCGGGCGGAGGGACGGGGGGTGACCACTGGAGCCGGCTGGCGATGCCAGACGCCCGCTGGGGGCGGGCCCAGCAGCCAGCTGCCCATTGAGCTGGGCCCGCACTCGGCCCGGCCTCGCCTCTGTGTGCGGGCAGCCGTGCCGCTCGTCCGGCCATGCGGTGGCTGTGGCCGCTGGGCGTCTCCCTTGCCGTGGCGCTGGCAGCCGGGCCCGAAAGGGCCCCTGGGGGGGTCCGCCTGCAGCAGGGTGGGCACCAGCCTGCGGCCCAGGAGCAGCCGGACCGGTCCAGGCGAGGAGCTGAGTGGGAGGACGCCAAGAGGTTGCAGCAGTACGTGCCCGAGGGGTGGGCTGAGTACCCCCGACCCATCCGCCCCGCCGCCTCGCAGCCCACCCAGCCCCAGGTTGCCGCCAGCCCCTCCCCGGACTGGGCCAGAGAGACTGGGGGCAGCGGGCAGGAGCCCCGGGGCAACGTGACAGGGACGCCCGGCCGGCGCCTGCAGGTGCAGAACCCTCTGTACCCGGTGACCGAGCGCTCCTACGGGGCCTACGCCATCCTGCTGGTGGCCCTGGTGCTGTTCGCCGTGGGCATCGTGGGCAGCCTGGCGGTCATGTGCGTCGTGTGGCACAGCTACTACCTGAAGAGCGCCTGGAACTCCATCCTGGCCAGCCTGGCACTCTGGGACTTCCTGGTCCTCTTCTTCTGCCTCCCCATCGTCACCTTCCATGAGATCACCAAGCAGAGGCTGCTGGGCGCCGTGTCCTGCCGGGCGGTGCCCTTTGTGGAGGTGAGTGTGTGGCCAAGGAGAGCCCACGGGATGAGGGCGGGGGAGCTGCCAGCGTGGGTGGAGAGGGTGTGTGAGGCCCCCCAGGTTGCTCAGGGCCCCCGCACCCCAGCCCGGCTCCCGCCCCCAGCAGCCTCAAGGCGGCCCCTTCTCTCCACGCTGAGAGCTCCCTCCCCTGCCTTAACCCCTCTGTCTTTCCACCCAAGAAATGGCTCTGCCCTGTGCCCCCTCTCTGCCCCTCAATTTCCTGCCCCCTCAGTTGGTGAATGAAGGGAGATTCCAATTCCCTGCAGAGCCCCACCCCCCGAACCAGTCAGGCCTGCACCCACTCCCGGGAGTGCAGACATGGAAGGGGAGGCCCTCGCTCCCCGCGACCCTCGTCCCTGCCGTCACCCTTGTTGCCTGCTCCATGCTCTGAAAGTGGAGCCCTGGTTCTGGGGCTGCAGCTGAGGCTGGGGCGCACTGGGGTGTCCCTGGGCAGGTCAGACCCCCTTTCCTGTTTCCTGTCTCCCCCCGGGGGGTAGACCAGGCTGCCCTTCGCCTCTGGGCCCTCCCTCACTGGGTGCCGGTGGGTGTGCAGACCAGGAGAAAGTGCAACCAAAGCAACGCCGAACACACCGAAACGAGGGCACTTGTGTGGGCATGGGAGGCCGCCGTCCTTGCAGCAGCACGGAATCAGCCAGCAGCCTTGAGCGTCGCTCACGGGGGCCTCGGGGGGAGCCATGAGGGCTAGAGTGGCCGTGTCCCCCCAGAGCCGCTCTCCTCCCGGGGGCTGAGCGTCTGAACGCTGCCGTCTTCCCGGTCCTCACCACGGCCCGTGAACTAGCGATGAGTTCTCATCCGGACGGACTTGCTGAGGCTCAGCAGGTGGCACAGCCTTCTTTTGCCCTCCCCAGCCCAGGGCGACCACCCAAAGGTGCTCAGACCTGAAGGAAGCCGCCCAGCTGGGCGCAGCTTTGCATGTCAGTTACCTGGAGCTCGGAGCCCTGCTGAGCCACGGGGGTCAGACATGGGGCCTTGGAGGCAGGCAGACCAGCAGAGTGACTGGGGTGGGGCACTTCACCTGCCCGGCCCCCTCACGGGTGACGGGTGATCCGCGTCACCGTGGCTGAGTGCGCTCTCGAAGGACGACAGGTGTAACAGCTGGGCCAGTCTGCTTCTCCAGGGGGCCCGACCCTGGGCCTCTCCGGCAGGGCATTGCAGGACAGAGAGCTTGTGTCTGTGCCCCCCAAGGCTACAGTGTGCTTGGAGTTAAAACGATTCAAGTGATGGTTTTTACTGGAAAGGTCTCAGGGGAGGGAGAGGGCGGCTCCCTGTGAGGCCTGTCTGCAGAGTTGTGGCCAAGGGGAGCCCACACGCCTGCCCCCTCCACAGCCTGGAGGACAGGTGGCCGTGAGCCCTCCCTGCAGGCTGGGTGTCAGTGAGAGGTGAGGGACAGATGTGCTGCTGGGCCCTTTCGTAGGGGCCCCAGGAGGCCCTGGAGCGGCGGAGTGAGCTGCAGGGTTCCGGGGGGCTGTTCTGGGAGGAAAGGACAGGCTGTGTTGTTTTCCTCGGGCCTGCCCGCAGAGGGGCGGGGCCCCCACAGCACGCCCCAGCGGGGAGGGGAGGTTCGAGCGGGGAGCCCCCCTCTCCCTGGCACTCGCCTCCTCTCTGCTCACAGGGTGGTCGTCCTGTGCGCTGGGTGAGCAGCCTGAGCCCGGGTGGGCCGGTCTGCTTCCCTGAGTGGCCCGACCCTAGGCCTCTCTGGCAGGGCAAGGCAGGACAGAGAGCCTGTGTCTGCGTCCCCCAAGGCTACCCGCCCCCTCCCCCACGCACGTGGGGGACACGGGCGCCCACAGCCCGGCAGGCCCAGGACCTCTGCATCCCCGCATTCATCCTCGGGACGATTCCTGAAGTCCCAGGAGCGTGGTGCTGACCCCCCTCCCCACCCCGTGCCCCGCAGGTCTCTTCCCTGGGCGTCACCACCTTCAGCCTCTGCGCCTTGGGCATCGATCGCTTCCACGTGGCCACCAGCACCCTGCCCAAGGCCAGGCCCGTCGAGCCGTGCCCGTCCATCCTGGCCAAGCTGGCAGTCATCTGGGTGGGCTCCATGACGCTGGCTGCGCCCGAGCTCCTGCTGTGGCAGCTGGTGCGGGAGCCCAGTCCCGCCGCGGGCGCTGTGGACACGTGCGCCATGAAGCCCTCGGCCCACCTGCCAGAGTCCCTCTACTCGCTGGCCCTGACCTACCAGAGCGCCCGCATGTGGTGGTCCTTCGGCTGCTACTTCTGTCTGCCCGTGCTCTTCACGGCCACCTGCCAGCTGGTGACGTGGAGGGTGCGGGGCCCGCCGGGCAGGGAGCCAGAGAGCCGGCCGGGCCCGCAGGAGCCACCAGGGGCCCGGCCCAGCAGCACCGTGGCAGGCCTGGCCGCCGTGCACGCCCTCTGCGCCCTCCCCGAGAACGTGTGCAACGTTGTGGCCGCCTACCTGTCGGCCGCTCTCACGCGCCAGACCCTGGAGCTGCTGGGCCTGGTCACGCAGCTCTCCACCTTCTTCAAGGCGGCCGTGACGCCGCTGGTGCTCCTGTGCGTGAGCCGCCCGCTGGGCCGCGCCTTCCTGGACTGCTGCTGCTGCTGCTGCGGCGAGGGCTGCGGCGGGCAGGCGGCCCCCGGCGGCCCCCGCGCCAAGCTGCACACGGAGCTGGCCGCCTCCGGCTACTTCCACAAGCCCCGAGAGGCGCCGCCGCTCCTGGCCCTGGGCACGCCCTGCTGAGGCCCAGCCGGCCTGCGGTGGGGGAGCTCTGCCCAGAGGTGGGCTCAACTCCCAAGGCGGGGGTCCGGGCCTGCCGGAGCCCCTCCCTGCTGTGCCGGGGCCTGCCCACCCATGCGCTCACTGGGGTGGTGGTTCTGCAGGCCCTTAGAGCTGCCCTGAAACTCTCCGGAACCTCACCTGGCCCCCCCCCCCCCCCCCCGCCGCCGCCCCGCAATCTGGAGCCTGACCGCATCGCCCGTGTGCCCCTCTCTGCACCATGCCCCCAGGACCGGGCTCCTCCCTGGGCATAGCCGGCCCCACGCTGCATGCCTCCTTTGGGCGCCGTGCCCCCCGAGAGGACTCGTGTCTTCGTCCGCCTCCTCCTCCGATGTACCCCCGGTTGACCCATCCCCCCCTGCCTCCCTCCTCCGCTCAGGCGCTCCCCCGTAGAAGGCCCTTCTTAGAAAACAATAAACTGGGTAGGACCAGCCCTGTGCCCGTGGGCCTTTCTTATGCCACATCCTGGCAGTGCCCAGATGCACCTGGGCTTTGCCCTCCTGGCCACTGCCGGCCCCCCCGGTGTCCTGTCCAGCCTGGGGCACCATGACTTTGAGGGCAGAGTGAAAGGAAGGGCTTGGGGGCTGGGGCCCTGTGCCCTTGGTCAGGCCTGAACCCAGCCGTCCCCAGTAAGAAGGCTGGGAACTTATCTCCCATGGAGCACCCTCTCACTGCTCCTCCCTCCGCACAAAGCCCCCCCGTTCGAGGGTCTGCCTCTGAGAACAGCTCTTGTCTGGCTTCTTAGAACGGACTGTTCAGCCCACAGACGACCCAGCCGCCTGCCCTCCGCCTGCCCCCACCCCACACCCTCCCCCCCCAGTCTTCTTTCCTCTCACTGGTTCCCCCCGCAATGGGGGGCCTTCCAGAGGCCCCTGAGCCTCGTCTGGGCCCAGAGAGTTTGGCACAAGGTCAGCCAGAGGGGCATCTTGGCTGAGGCCCCAGGAGCCTGCCCTCCCATCTGACATGCAGCTCTGGGTCTCCTGGAGGGGGTCCCCGCTGCCAGCTGTGCCTCGATCACCCGCGGGCCCAGGAGGGTCCCCGGGGCAGGGTGGTAGCGTGCCCGAGGCTCCCTTCTCCGCTGGTCACCCACCCACAGCCCTTGGCCTCAGCCTCCATCCCCCGCGCCCCGGGCTCTTAGCGGCCTTGTTCTCTCTCCCTGGCACTCACCCCCAGGACGGGTGACGCCGAGGGAGAGGGAGCCCGTTGCTAGGTGATGGCGCTGCCGGGCGCACTCTCTTTGTGCTGTGAGAGGCAGGCAGCCCCCACAGTGACTGAAGCCCCCAACCTCATCTGCAGTAGCTTAGGACGGAGGGGGAGCAGGCTGGGGGTGGGCCAAGGGTAGGCCGGGTGCTGGGTGCCCTCCCTTACTTCCTCTCCGCACCCCTCCCCAGTCCCAGATGCACCAGCAGCTTCCTATGGGATATGGGGGGCGGTGAAATGGGGACGAGCCGGGCCGGGGGGGCCCACCACATCCTGTCTGGGGGCTCTGCCAAGGGGCACCCTTGCCTCTCTCAGCTCAGAGCCGTGCGAGGAGACGGCCCCGAGGCCCAGCTCGCCCTGCTGCCCCAGGCAGCCAACGTGAGTGGCTTGCAGGATTAGTCAGCCAGCAGGCCAGCGGGCCTTGGGAAGGAGCCACGGTCCCTCCGGCCTGGCCAGCTGGGGGAACAAAGCGGCATTTGTTGCTTAGGGGTCCTGGGCTGGTTGGCAGTGGTGAACAGTGGACTTGAGCTGGGTCTTTAGGGGATACCAGCCAGCTGGGAGGGGCCAACTCACTGAGCCCCCCACCCTCCCCCACACCTGCAGTGAGAATTGCCTCCCTTGGGCAGACTGGATGCAGGTCCGGGACCCCAGTGAAGCGGGATGAACCCCTCACAGAGGCCTGGAGTCACTGGGGGCCTGAGACAGGACTCCTAGAGCTCCGGGCAGGAGGCCCAGCATCCAGCACCTTCCTTCCGCTATAGGCGCCTGCTGTGTGCGCTGGGCAATCTGTCCTATAGGCGCCTGCTGTGTGCGCTGGGCAATCTGTCCTATAGGCGCCTGCTGTGTGCGCTGGGCAGGTGGGTGCCTGCTGGCTGGTGAGCAGCTCACCCTGTCTCAAGTCCTGCCCTTCTTGGAGGACAGGGGAGGCCAGAAAGGCAGGCCACTGGGTGCCCCCATCCTGTTCTCCAGACCGTGGGGTCCTGCCCCAGCGCCCCAGGCCACGGCATCGCCAGCCACCGAGGAGCCGGGAGGGCCAGCCTAGCCCTGGCCCCGCCCATTCCTGAGGGGCTGGTCAGCACGCATGCGCGCTCAGTTGTGTCTGGCTTTGCACTCGCTTGGACTGCAGCCCACCAGGCTCCTCTGTCCGTGGAATTTTCCAGGCAAGAATACTGGAATGGGTGGCCAATTCCTCCTCCAGGGGATCTTCCTGACCCAGGAAGATCTAGTCTCCTGCATTGCAGGCGGATTCTTTACCACTGAGCCACTTGGGAAGGCACCCCAAAGTCACCTGGCTCCATTTGCCAAATTCCATCAAACTCCGCGGCAGTGGGGACACGGCCTCCCTTTCGTTCTGATGAACGGAAGGAGCCTCCAGGAGAAAGCACGGAGGACGTACCGAGCTCAGAGCCACCAGGGGAGGCCCGCCTCGCAGGACCCTGGAAGCTGCTTTCTCTCAGCAGAGGATGGATGAAGCCTGCATGTAGGGCCGTCCCATTTCTGGGCGGAGGAGAGCCCAGTGGGGCGGGGATTACGGTAAAACTGGGTCAAGATGGCCCCGGATTCGGGAAGGATTTTCGAGCAGCGGGGCGCAAGGCTCTGAGCTGCTTTGGAGGTGAGGGGGGCGGGTCTTGGTGGAAGGAGGGAGGGTGCGGCCTCTCCTGGGAAACCAGCAGCCCTGACACCAGCGGGCGGAGCGGGTCGGCTGCGGGCTCCGCACGCGCCCCAGGGCCCTTCACTGGCTCCGCCCGCTCGGGCTGCAGGCGGAGCCTGGATGCACTGCGCGCGGCATCCCGCGCGGAGGCGCGGCCGGGCAGGTGGTGACACCGGCGCCCTCGGGGCCGCTGGCAGCTCAGAGCCGGGGACCAGAGGAGGCGGCGGCAGGCAGGAGTCGGGCCGCACGCGGGGGCCGCTCTGTAAAGAGCCATTGTGTGTCCGGAGCAGCGCGTGCCTCCCGCTGGCTGGGTGCGCCCGGGTGGAGGACTGGAGTCCTGAGCCTGCTGGGCCACCGGGGGCAAAGAACCCACACCGTGCAACCCCCCAACACAAAATTGTCGTTTATTCTTGTTAGGAGGCAAAAAAATGTACAGTTACAAGAATCATCTTCCAAACAGAGGTTAAATATGAGCAGAAAAGTGTAAAAAAGGAATAGGGACATCACTTTACAAATCATTAAATTAAATAAACCAACAGAAAACAAAAATCCAAAGAACCAACCCCCCATGCTGAGTTCTCTCCTTGTGCAACTCTGCAAAATGAGAACAGAAAGTGAGGTGGCCCGTGGAGGAGGGGGCCTGAGGGGCAGGAGCTGGAAGCCGGCGGCCGGGCGGGGAGGGCGGGCGGCGGGGGCACCTCGGAGGCGGCCCCTGCCCTCCACCCGGCTGGGGCCGAGAGGGGAGTCCCTGAAGGCTCCCGTCTGCCTGTGACATCCAAACACTGCAGGGATAGATGAGGCTCGGGACGGCCGCCCCTGCCAGGCTGGTGCCTTTCCGGGCGGCCCGGCCCTAGCCGACCCCCCGGCTCCCTCCTGCTCTCTCCACCGCCCCCTCCCTGCTCCTGGCTGGGCCCTGCAGCATCAAATGGTTGATTTTAGTCTTTGCTTAAATTAAAAAATTAAAATATATATACATATATATACTGTATACACAGGACAGTAACAGAGGGAAAGGGGAGCGGGGAGGGGCGGGCGGAAAACGGAGCGGGGAGGGGAGGTCAGGGGGCGGGCGGGAGCCATTCACTTTACAGTCAAATCAGGAGTTCAGACCTCAGCAGAACGGGACTCTGGGGCCCCCGGAGGACCCTCCCCGCACTGAGTAGGGAGGGTGGGCTTGGGGGGCCGCAGGGGGAGGGGGAGCTCGGCTTCAGGCCGGGAGGCGGCCCCTGGTCCGAGAGCGCGGCCACGGTCTCAGCTTCTCCGCGACTTTGAGTGCTGGATAAGCCACTGCAGGGTGATGTCTGGGAGACAAGGGGGCGGGTCACAGGGCTTCGGGGCTGCTTCTCTTGGGGAGAGCGCACACGGGGGGCTGGGGGCTGCAGCTGGGGTCACCCCAAGGGCGTCCCAAGCCCAGTCCCAACGTCAGACCTGCTCCGAGCCGCGCAGGCGACAGAGACCCGGGGAGCTCGCCCGAGACCGCACACCAGTGGGGGCAGGGCGGGGGCTTCTTGCCGCCGATCCCACCCGGGGAGCCCGGGGCCTCCCATCCCGCCCCGCCCCGCGGGCCCCCGCACCCACCGATGTTGTCCTTCTCTTTGCAGGAGATGGAGTAGCAGCATATCTCTCGGTCCTGGATGGCAGACAGGCTCCTGCGGGGACCACGCAGTCTCCTGAAGCTGCCGCCGCGGGGACTGGGGGCTTGGGGCGGCAGGGACCTGGGACTGGGGGGGCAGGGGGAGGGGGCGGGGGCGCGCGAAGGGCGGGCCGCGGGCGCCACCGCGCGGCGGGTGCCGGAAGCGCGCGAGCCCCTCGCTCCACGCCGCGGGCAGGGGCGGGGCCCACTCACATTTTCTCGATCAGCTCCTTCTCATCCAGCGCTCCCGGGAGGTCTCGCTTGTTCCCCAGGACGAGCACCTGCCGCGAAGAGAGGACAGGGCTCGGACCAGGGCTGCCGCGGCCCGGCCGCCCTGGAGGGGGTGGGCCCGGGGGCCTCCACACCGCCCCACCCGCGCAGAGCCGGGCCCGCCCGCCCACTCCACGCGGGGCTGACCGGGATGCCCTGCAGCTGGGGCTTGTCCAGTAGGTTGTGGAGCTCATTCTTGGAGGCCTCAATCTTCTCTTGGTCAGCGGCGTCCACCATGTACCTGGGGGACGGCAGGTGGGGATGCAGTTGGCCCCACAGGCCGGGGTGGGAGTGGGAGCTGCCACCTGGGTGGGCTCAGGAAGGGGCTCCGATGGGACAACCTGCACGGACTACGGGGGGGCCTGCCCGCGTCCCGCCCCGGACAGACCCCGGAGAGGCTGCTGCTCGCTCGGCCAAGCTCGGCAACACGGGTCCTGTGAGATGAGACCCGAGTCCTTCAAAGAGTGACCCTCTTCTGTTCTCATGGGAGGACTAGACGAGGGGGGAGAAAGCTGCAAAGGAGGCGCTAACAGACTTTATGCTCAAAACACTTTTAAAGAAATCACACTGGGGAGTTTCCTGGTGGTCCCAGGGGTTAGGACTGGGAGCTTCTGCTGCAGGGGGTACCGGTTCCATCCCTGGTCCAGGAACTAAGATCTCGAATACCACGTGGCCAGAAAACTTAAAAAATAATAACAGTAATAAAAAATCAGGTTACAGGGTGTAAGATAGGCCACAACGATATACTTTAAAACATAGGGGATAGAGCCAATATTTTGATGTAACTGTAAATGGAGTATTACCTTTAAAATTGTATAAAAATTTAAAAATCAACTTAAAAACAATGAAAGCTAAACGATCGTTTGGGCACATATGTATGTTGTGGTTGTTGCTATTTTCTTTAAAGCAAGGGAGGGAACTCCCTGGCAGTCTAGCGGTTTGCCAAGGGCCGGGGTGAGGGAGACGGAAATCCTGCAAGATGTGTGGTGCGCCAAAAAGGAAAAAGGAAAAAAAGGTGAGGGAATGAACCGCTAAATCACATAAAATTCACGACATAGGTGAGTCTGAGTCGGGGGAGGTCCACGCGGAGGCTTCCGCACGAGGCGGTGGTGATTCCGGTCTCAGGCTGGACGGTGGGCGTCCAGAGGGTCCGTCTTAGCAAAGGCAAGCCAGAGCGGCGGCAGGGGCTCGCGCGGCCGGGGGGGCCCGCGCACTCACACGATGGCGCTCACTCCGCGGCAGTAGCGCTCCCACATGCTGCGGAAGCGGGGCTGTCCCCCGATGTCCCAGAGCTGGAGAGAGGGCGGGGCGTCAGCGGCGGGCTTGCCCCCAGCCCTGGGCGCCCCCCTCTGCCCCGGGCTCCGCGGCGCCGGTTCCCTGGGCCCCAGGCCCCCAGCTCCCCTCTGCCCCGGGCTCCGCGGCGCCGGTTCCCTGGGCCCCAGGCCCCCGGCCCCTCTCCCCGGGCTCCGCGCGGGCGCCCGGGCTCCTTTCTGCCCACTGCCGGCCCCCGGCCCCCTCTCCCCGGACTCCGCGGCGCGGGAGCCCGGGCTCCTTTCTGCCCACTGCCGGCCCCCGGCCCGCGCGCACCTTGATGGTCACGTTTCCCTTGGTGATCTTGCGCATGTTGAAGCCCACAGTGGGGATCATGTCCTCGTTGAACTGTCCTGACTGGAAGGGAGAGTCAGAATTGGGAAAGGCGCAAAAACGGCAGGCGCCGTTGGGCGGCCCCTGCGGCCACGGACCAGGCAGTGGGGAGCCTCTCCTGCCTCCCCCTCCCCATCTATCCTCTGGAGGAGCAGGTGGGTGAACAGCGGAGGTTCACACTTGCACAGGCAGTGAACGCTCATGTCAACCCCGGGAGGGCAGGTCAGCCACACCCCACATGCAACTCGCAGCAAGCCGTTTCTGGGCGTCTTTGCGCTGTACCCATTTGTAGGATGGGCGGTCCTCCCTGGGACCTCGCCAGGCCGAGAGCTCCTCAGGGACTAACTCCATTTCCCACAACCCAGTTTCAGATTCTAACAATTCTCACTTCTCCCCTCTAAACTGTCTCCATGATCTCTAGATTGTTCTAAACTAGCCACAGGCCTCTAACAAGGCCTACAGTCAGACTTGGACGGAACTCCGCCCAAGGCCGTCTCCAGAAAATAACCCTCTGCTCCCCCCAGGACACAGGCTGAAGGCGATGCGGCTTCCTTAACCCTGAACCTGAGGGGACAGCCTTGCTCCTCTGTGATGCCACCTTCGGTGGTGGCAAGCGTCATTTGCCTCCGGCCACACCATGTGGCCAGGGACTCTGGTCACTGGCCACAGTGGGGACACGGTGCCTTCTTGTTCAGAGCCTGCGAGCGTGAACCAAGTCCCCGGGGCCCAGCTGAGTGAGACAGACGGATTTCCTTTTCATCTTCAGGAGTCATCAAGGCCCTCGGACATGAGCAGGGGCCGCGCAAGACGCATGCTAGGGATGAGGCGGGTCGAGGGGCTTGAGAGACCCTGAGAGAGCACACAGTGTGTCCGCGCACATTGGCAAAAGGGTCTCTGGTTTCTGTCAGATATCAAAAGGGTCCAAGAGCCTCTAAAAGTGAGGAAACTCAAGGGAAAGGGAGCGCCCTGAGGAGGTGGCTTCGCTTTTGGCTGAGGAGGGCGATGCATGTGTGGTTACCCTCTGCAGACCCCGGCAAGGTATGGGGGGCGCACCCCTACCCCGAGCGGCTAAGAACAGAGAGACCGAGGATGGAAGCCCACTTCTCATTTGCCACTCTTCATGGAGGAGCTTGGACAGACTTTTGACCTCTCTGGGCCTTGAAGTTTCTTTCTGTGAAATGGGGCAGAGGGGTTTGGCTTCCTAGAAAGTGGCCAAGAGGGCTCACAAAGAGCTTGGAAATGGTTTCCATACGTGAGGAACCATCACTGCTCCCTGGCGACCAGAACACCCACAGGCTCTCGTAGAAATGAAAAGCCCAGCCTGGCAGAGGAGGGTGCTAGGAGGACCCTCAGGGGGGCAGGCTCCCTGCCCCGGGATTTCCAGGTCAGCAGTGAATCAGAGCTAAGCTGGAAACAGTCGCAACTTCATTTCCCGGCTAAGGCCTCAGATCTCACAAGCTCCTCCTTGAAGGTCAGCAGGAACCCTGAAGTTGTCTAGTGGAGCGCCCCCTCAGACTTGAATCCCCTCTAGCTCATCCTTCCTGGGTTAGCTACAGCACTCTGAAGTTCTTTATGAGTCAAAAATCCATCTTCCCAAGTTTACCCCTGGGTACCCCAAGATCAGTTCTTCCATTGGACAGTCATTCACACTTCAAAGTATTTGAAAATATTTGTCCTCTAGTTTCCCCTGGGCAAAACACCTCCTACTTGCAGGCAGCACAGCCTTTTCAGAGCTTGGGAAGCTGGGGTTCGGGTTCTCAGGAGCACCGGAAGTCTCTCAATGACGCTGCCCAGCTCACATTAGCTCACTGAGCAGCTGACACATAAACTCAATTTCTGTCCTCAGTCAGACTCATAGAGTGAGCAGAAAAATCAAATGGGGAAAAGCGGAGACAAAGGCCAAATGAAGAAGCCAGCGGGATTCAGAAGGTCAGTGGTGGGCACAAGGGCAGAGCCCAGGGTCCGGACTCTGTTTCTTTCTGAAAGACATTCCACTGAGATCATAGCTGGGTATGGCCCCAGAGGAGCTGAGAACTCTGGACTCGCCCAGATGTGGGCACTCCCACTGCGGCCCACAAGGATGGGTGTTCCTGGGAAGCCTCTTTCCAGGGAATCGAGGTTGCACTTTGGGGGGGTGCGAGCGAGGTGGTACACTTCGTGTCGTGAAGATGAAGGTGTGGCCGGGGGCGGGCAGCAGCCTCCCTGTGCACCTCAGACACTCCTGACCCTGGTGGTGGAATCTGTGACTCTGGGATTCCGCTCTGACCTGCCAGAGCCTCCTGCTCTCTGGACACGACCAGGACACAGGAGCGCCTGGGCGCCTGCGGATCCCTGCCGGGAACACGGCTTTGTAGCCGCTCCAGGAGGAGCGTGTCCCTGGGTACCAGAGGTGACGCCCAGGCTGAGCCACGAGAGCAGCGGCAACCGGCCCCTCCCGGCCTCACCGCGGTCATCTCCCAGCCAGGCACCTGGTCCCTGCTCCTGGAGCCCGAGCCCAGGCTGACGCCAGGTCTAACCAGGGGTCTCCCTCGGAGGGCAAGAGCCTGGACAGATAGGAGCCCAGACACCATCCTGCCAACAACCCCAGCCTGGGCCCCACGAGCTTGTCCTGCTGGGTGAGCGGCCAGGAGCCCCGGGGCAGAGGTCATCACAAACACGTTCAGGAAAGGGAGTCAGTACCCAAACACACTATCGTGGGGAATCTAACCCCAGCCTCCCTCCACCCTTCCCTTCGAGGGTGCGCAGAACCGGCAGGGGAGGTTCCCAGGCCTGCGGGCACACTTCTCCGCTGACCCATCTCATGCACGCCCAGTCTACGGTTCTCAGAAAACCCAGGCAGGGCACAAGCCGAGCCCTGCCCAAGCCGCCCTCAGCCCCAAGGGGCCCAGCGCAGCCGGCTCACAAACGCCTGCCAGGCCGCGGCCTCCACTGCGGTTCAGCTTGTCTTCCCTTTTCTGAGACACATTTTAATTCCTTCCCCACCACCGCCTTGACTCTGAAAGGCTCACACTCGCGCACCCGGGTCCCGGAGCCACTCACCCCTCTGTCCTCAGAGCGGACCTGCCCCCCCATCTCCACCCCATCCTCTGGGTCCCCACCTCCTCTGCAACTTCCGGGCCAGGCGGGGCCTCCGAGCTCCTCGGGGCGCCGTCCATCCCCCCCGGACCTCCAGCTGGGCAGAGGTTCCCATAGAGAAGGCGTCTGGGATGGAGCCCTGGGCCCCGGGTGGTTTCCGCTCCCCCCAGAGCATCCCTCTCCCCACCACCATTAATAGCGCCAGGGTTTCCCCTTCCGGCCAGGCGGGGTTAACCGCCCGGGGTGGGGCTTGGGCCGCCGGGCCCCCCTGCCCAAGCCGCAGGGCGTCCCACCCCGCGACCCTCCCCGCGGCAGGCCCTGCACTTTCGCCCCGTCATGCGCCCGGCTGCGGTGCGGAAGGCGGGCCGTCTCCGCGGGCGGCGGTCCCTCGGGCCTCGTGACACCCTCGGAGCCGCCAGTCCCGGGCCTGGGCCGCGTCCCCTGTCCCCCGCCCCCCCCCCCGCGCCCTCGGTGCCATCCCGGCCCGGGCGTGCGCCGCCGGGGCCCCGGGGCCGTGCTAGGCCCCGCGCCTCCACGCCGGGCGGGGACCCGCTCAGCCCGGCGCGGCGGGGGCTCGGGGCCGGCGGCCGTACCGCGATCACGTTGACGAAGGTGGTCTTGCCGGAGTACTGCAGCCCGACCAGCGTGAGCTCCATCTCCTCCTTCCAGAACAGGGCCTTGAACCAGTCCAGCAGCTTGTTGAACAAAGCGATCATGGTCGCTGCGCCGGCCGCGCCTGGTGCCGGCCCCCCGCCGCCCCTGGTGCCCTCGCGCTGCGGCCGGAGCGGCCCTCCCCGGTGCGGCCCGGCTCCGGGCTCGGTGCGGGCGGAGGCTCGGCAGGAGCGCGCGGCGGCCGACGACTCGCTGCCGGGATCGGCGCGCCGATGGGTGTGGCCTCGGCGCGTCCTCCCCCCCGCCCGGCCGCCGTCCTCCTCGGCGCCGTCCTCCGGCTCCGCCCGCGCGGCCGGCGGCCCTGCTCGCCCCGAGCGGGCGCGCTCCTCCGCGCCAGGCCGGCGGGCCGAGCCGCGGAGCGTTGGGCGGGGCGCGCCGGGCCCGCGGGCGCGAGGGGGGCCTGGGGAAAGGAGCTCCGGTTGCTTTTCCCCTTCGCGAGCTGCCGCGTCCTGACGGGCACTCGTCCGGTCTTGCAGGCAGTGGGTCGGAGGTGGGCGAGGGCGCCGTCCAGCGGGAGCATTTCCAGGGTGGACGAGGGTGGAGGTCTCTCAGATCTTTTGTTCCCTGGGTCCTGGCCTCTGAGCATCTTTGGGTACCGAGCCCCGCTCTCTCAGAGGGTACCCCGCGGAGAGGAACAGCCGCCAGTGAGCGCTTGTCAACCACGATGTACCAGAACCCCCTGCTTATAAGCCTCTGGCCCGGAGAGGCTTTTACTAGGACCACCGTATCCTAGGCAGAGAAGATCCTGCCAGGCGGTTTCTCGTGCGGCAGGCTCATGGCAGATGGAAAAGCTGGCCTGGGCTGGGTAAAGGCCACAGCTGCGCTCGGGAGAGCCACTGGCGGGGGTGGGGGCCTGCGAGGTGCTGCTGTCCCTGGGGGCCCAGCTGCCACCCCGCCTTGGCCGCATCTTAGTGTTTGACCTCCATGTGTGTTCATGTGCGTCCAGGCTTTTAATCAAAGGTGCGTAAACTTTCAAATAGCAACCATACCTGCAAACCCACCCGAGATGACCCCATGATCAGTTGCCAGAATGGTGCGATCGCGGGGTCTCGCCTGCGGAACGACCTGAGTGGTTAGGTGGCCTTTCTAGTCCCTGCTCTTGGTAAGCTCCTCTCTAGCTCCCAAGGAACATCTCTGTCTCCCCGGCCCCCCCACAAGCCCACTCCAGAGTCGCTGCTCTCTCTGTCCCTGGAAGGGCTGTGAAAGTGCACGGTCTGGGGTTAAGAGCGGCCGCCTGTCTCTGCTCTATGGGTTCTTACCCTAACTGATGTGAAGGGGGCCCCGGAGGCCTGAGGACAAGAAGAAGGCTTTATTTCCCCACCTGTTATTCTACAAGGCCTGTTCTCGGGTCTGGACAGGGTTGGGGCAGCAGCACCCACGGAGGGGGACCCGCCGCCACGTGGCAGCTTTCCTCCTGGGGAGTCTGAGCTTCATGGGCAGCAGGAGTGTCTCTCGAGGGCAGGAAAGCTTCAGGAGGAGTGAGGTCCCTCCTGGGGGGTGGTCAGCCCTGAGACTAGGCCTGGGGGGCCCTGGGCCTCGAGCTGATGAGACGCAGAGGGCAGTTAGCTCTCCAGGGTGAACTGCGGCCGACCCTGTTCAGCCTGAGCCCCTGGCCCACGCAGGTGCTTTAATCCAGGATGCTGGTGGAAACAGGCGTGCGGTCCAGGTGTGCTCTGCAGGGAGAAGGGTGTGGCGGGGCTCTTGTCTGGAGTCGGGCAGTGCTCTCGGCTCCTTGCTCAGCTCTTGTGTTCTTCCCGGGCACTCACATCTCTTCTGAGGCTGGCAGGCAGGCTGAGGACATAGGGTCTCCCAGGAGAGTGGGTGGGGCAGGTGGCTGGCAGGTACAGAGGCAGGGGCAGCAGTCTGGACCCCGGGGAGGTGTTCCCACACTTTCCTTCTTCTAGAGACTTCAACTGTTTGGTCTGGTCACTTCTGTAGCCTGTTCCCCAGACCCCGGTGCGAGCATGGGGCTGGTCTGGTTCTTGCCCTCCTTGGGGTGTCCGGCCTCTGATGGGTGAGAAGGCAGAGTCCCTGGCAGGATGCTGGGGACGTAGCTAAGGCAGCACCAGGCTTCTCCCAACTCCGGCCATCGGCCTGTTCTCGGGCTGGACCGGGGTAGGTATGATCTTGGGGTCACACTCTTGCCAGCCCCAGGCAGGGGGTGCAGCTGGAGCAGCTTGTGGGCACCCTCAGGTTGCTCTGCCCTGGTGGTCTGAGGAGGAGACCCAGGCTCTCACATGGGGGCCGCCCCTGTGTCCACTGGGGGCCTCTCCAGGGGGTAGGGGCGTGGGCAGTGCTCAAGAGCCGGTGTCTGGCCTCATCCTCACTGGCCAGCTTCTGGGACCCCAGACAGGCCCCCTGGGGATTCCCCAGGTCACGAGGCCCCCTTTCCCCAGGCCTGGGGAAGTGGCCCCGGGCAGGGAGGGCTCCGGGTCAGGGGCTGGGCTCCTCCGGCAGCTGGGCGGCGAACAAGGCCAGGGTGTGGTGCAGGAACTGGTACTGCTCTGCCGTCTGGATCATGCCTCCCCTGCGGGCAGAGACGCACATCCCTAAGCTGAGGCGGGCGGGGACAGCCCGACCCTCCCGAAGGCCTCTGGGGCCTCCTCCCGGGGGCGTCCTCTCTGCCTCCCCCCGCTGCCCCCACCATCCTGTCTGTCTCCCCCCACTGCCCCCGCCGTCCCCACCCGGGAGGAGGCCCCACATGGCAGGGGTCTTGGAAGCAGTGACCCCCAGAGGTCCTGTCCCAGTGCTTCCCCACTGGTGAGCTCACTCCTCTTGGCAGCTCTCCGGGGAGGGGGCCACTGTCTCTCTGGGTAAAGAAGTGGGGGCCCAGGAGGCACAAAGACACTCGGGGGGGTGGACCCCATCTCTCGTCTCTACGCCAGTGAACTTTTGCAGCTGCCTGTGGCTGTCTTGTTTCCATAACCAACCATCCACTGTCTCCCCACCTGTCCCCGCTCCGAGAAGGGTATTTGGAAAAATGGAGACAAGAAACAAAAAAAGGCTGAAAGCTCAGGTGAATCCTATTTAACAGAGTGCCCTATTTACCTGTAGCATCCCCCAGCTAAATTCTAGATGGAGATTCTGGCCTGGGTGTAAGGTGCTAAGCTCTTGAAGCCCAAGGGGCCCGTTTTCTCCCACAGGAAATACCCAGAGCCTAAGGGCCTCCAGGAGGCATGGGGCCACTCACCATGTCTTCACCCCGCTTAGCCAAGCACCCACCTGTCCAGCCGCAGCTGGCACACAATGCCCAGGATGTCCACCTCCCCTCGGGCCTTCAGCTGTTGGCAGCCGATGCGGGTGGCGATGAAGCAGCCAGTCCGGCCGATCCCTGCGCTGGGTCCAGGGGTCCAGGGCAGGGCAGGGCGGTCACAGGGGGCAGGCGGGCGGGGAGGGCAGCGGCCACGCCGCTGGACCAGCCAGCCCCCTCTGATGGCGCTCTCGCCCCTTGCCTGCCCGTCCTGCCCCGAGTCCTCTCCCCTGCTCTGCCCTGCCCCCCTCCCTTCTTCAGGAAGTCTCCCCTCCCACGTGAACCCGACCCCCAGCACCCGCCGGCTGCAGCTGTGGAGGGTCCACAGCCCCCTGCCTGTGCTTGCAGCCATGTGAGCTCCTGAGGACGGGCCTCCCGAACGCTCTGCCTGTCTCTGTCCCTGCCTCACCCCTCCGTCCGCCCGCCTCTTAGCCCGAGGCCCTGGGGCTCTTCACCGGCACGCCTGGGTCTCTGGGCCTGTCTTGTGAGGCCCCTCATCCGTCCGGCCACTCTTACCCTCCAGACTCTCAAGCCCGCCCGCGTGTCCTCGGCCCCGCACCCTGACTGCCCCCAGCCTCGCGTCAGGCCTTGGGAGCTGCAGCCCCACCCACCGGGGTGCTCCCTGCTCCTCCTCCACTTGGTGCATTCACCTTCCAAGTCTTAGCTTGGCCCAGAGGTCCTTCCTCCCGGAACGCCTTTTCTGGCCAAAGTCTGGTGGGGGCGGCTTGGTTCTCTGCCCCCCCCCCCCCCCCCCCCGTCACGTTTCATCACGCTGAGCCCTGTTCATCTGCTGTCCTTCCCACCAGACCGTGAAATTGGGCAGCAACCAAACGGTCTTGTTCACACTGTCTCCTTAGCATCGAACTCTGCGCCCGGCAATAACAGGCTTTGAGTGGACATCTGTGGACTGCATAAGCTGCCCTGGCGGCAGGGAGCGGGTTTGTCTCCTCCCGCAGGGTGGGAGCTGCCTCTCTGGACTGTGCCTGGGTGCCCGGCCCACACGTCCGTGTTCTGCAGTTGCTGGGTGAGCTGGAGATCGCGGTGTGAGTAAGGCCCGGGCCAGCCCCCGCTCCCCTGGAGACCCTCCGAGGGGCCCGTACCTGCAGTGGACCACGATGGGCCCAGGGTGGGCAGCGACCTCCGGGCTGTCCTCCACCTCGGCCACCAGGCGCAGCAGGGGCCCCGCGGATTCTGGGGTTTGGTGGTCGGGCCAGGCCGAGAAGAGGATGTGCTTCAGGGCGCGGCTCTGCTCCTGGTGCTGGGCGGGGGCAGGGCGTGAGAAGGGGGCAGCGGAGACCTGTGTTCAAGTCCCGGCCCTGCCTCCCACCAGCGCAGGCTTGTGGGCGCGTCCCCTTAGCCTCACGTTCTTCGCCTCGAGCATGGGGCTATGATGCTCCGAGGCCAGAGAGCCGCTTTGGAGAGCAGAAGGCGCCTCTGGTGACAGCAGCTTAGGCTTCACATGTTGTTAAGCCTCTCATCAAACTGCCGGGCGCCCTCCAGCAGCGACTCCAGAGCCCGCCCTGCTTCCCACAGGGATGGTGGTGCCTGCCCTGCCAGCTGGAGGGGCCCCAGGACGGCACCCGCATCCCTCTTCCGGGCCCAGGCAGCTCTGCAGGCGTGGGGTTCAGGCAGGTCTCCCTGAGCAAACCCGAGACTCCCAGGGGATGTCCAGAGAGGGGTAGCCAAGCCCCCGCGGCCCCGGGCACCTGGATGGTCAGCGTCCGCACGGTGTACTCTGGGCGCTCCCGCACATCCTGGACGCGGACGTGGAAGGGCCCATAGGTCTCCTCCTCGGTGGGCCAGTAGTGGACGCACTTCTGGGCGGGGGGGGGGGGGCTGGGAGTCAGGGGCCGGGGCCTGTCGGCTGGGTCAGGGGCCCCCCGAGGCGTCTCCCTGCCCCCCAGTGGGCTTGACACCTGCCCCCGCCCCCCGCCCCGGCTTCTGGCTGGGGTGGCCTCTGTGCCCTGTGACTCAGGGACTGACAGGTGTCCTCGGGCCCCGGAGCCCAGCGTGGAGCCGCCCACCTCCTTGCCCTCTCGGAGCTGCGTGAGCATGATGATGAGGGGCGCCTCTTCCTGCCACACCATCTCCCAGAAGTCCGACACCGTGTTGGGCATGGGGCCCTGGGTGGCGATGTAGGCCTTGTCCTGCCCGCCGTAGCCCTGCAGGAGGGGAAGTGGGTGGTGAGCGCGGGCCTGGGCTGGCCCGGACACACGCGTCAGGGACGCACACGCCAGGAGCCCCGCGCTGGCCGGGACAGCCAGCAGACCGCGCGTCATGCCCACCCAGCCGCGCTGGCCGCTGCGGTGCAGGTCAGACTCGACGCCGCGTGTTGCATTGAGTCTTTCCGGGCCCCCGTGAATGGCCCCTTCCTTCCTCTGCCTTCTACCAGCACCAAAGGTGGGGAAACCGTTGCCCTTGGACTTGCGACTTTGTGGAGTTTGCCGCAAGGCGTAGCACTCCCCTGCCAGCCCTTTTTCTCCCCTTCAGGATCCTCCTGCTCCTCAGGGGACGGGGGATCCAGACCATTCCCTGGCCCACGCTTCACCCCTCAGGCCCTTAGTTCAGTTCAGTTCATATCTGACTCTTTGCGACCCCATGGACCGCAGCACGCCAGGCCTCCCTGTCCATTCCCAACCCCTGGAGTCTACTCAGACTCCTGTCCATCGAGTTGGTCACGCCATCCAGCCACCTCACCCTCCGTCGTCCCCTGCCCCTCCCGCCTCCAGTGTTGCCCAGCATCGGGGTCTTTTCAAAAGAGTCAGTTTCTTCGCATCAGGTGGCTGATGCGGGCTATTCACCTCCGCTCCCGGCCGGTGTCCCACCCACTCAGAGCCACGAGAGGGCTCACGTCTGCGCCTGCCGCCTCCCACCCTGCAGGCCGGAGGCTGGGCACTGGGCACTGGGGACAAGTCTAGGCGTGGAGTCCACCTGGCCTCCCGGCCTCTGGTTCCTTAATTCCTTGACTTAAGTTGCCTCCGAGAAGGAGGGGCCGCCTGGAGTAGCGAAGGCAGAGGGGAGGGAGCTGGCCGAACGCTTCACTGGGCTGCGGACCTGGGAGTCTTGGGCTGGAGTGGCCAGGGCAGCTCTCCACGGAGAGGCTGGCAGGTGTGGAAGACCAGGGGCAAAGGGGACTGGGGTCTTCCTTCCAGCACCTGACATCTGCTGCGTGCATCCTGGCCCGTTCCAGCAGCTCATGGGGTTGGAGCCAGGACACCAGGGGCTCCGCTGCACTGGGAGGTGTCCTGGGGCGGGGGTGGCTCTGGACACAGCACCCCCTTCCCCGCCAGGAACTCACCCGAATGTAGTTGGCGTTGATGTAATCCCCGTCCTCCTGGCTCTGCGCCCGACCCAGACAGACTCGGCTCTGGGGGTCTAGAAGGGAAAACCAGCAGAGGTCAAAGGGCGACCAGCAAAGCAGCCACATGCAGGGCCGGCGAGAGGACAGCCCTGTGCCTGTCGAGGCGCCCGTGAAGAGCAGGAGGTCGCAGGGCATTCCTGAGCAGCAGAGGCCTGAGGCCAGGGCAGTGCGGGGAGGCCTCGGGCGGTGCTAGCAGGACGGACCAGCGGCAGGGGGCAGCTACTGAGCATTCCAGCCTGAGGGTCAGAGAGGGGCGGAGAGGGGTCACAGCAATAAAAACGGAGAGAGATGTTTGAGGAAGAGCTTCTCCTGAGCGACCCCACTGGAACTCAGGCTCCATCCCACGCCCGCCTGACCCCTTGAGTCAGCCTCTAAGGGGGCCTTTCTTCAGCTCCATTCCGGGCCCGATGAAGACGCTGGCTCCCAGGGGCCAGCTGGTCTGGGTGGAGGGCACCTCGGGGCCCAGAGCAGGCTGCCCCCATCCCTTCCGTGGGCACTAACAGGCTAGCAGCGGGCTGCGGCCTCCAGACTGGGGGCTGCTGGTCAGATAAGGCTGTTCTGCGCGGAGCAGGGAGGAGACCTCGTGGTCAGCAGGCCTCGTGGTCAGCGGGCCCCGTGCGTGCCTCCGAATACAGGAGGTGCTGACCCGGGTCTGTCAGCCCCATGAACCCTGCCTGCCGCCTCCTGCTCTGTCTGAGATCCTCAGCATCTCTTGGGAGCCGTCCAAACGGGGCTTGTCCCCTGCACATGGTGCGGGCCATTTCCCAGGCGGGAGGAACAGGGGGAAGGGGGTTGGTGCGCCTGACTATGTGACCTCAGGCGAGCTACGCGGCTTCTCTGTAACTCGGTTTCCTCATCTGTAAAACGGGGGTCAGGGCAGCACACACCGCCCACCCGGGGCCGCGCTGAGCAGTGCTGGCCCACGGTCCGGGCCTAGTCTTAGGCTGGCGTGATATCTGCCCCTCTTCCCTGGCCAGGGCCAGGCAGGGGCACCCCTCTGTCAGAAGAAGAGGCCCCACGTGGGGCAGCCCCCTCCTGGCTGAGGCTGTGTCTTGCCCTCTGAACGCCTCCACCCCAGCCCCACCGCAGTCCTTACTTGGCAAGATGGTCTTATATCGGTCCTTGGAGGCATGGCCAGGAATATCCAGGTCTTCGGGGCTGACGAAGTTTGAGGGGATCCTCTGGCGGGGGCGGGGGAGTAGGTGCGTGAGCAGCAGCCCCCTTCCCGGCCTCCCTTCCCCCACTTCTCTGGTGGAGGGGCCCCGTTCCCTCCTGGCATCGGGAGGCAGGTCTGGATGGGGTGCAGGGAGAGGGTGGAGCCGTCTCCTTCCTGGAGCCCCTGGGGTTCTGTCTCCCAAGGGCCCTCGGGGACAGGCCTGCCAGCTGCTCCTGATCCAGAGGGGCAGTGACTCGGGGGGCCCTTGTTCTCACCAGGAATTCCTCTTCCAGCTGCGTGGGGCTGGGTGGCCGGTGTTGCAGGGCCTGCCGGCTGAGGGGGCGTCCGGCGGAGCGCAGGAAGTGCAGCGTGACCTCCTGGGGCGTGCGCACGGAGCAAATGGGCTCCACGGCCCCCAGGGACCGCACATCCAGCATCAGGGCCACATTGGAGCCGCGCCTGCAGCAGAGACAGTGCGGTCGGCCTCAACAGTCACGGCTGTCCCGGCACCGCTGACGGCGGGCTCCCTGTCTCCTCGCGACCCCGAGGCCCAGGCCCCCGGCACCCCTGCCCCTTGTTGGCCAGTGAGGAGGCTCCAAACCCAGCTGCCGCCTCCAGATGCCCCCACTTCCCATTCCTGGCTCGGCCCCTAAAGCTCAGACCCACACCCAGGCCTGGAGGCTCCGGGCCCCTCGAGGGGTGCTCAACCCAGCCTGGGGCTTGGGGCGCAGGCGCAAAGCGGCACAGATATGCAAATGAGCAGTCTGGTTTCCTTTGCCTGGGGAGGCGCGGGGGTCCCGCCGGAGGGGCAGCGGGGGGCAGGCAGGCTCGGCCAGGCCTTCCTGAGAGGGTCTCACCTCTCCTGCAGCCGTACGTGCTTCCTGGCTGGGGCCTGGTCAGGCGGAGGCTGGGTCATGGCTGCCTCCGAAGGCGACTATGAAGGCGATGGGGAGGCCGGGGCGGTGCTCTGGAGCAGCCCCCGGGCCTGGACCATGCTGGGGGCGCGCCCCCGGAGCTCACACGGCCATGTGGCTTGGCCTCTGGGCTGTCGGGCGGCCTTCTGCCCTTGGGCACCTCGGGTCTTCTCGCTGTCTTCCGTTGTTCCCCAGGAAGTGGCGGCCTCGCTCTGTGGGAAGGCCAGGATCTCGGCAGGGGCGTAGAGTGGCGGCCGCCTGGGGTTAGCGCGAGGGCGAGATAAAGGGTCACGACGGGGGCCGAGATAGGATGGATCCGGAGGCATCCGGAGGGGCAGGGGCTGGGGGGCGGGAGGCATGCAGCCGTTCTGGGTGGAGGGTGGGCTCACGCCCCTGGCTTTGCAGGGGCCTCCTCTGGACAAGAAGGTGGACCTCCGGTGTGCTTAGGGCAGCCGGCCCTTCCACCCAGGGTCGCCCCGGCCTCTGGGGTCTCCGGCCAGGGAGGGGGCCTGGGGGTGCTGGCTTCCTCCCACCCATCCCCCGCCCGCCGCAGTAACTGTCACAGGAAGTGGCCTCACCGAGCCACAGCTGGGGGCACAAGCCGGGCGCCTCACCGAGGGCACGGCCCACCTCCAGGCCAGGGCCCGGCTTGGAGCTGAGGGGGTGCTGGGGTCGCCGCACCCACGGGGTCTGAGTGGGCAAGGGCGGTCACAGCAGGACGCCTGTCTGCCCTCCCTGCCCCGCCATGCCCGCGCGCCCTCGGGGCCATCAGCGGCGGCGGCACCCCTGCCCACCTGGCGCGGGACCCCCTGGGCGCCCTCCTGCTTGCCCTTCCGGGGCCGCCCTCCCGGCCCTCCGCGTCCCCCAACCCGGGGCCTCAGGGCTCCTCCCCGCCCCTCAGGTGCTTACGAGGTGGCTGTGTCCCCAGGCGCCTCTCGCCAGCTGTCTGTCTGTCTGTCGGTGTGTCTCAGGGCTGGGGAGGCCTCAGGAAGCCCGCTTCCTCCCTCCGCCCCTCCTCGCTGCCACCCACGCGCACCCAGCTGCCTATTGCCACCAGCGGGGCCAGTGGCCTCCCGCCTCTGACCCCGTGGCCCGGCCTGTCCACACCTTGGCCACAGCCCGGCCCTGACCACTGCCTCCCCTGCAGGGCTTCTCCTCCGGGCCCTGGTCGCCTCTTGCCTCTGCCTGCTTGCTGGGGGCAGCGGGGCCGACACCCACCCCAGGCTGCCCCCCGGAAGCCCTTGCCCCTTCAAGCTGCGGGAATCTCAGCAGGAACAGGGAGAAGCAGGCACACACGGGGATGGGGAAGGGGGACAGGAGTCTCTCTCCGTGAAGGGAAAGGCTCAGGCCAAGCCACCAGGGTCAACCCCAGGCCCCCAGCTCCGAGCGGGTCTGAGCCAGGTCAGCCACTCTGGAGGTGGGCAGTGGAGACACCTCGTGGCAGGGTCTGGGGGCTTCCCCCTGCCCCCAGCCCCACAGGCCTTTTTCCAGAACCCTGACTTCTACTCAGCGACCCACAGAGGGTGGGCCTCTGGCTCTCACACAAGGGGACCCCCATGTCTGCTTTGCTGCTGGGGCGCCTGGAGCCTGGGCCCTGGGTAGGGGAGACCCCAAGACCCCACTGCCCTGCCCCTGGCTCACCCGGTGGGCTTCCTGACATCTCCGACACCCGCCCCTCCCCTCCGGCGCCCACAATCCTGTCCTCACCCCACCGCCCACTTCCCTGATTCAGCCTTCAGAAGGTGGCAGCAGAAAGCGCTGGGGACAGGCCTGGGGTGGCATGCAGGAGGTGGGGGGCTGCCTCCAGGCAGGGCAGGGTGGCCCTCCGGCGCTCAGGGGCCGGGCTGGGGACGCCCAGGTAGAGGGCATGGGGCAGGAGTCTGGGGACCCCGGCAGATCGGGGGGCGTGGCCTCCAGCTCAGCCGGCCGGAAACCCACCCGTATTTCCACTAGTGGGTAGCGGGGGGCCTGGGAAAGGAAAGGGGGCAGGAGGGGGTTGGAAAGAGGGCCACCCTCTCTGGGGCAGGCTGCTGATTCTTATCACAAACAGGAAGCTAGGATACCGCAGGAGTGGGGGGAGGAGGCGGGGATGTGTGTCCCGCACTACACCGCCAGTGCCCCCAGGCCCCCAAGGTCTGAGCCTGCGGGCTGTGAGCGCCCCTCCCCTCAGGGTTTGAGGGGCTGCAGGCGGAGGTTTTGGCTGGAGAGCTGGGGGCCCAGAGGTGCAGCGAGTGGGTGGGGGCAGGGTGGGCAATGGTTGGCGCCAGGTCAGGCCCCAAGCACGGCTCAGTCCCTTTGGCTGTGTTTGGGGGCGACACTCACCTTGCCTCCTGCTCACCCCGTGTCCCTTTCTGCTTAAGAGATGCCTGGACATCGCTGGAGGTGCAGACACAGCTTGGGGGGGCTGGGTGCCAGCAGAAGCCTCAGAGAAGACAGGGTCCTTCAACATCCCCCAGCCTGGCCTGGGCCCCGTCCGGGGTGGACTCTGCCCATCCAGGCTGCGGGGTGCAGGCGAAGCCCTGGAGGCTGCGGGAGTGACTCCCATCCTGAGCCTTCCCCGCTCCTGGCGTGGACCTGCCCCGACGGCAGCTCTCAGGCCACTCACTCCGCCTGCCAATGTGCGTCAGAGCTGGGTGGGGGGCACAGGAAGCCAGGAAGCCCCTCCTGAGCCCTGCTGAGACGGGGGTCCCTGCTCCTCCCTGCTTCTCAGGAGCCCTCTCCCCAGGGGCCGAGGAGCGCCCCTCCCCCATCAGTCAGAGGGCGGGCCCGGGGTGCTCGGAGCCGTCCAGTGGCTCCAGGAAGGGGTGACGGGGCTGAGGTCTCCGCGCCGCAGCTCAGCAGAGCCCCGCTCCCCAGGTCCAGGGCTGGGAGCCCCAGGGTCTTGAGTATCGCGTGTTGCACTGGTGTATTGGGAATTTCCGGTTCCTGCTGCACCTGCCTGCCCTGGGGTCAAAGGCGGGCCCTGACAGAGCCCCCGAGGCAGTCTCAGGACTGGCCCACCTTGGGGGCCCGGCTGCCCCGGCCCGTCCTGTCCTCTTTGCTCCTCTGAGAGGAGAAGCCCTGATTCCAGGTGCCCCCCACACCCCTCCAGACCCTGGGCCAGCAGGCTTCGTGTCCCTGGCTGTGTGGGGGAGACAGAGACACAGAGAGCTGGAGAGGTCCCGGGGTGTGGGAGGCTGGGCCATCCAGAGCCTCCGGCCCTTCTCCTCCGGGAGACTATCTTCCGGGCGTGGGGGTGCTCAAGGCCAGGCTGCCGCGGTGGGCGTGAAGGGGCGGGCCTGGAGGACGGACGCCGGGACGCAGCAGGGGAGAGACCGTTGGCACTCGAGCCAGGTAGCCACCACGCCCAGACTGCCCGCCGCCTGCCTCTGCGTCCAGCCGGTTCTCCCCAGAAGGACGGTAAGGCAGGCTCCGGGAGGACCCCTGGGGCTCCAGGTGGAGGATGTGGGTGTGTCTGTGGGAATGGCTGCAGGGGGCAGCCAGAGCCCGTGGGGTACTTTCTGCTGGACAGAGACGCTGGGCTGGGAGGCTGCTTCCCACGTCTGCGTCTTCCTCACCCTCTCGAGCGCTCCCATCCCCTCCACCTCCGTCCCGGCCAAGGCTGCCCCCCAGGCTGGCTGGGGGCTGACAGGTGTGTCCCTACGGCCAGGCCCCATCCAGAGGACTAGCCGTGGGGTCTGTGCTGACCCCAACAGGCCTCCTTTTGTGGGGACTATTGGGCACAGTCTGAGACCCCACCCCTTACCTAAAACCCTGTCCTGCGTACCTTTTCTACTCAGAGTCTGAACTAGGCTGTCTCCATCCCACTGCTGGAGAAGGCAATGGCACCCCACTCCAGTACTCTTGACTGGAAAATCCCATGGATGGAGGAGCCCTGGTGGGCTGCAGTCCATGGGGTTGCTAAGAGTTGGACACGACTGAGCGACTTCACTTTGACTTTTCACTTTCATGCACTGGAGAAGGAAATGGCAACCCACTCCAGTGTTCTTGCCTGGAGAATCCCAGGGATGGGAGCCTGGTGGCTGCCGTCTATGGGGTCGCACACAGTTGGACAGGACCGCAGCGACTCAGCAGCAGCAGCAGCAGCAGCATCCCGCTGCCGCAGGCTCCGTCGGCCCAGCTAAGTGCGGTGCCGCAAGTGAGGGGGTGGCAAGGGTAGAGTGTCCCCCGATGTGGCCAGACTGGGGCCTCCCCCCTTTCACATCAGTTTCCCTAGTTGTTCCCCCACCTCCTCTTTTGAGAAAATGCATGTGTGCACACGTGCACACGCACACACACACACACACACACGTGCGAGCAGCCTGGACAATCTGATGGGGCTGCAGCGCTGAGCTTCCAGGCGGGCGGGCACACACACACACACACACACACACACACACACACACACACACACGGCTGTAGCTCTGAGCTTCCAGGCCCCATCCAGAGGCTGGTGGGCGGCTCTGGCCGAGTGGCGCGAGAGAAGGGTTAGGGTTACTCCTCGCCCAGCATCTCTGCACCTGTCTGGGTGCTATGCGTCCCCCTCCCCACTTCCAGCTCAGGGACCAGGGCCCTATCCTTTCCTCCGCCTCCCTCCCCACCTTTCCCCATGTCAGCAGCCTCGGGCTGGGGGCTCCAGGGACTGCTTCCAGGTGAGCCCTTGGCTCCAGGCTGTAGGAACCTCTCGGCTGCCCTAGGCCTCGGCAGCACCTGTGTCCACGAGGGGGTGGCCGGGGGTGGGTGGCCAGGGGTGGGGTGGGGAGAGGGTCTAGGTGGAGCAGGCGGGAGCTGGAGGCAAGCAAACGTCCCAGGCGGTCAGGGGTCAGGAGCCGAGGCTGGAGGCTCGGGTTCACCCTGGGGCAGGGCTCGCTCTTCCCTCCGTGGACATCGCTTCCTCACCAGGGGTGCAAGGGCGAGAGACAGGAGGGCTGTCCTGGGTCCACCACCCCTACAACAAAGGCCTTTAGAGCGTGCTCCTCTGTGTCCGTAAGGGGACACTCGCTCACAGCTGTCCGTCCACCCAGCACCCAGCTCCCAGGACCATGGTGTCACCAGGAACCCCCCGACAGGAACACGAATGCCATGTCCCTCTCTCCCCAGGGCAGGGCATCGGGAGTCAGCCGTCTCTGCCCACCCCGGGGTGCTGCTTCTCCAGGTCTGGGTCTCTTGCTGACTAGAAAGCCAGCTGCTGAAGAGCGTGGAGGTAGGGCCAGAGTGGCAGGCAGGTGTGTCTGCAGCCAGGGGTCGCAACCCCCATCCCTTCCTGGGGCCCTGCTGGGAACAGACTCTGGGGTGGAAAGGCCGCCAAGCTCTCCAGGGAGCCGGGAGCTGAGCAGGGGCGGCAGGACGGCCCCTCCTGTTGCCTCCCAGCTCTCCCTGCAGACCCCCGGGATGAAGCTCCCAGTCCTGTCTGTGGTATTCCTCTGGCTCCCAGGCTTCTTGGCCAAGGTGAGGTGGGCACTGGGGCCGCGGCGGGGTGGGGGCTGCTCTCTGTGGTGCTCAGGCCTCCCGCTGCCCCGAGGGCCCCGGCTGATCTGCACGAAGTTGGGCAGAGGCAGCTCCTGCCCAGCCCCACAGGACACAGGGCAGCTGCCCCAGCTGGGGGCCTCCGCACCTAGGTGTCCTGCCTGCTGCCCTAGGCCACACCTGTGGTGGGGGACGGACAAGTGGACAGCCTTTCCTCTGCCCCTCTCCCCCACCCTCATACCCCCTCCTCAGGAAGGCGAGTGCCAGCCTCCGGAAGAGGGTCCTGGTGGGGCAAGTGGAGGTAGGTGGCGGGGGTCGGGCGGACAGGGCTGTCTTTCCCCCTGGCCGGTCTCTACTCTGGCCCTTCCTGCCCCTGCCTCCTTTAGGGCACAGGGCATTGGGGGCCCTGACGACCCTTGCTCCCCAGGACCGCCTCTGAGGATGACAGTCAGTAGCCAGGGCAGGTCCGCCAGGCTCACGCTGAACTGGGACGCCCCGGGGCCAGGCGGGCCCGGCCGCACACTACGCCTTAGCCGGCTGAGCCCCCGTGGCTCCCCTGAAGGGCAGCTGCTCCAGGCCCACACCAACGCGTCCAGCTTCGAATTCCGGGACCTGGTGCCAGGAAGTCGCTACCAGCTGGAGGTGACGGCCGTGCGCCCCTGCGGGCAGAACGCCAGCCTCAGCCTCACTGCGCTCACAGGTGCGCGGGCGGAGCGGGGCCTGGGGCGGGGGCGTGGTCTGTGGGCAGGGGCGGGCCGGGGGTGGGGGGAGCCGGTGGGCGGGGCCTGATCGCGGGGGCGTGGCCTGCTGGCAGGGAGGCCTGGTCTATGGGCAGGGCGGGGCCTGCGGGCGGAGGCGTGGCCAAGCAGGATGGTGGCCCCCAGAGGGTTGGTGAGGTCTCTGGGGACCACGCTGGTACAGTGACCTGTTGAGGAGCGCTAGTTGGATGACATCACCGGCTCGACGGAGGTGAGTCTGAGTGAACTCCGGGAGTTGGTGATGGACAGGGAGGCCTGGCGTGCTGCGATTCATGGGGTCCCAAAGAGTCGGACACGACTGAGCGACTGAACTGAACTGAAAGCAGAGGTGATGCCCGGCCCTGAACCTGGCGCCGCTCTCTGCCTCACCGCAGCCCCGTCCACTGTCCAGGACCTGCAGCTCCACAGCTCTGAGAGCCCATCCAGCCTGGAGGCCTCGTGGGGCTCTGCTCCTGGAGGGCAGGATGGCTACCAGCTTGTCCTCTGCCACCTGGAGTCCCAGACAGTGGTTCGCAACGTCTCCACGTCCGCCGGCACCCTGTCCTATAACTTTAGCCACCTCTTACCAGGCAGTGAGTATGTCTTGGAGATTACCACCTGGGCCGCCCACCTCCAGGCGAAGACCAGCACCCGCCAGTGGACAGGTAGGGCCCGCGCCTGGCAAGACGCCAGGCGACAGCCGGGTGGGGGTAGGAGGTGGTCCAGAGCCACGTGCCAATGTGATGGGCTCCCGGCTCCCGCGCAGGGTTGGTGCCGGGTCCCTGGTTGGCCCTCCTCCAGCCCGCCTCTGCCCCGCCCACCCTCCTCTAGCACCTGTGCCTCCAGCGCAGCTGGCGCTGCGCACCCTGGGCACCAGGGCCCTGCGGGCCTCCTGGTACAGCTCTGGGGGGGCCGCCTGGCTGCACCTCCTGCTCACGGACCTCCTCAGTGGCTCCAACCTGACGGCGGGCGTCGCACGCGGTGTCTCCAGTCACACTTTCCCGTGCCTCTCTCCTGGAACGCCCTACACGCTGACAGTTAGTGCTGTCGCCGGGCCCCATTGGGCAGTGGGGCCCAGCGCCACCGAGTGGACCCGTGAGTGCTGCTGGGGATTTGCTGGCCACTGCAGAGTTCCCTCAGCCAAGTGGGCTGATCCGGCTATGCGGGTGGCGTCCAGGGTCCTGCAGGGAAAGGGTGAGGCCCGAGGGTGCCCACCTGCTGGCTGGTGGTAAAAGCCCCCACCCCAAAGGTGACGGTGATGATGATTGCTGTGTGCCAGCCCCACGCCAGGCGCTTCTGTGTGGCACATCATTTAACCCCCGTAAGTCGTGCTGTCCCCCATGACGGTGGGGAGACCAAGGTTCAGAGACAGGGACCAGCCCCGAGGCGCGGGGGCATCTGGGCTGGGCTCTGCCACTGCCCGCCTGTGGGTCTCCAGACAGAGTGCTCGCTCTCTCTGTGCTTCGGCCTCTGCCCCTCAAAGGGGCCGCAGCGGCTGTGCTGGGAGGGGCAGGCCTGGCGCCGGCAGTGCTCTCCCATCTCTGTGTCCTTGGCTGGGTCCCAGGACTCGCCCAGCATGTGGCCTGTCCAGGGCGCACAGGAGGGAGCTGGCCGGCCGCCAGGACTTTCTGCAGTGTCTCCCTCCCCCGCAGGTCCCTCCACACCCCTGGACCTGGGGCTCGCTCCCCAGCCCCCAGGGCTCGGGGCCAGCTGGAAGGCAGGCCCGGGGGCCCGAGAGGGCTACCTGCTCAGGCTGAGCGGGCCCGTGGACGAGACCCTAAGTTTGGGCCCTGAGGCCCTCAATGTCACGTTCCTGGGGCCCCTGCCGTCCGGACACTATGCTCTGGAGCTGAGAGTTCTGGCGGGGCACTACGAGGCCCGGGCCCAGGCCGCTGCCTGGCTGGGTGGTGAGTCTGGGCTGGTGGGGAACGGGCTGGGGTCCTGCCCAGGGGCACCTGCCTTGAGAGGGGTAGACCCTCACCCTCCAGGGCCCACACCCCTCCAGATGCTGTAGCCCAGCACCTGCAGGGCAGCGATCCCAAGCTGCCCCTGGATGGGCCGGAGGCCAGCAAGGAGCCTGGGAGCCAGACACTGCCCTACACCGAGGGGGCCCCCTGCCTCCTCAGAAACGTCTCGGGGCCACCTGGTGCCACCCTGGTCACACTCCACAGGCCTGGGATGCTGGTGGATGCTGGGAAACAGGTGGATGCTGTTTCCCCTCTGGGCACTGCCACCGCAAGCCCCACAGGCCGCACAGGTAAGTGCCGGCCACTGCGTCCCAGTGGCTGGGGGGCTTTGCCCTGGGTGGAGAGGGGCTGTCACAGGCTCACACACCGTGCGTGGCCTCCTTAACACCCTCTCCTCTGTCAGGGGCCCCCACGCCACAGTCACTGGAGGTCACCGGCAGGGACAGCCCTTCCACCTTGACCGTCAGCTGGGCCCCGGCAGCGGGGCTGCGGGAAGGCTACGGGGTCAGCTGGCACCAGGAGGGCAGCCAGGGCTTCCCGGGCGGTCTTGTCAACTTGGGCCCAGACAACGCCAGCCTGACGCTGCGGGATCTCGTGCCTGGCTCCTGCTACACCGTGTCTGTGTGGACTCGGGCGGGGAACCTCAGCTCCAGCATCCAAAGGGTTCGTGCCTGCACACGTGAGTTCCCCGCTGCAGCCCCTGGGAGGCCAGCCCTGGGCAGTGGGGTGGGTACCAACATCCTTCACACGCCTTCCTCTGTGTGCCTGACTCAGAGGCCATGCGTCTAGTCAGGGTAGGGCATTTCATGACCTGTTCGAAAGCATTCCCCACCTCGTCCACCCATCCACCCATCCTTCCAACCAACCATCCACCCATCCACCCATCCACTCATCCTTCCAACCAACCATCCACCCATCCACCCATCCACCCATCCTTCCAACCATCCATCCATCCTTCCAACAAATACTTAAAGAGTGCCTTCCATGTTTAGCTATGGGGTCACATGCCAAAGCTAAAAATCGCGAAGAAGATAGCGTAGAGAGGCAGACAGGCAAGCTAGCACACGGTCAGCGTGTCTGTTGAGTGGTTGCGTTGGTGGTGCATCATCGGGTGAGTGTGCACGGACAGCGTGTCTGAACCGTGTGAGTCTCTGTCCTCATGGGTTTAGGATCGAGGACTATGAGGAATGTTCTGTGGTTGTGGCTAACCTTTCAGGGCTCACAGAAGGGCCGCCTTAGGGGGTCAAGGGAGGTTTCCCCGAGGAAGGAAGTGGGCCGAGGAGCACATGGGTCTGAGTAAGGTGGGCAGAGAGGGGCCTTAGTGAAGAGAGTTTGTCCTTAGGCCCTGAGGTGGAGGCGAGAGAGAGAGGGAAGGAGCTCGCAGCAAGGCCTGGTCCTGGTGTGAGCCTGGGGCGGCTGGCTCTGGGGCAGGTCGGGCGGAACAGAGTCAGCCTTGGCGCTGAGGCCTGGGAAGCAGGGAGGGGAGCAGGCATGGGGCAGGGACTGAGCTAGCCAAGGGGTTTTCCTGGGAAGCAAGGGGGTGGTTGAGTCCGGGGCTGGCCATGTTGGAGACCAGCATTAAGGGTACAGCCCGGGGCTCAAATCCGCCTCTCGCTCATTCTGCAGTCCCTGCACCGCCCACCAGCCTGAGCCTGGGCCTGGCTGCCCAGCCCCCTGCCCTGAGGGCATTCTGGAGCCCCCCCGTGGGGGGCAGGGACGGCTTCCTCCTGCGGCTGTACCGCCTGCGGCCCCCGGCTCTGGAGGGCCAGGAGACCCTGGGCCCCGAGGCGCAGGCCTCCTCCTGGGCCCGGCTGGCTCCGGGCACCGAGTCCCTGGTGTGGCTGGCCACCCTGCAGGGCCCGACAAGAGCAGCAGTGCCAACGCCACGGGCTGGGCACGCGAGTGCCCCGCCCGCCCCACCGCCCGCCCTTGCAGGGTGTCCCCGGGACTGACCCCCGAGCCCGGTGGTCCATGAGCAGGCCGCTGGGTTGAGGCCAGCTGCTCTCCAGCCCTGGGGCACCAGGATACCCCTTGCCGGCTGGGAGTCCCTGGGTCCCCCTCGCTGGTGCGAGGCGGGTGGGTGGGACCCAGCTTTGCTTTCGTGCAGCGCCGCGGTGGGTCCCCACAGTCTCTCAGGGCCAGCGTCAGGGCCCCCCCTGCCGGGCCCCTCGCTCAGTGCTCTCTCACTTAACTCTTGAAACCGCAGCTGGGCACGGGGGCCTCTGTCTCAGAGGGCCTCCCGTGAAGGGTCTCGATTACTGAAGCGCCGGGCATGTCCCTCCTCCCGGAGCCAAGTGATGGGCCGGGAAGCCCCCGGGGGGCCCAGACCCTGCCCAGTGCAGTCGGATGACAGTGGCCCCCTGCCCGGCTGCACCCCCTCCACCATGGTGGGCCCACACCCTGCCTGGTGCAGTCGGACGACGTTGGCCCCCTGCCCGGCTGCAGCCCCTCCACTGTGGTGGGCCCACCCCCTGCCCGGTCCTCCTGCCTCTGGGACCCTGAGGCTCTAACCAGCTGAGCCCCGAGCAGGCCTGTTCCTTTCTGTGTTTCTGTGAGCCTCAGTTTACAATGGAGGTGTCCGCCACGCAGCCCCAGGCCCTGAGCTCAGGGGAGGGGGCAGAGGCCCCGCTTAGACCCCAGACCTGGCCTCTAACCTGAAGCTGGAGCTGGGCTGGGGAAGGTGCTGGTTTGAAGCCTTCAGGTGGTGTCGGGTGGGGTCTGTCCAGACCCTGGACTCGGCTATCAGGAAGGGTTTGGGTGGGGGTCACCTGAGCCAGCGTTCCCAACCCTATCAAGGGTGGAGGACAGGGGGGCCTTTCAGGGAGGAAGGAGCAGAGACTGGGCTGTCCTCCGCCCTGCCTGGGTCAAGTGTGCAGAGGGGCCTCAGGCAGGCCCCCCGAGTTCTGGGGGCACAGGCGGAGGCCCCGGCTTGCGCCCTGCCCTCTCCTCCCGGGCTCCAGGGCTGCCCCTGTGTGCGTTCTGGCCCCAATCCCCTCTGGGCCAGGACCCACCCCAGTGACTTCCTTTGGCCCTAATTCCCTCTTTCGAGGCTGCATCTCCGAGCACGTTCTGAGGTCCTGAGGATCAGGAGATGAACGTGAATTTGGAGGGACACAGTTCAGGTCCTACACCTCTCTTCTCCCCCCACCCCACTCTCCCTGCAGGCCCCCTCGCCCCTGCCCTGGTGAACGTGACCAGTGAAGGCGCCACCGGGCTCCGGGCGTTCTGGGTCCACGCGCTGGGGGGCCGGGATGGCTACCGGGTGACCCTGTACCAGTTGGGCGTCCGGGTGCGCTCCAGCCGCGTTGGGGCCCAGGTGGACAGCGCCAGCTTCGCGGCTCTGACTCCGGGCACTGAGTACGAGGTGGAGGTGGTCACGCAGGCTGGGCCCCTCCATGCGGTGGCAGCCAGTGCCACCGGCTGGACCCGTGAGTGGGCGTGGGGACGGGGAGGGGAGGAGCGGTGGGCAGGGCCGCCCAGAGCCCCTCCTCCCGCCTGCGGACCAGGCCCTGCCTGGGTTCAGAGGTTGCCTGCTCTCCTCCCGCAGCCCCAGTGGCGCCCGCGGAGCTGCTGGTGTCCATGCGGGCGGGCAGTGCCGTGGTCAGCCTGGCCTGGGCCAGCGGCCCCCTGGGGCACGGAGCCTGCCACGCACAGCTCTCAGGGGCTGGGCTCCTGTCCCGGGAGCAGCCCCTGGCCCTGGGCCAAGCCCGCCTGGTCCTGAGGGACCTCACGCCTGGATGCAACCTGTCCTTGACCGTGCAGTGCCGGGCGGGCCCCCTCCAGGCCTCCACACACCCTGTGCTGCTGCCCATGGGTACGCTGGCGTCTGTCGGGGGGTGGGGCACCCTGAGCGCTGAGCCGTCCCGCCCCGCCCCTTCTCGTGCAGTGGGAGCCCTGCCCTCCCGCCCTGGGCCGCCCCTCGCTCTCCAGGTGGGTGCGGGGAGAGGGGCCGGTCTGGAGGAGCGCTTGTTTCTCCCTGTGGCCATTGCCCCTTTCCAGGGTAAAGGCGTCCAGCGCCTCTGAGCCTCTGCATTCAAGCCCCTCTCAGGTGCACTGACCCCCACTCCTGACACGGAACTCCTGAACCCACAGAGCCTGACCCGGTGGGGGACGTGCAGTGCCAGCCTGAGACAACGCGCCTGGCCCTGGTCTGGACGGTGCCTGCGGGGGACGTTGACACCTGTCTGGTTGTGGCTGAGCAGCTGGCAGCGGGAGGGGCCGCCCAGCTCGTCTTCCGGGCCAACACCTCCAGGGGCGCCCTCCTCCTGGCCCACCTGGCGCCCGCCACGTCCTACCGCCTCAGCCTCTCAGTGTTGGGCAGGAACGGCCTGTGGAGCCGGGCGGTCAGCCTGGTGTGCGCCACTGTGCCCGAGGGTAGGCATCTCCGGCCCGCTCCCCCGGGGCCCTCCCCCAGCCCCCACCTGGGCCCTGCCCCGGAAGCCACTACCCTGCGGGGCTCACGCCCGGGGCGCCCAGCCCAGCCTGGGCACGGCCCCGCCCTAGGGGCGGCTCTCAGTGCCTCACTGCCCCTCCGCTCCCAGCCTGGCATCCCCCGGAGCTGGCTGCATCCCCCCAGTTGGAGCCCGAGACGGGGATGGGTGTGCTGATCGCCCAGGGCATGTTCGGCGAGGAGGACGGGCAGATCCAGTGGTACGGGGTCATCGCCAGCACCAACATGTCGCGTGAGTCCCGGCCACGGGGTGGGGGCCCCTCCTGGCAGGGCTGGTGAGGGGCTGGGCGCTGACACGGGCAGAATGGATGTCAGGGTCGGGGGGCGTCCTAGCACAGGAAGGGGAAGGAGAGCGGGACTGGCGCGCCCGGCGACGTGGGGCAGCCTGGGCCGCACCGTGCGTCTGCTCCTCTCCCAGTGGCCCGGCCTCCCCGCGAAGCCATCAGCTGCACGTGGTATGACCACCACTACGGGGGCCGCGACACCTACCTGGCCGTCCTGCTCTCCAGCCCCTTCCACCCCGGGCCCTGGGCCGGGCCCGCATCCTGGCTGGTGCCCGTGGGCACAGACGACTGCGGCCGGACCCGCGACATATGTAACGGGCGGCTCAGGCCGGGCTCCCGGTATCGGTGAGGGCTGCGGCTGACAGTGGGGGTACTCCGGGTTTCGCTGGGGCTGTTCACGCCTCGTGCCAACCAGAGCCTGTGCTGATGCAGGGGAGACGCGTGGGGCTTCCTGGCAGGCAGAGCACGCCCGGAGCGCCCCCGTCCCCAGCTTCTTCCAGGCGGGGCAGGGGTGGGCTCTGTTGCACTTTGCTGCGGGAGGTGGTGGGCACTCTGCAGGTTCAGGGACGGGATTGGAAGGCTCCGCAGGTGGGGCTCCTGCTGCCGGGACTCAGCCTCCTGCTCCTCTGCCCCAGGTTCAGCGTCGTGGCCTTTTCCAGGCACAGCCCTGACACCGTCATCGCCTTCTCGGCATTTTCAGGTATGCAGGCGCCTAGAGGGGCCCCCAGTGGATCCCCGGTGGGGGGCTGCTGCTGGAACCTCTCTTCTGAGCCTTGTCCCAGCCACCGGCGGGAACCCGTCTTGCGAGGCAGTGCTGGGAGCCCCCCGGGCCGGGAGGCAGGTGGTCCGGGAGGGCTGGGTGGGCTGGGGAGCGGTGGGCAGGCAGACGTGGAGGAAACGGTCTGCCCTCCTGCCTCTGCCTGGCGAGATTCTGGGGCAGCGGTGAAGCGGTAGAGACGTGAGGAAGCCGCGAGTGAGACACGTGGGAGTCAGCACGCCTAGCAGGATGCGAAAGAGAAGGAAACAGGCAGATTAATCCCGGCAGCGTCTTCTTTAACCTGAGATACTGAAAATCGATCAACATGTGATCAATTCTTAAAATAATTAGTGAGATAGCTTGCATCTATTTTTTTATCAGTGAGGCTCTGTGCTCCTGTGTGCATTTCACATTTGTGAAACCTGAATTCTGAGCCGCTCCATTTCCAAAGCTCCACAGCCCAGGGCTGTGAGGCAAGTGGATGGACAGGGCAGCCAGGCCCCGCCCTCCTCTACCCGAGGGGGTCCAGGGTGGGCAGGACTGCCCAGTGCGTCAGGGGCTGAGGGGGTCCCCTTACCGGGAGCTGGGGGGACTGCTCAGTCCCCATCCGGGGCGCCCCCCTCCCTTCCGGGAGGTCTGCCTCTGTGTCCTCCCCAGGGGGCCGCAGGTCCGGTGAGCAGGCGTGGTGCTGCAGGACAGCTCCAGGGCCTCAGCTCACCCCCACCCGCCGTCCACAGAGCCCCGGACCAGCCCGTCCTGGGCGGTGCCCCTCCCGGTGACAGCGGGCATCGTGGCCAGCATGCTCGCCCTGGTCTTGCTGGGCCTGCTGTGCTGGAGGCGAGTGAAGGGGCAAAGGTGAGTGAGGGGAGGGCTGCCTGCCGCTCGGTGGGGGGGGGGCCCAGACAGCCTCCCACCACCCCGTCACCCCTGCAGGGCGGAGAAGAGCCTGCGCTCCCAGGAGCTGACGGCTTACAACCTGTGGTGAGCACCCACCTGTGCCCTCAGCCCCTCAGCCCCAACCTCGACTCCCCGCCTGTCCTCACCTGGGCCCTGACGAGCGCCTGACAGCTTCAGGCCGAGTCGCCTTCTCCTCCTCCTTCCTCTCGGCCTTGGGCCGTCGTCTTCCCGCGGGTCACTCCTCTGCCTCCTTGGGCTCACACTGAGCGGACTCCCAAAGCATCCTCAGGGCCCAGGGCCTGGCCCTCTGAGACTCCGGCCCACCTCCACGTGTCGTCCTGTCTGCCCCCCGCCCCGCGTCCCCCGGCTGGAGCCCGGGGCTGTGTGCCCCTGCCCGCTGGCACCAGGGCAGGACTCCACACACCAGGCTCTCTGCCTCCCCCACCCAGGCGGACCCACCGGCCCATCCCCGCGCACAGCTTCCAGCAGAGCTTTGAGGCCAAGAGTGCCCACGCCTACCAGGCCTTCTTTCAGGAGTTTGAGGTGAGGCCTCTGGCCACCTAGGGCTCTGGGGGACCCCTGTCTGGTATGGGGGGCAACGTGGGTCTGTCCCGGCCCCGATCTCTGCAGGAGTTGAAGGAGGTGGGCAAGGAGCAGCCGAGGCTGGAGGCTGAGCACCCTGCCAACAGCGCCAAGAACCGCTACCCTCACGTGCTGCCCTGTGAGTGTGGCGGCAGGTGGGCGGGTCGCAGGTGCCCCGGAGCGGCCTGCCTGTGCCCGCTCCCAAAGCACGCCTTACTGTCTGCAGATGACCACTCCCGGGTCAGGCTGGCCCTGCTGGACGGGAAGCCCCACTCCGACTACATCAATGCCAGCTTCATCCCGGTAAGGCAGCCCGCGGGCTGGCTGTGGCATCTGCTGCGTCTGCAGGGGGTGCTGTCCTGCCCTGGCTGTCCGTGAAGACTGCCAGCTTGTGTGTCTGTGTGTCCTGCACTGGGCCCACAGGGGCCGGGCGGGGGCTGCTCGGACTCCACCCTTCAAAAGAGCACATGTGTGCGCGTGTGTCTCTGTGTGTGCACGTGTGTGTGTGTGCACGTGTGTCTCTGTGCGCGCATGTGTGCGTGTCTCTATGCATGCGTGCATGCGTGTGTGCACGTCTGTGCACCTGCACATGTGTGTACATGTGTGTCTGTGCGTGTCTGCATGTGTGCATGTGTGTGTGTTGTGTGCGTGTGTCTGTGCGTGTCTGTGTGTCTTGTGTGTGTGCAAGTGCATACATGCTGTGTGTGCATCTGTGCACGCGTGCGTGTGTGCGTGTGCGCATGTGTGTGTGCATGTGTGTATGTGTGCATGTGTGTGGATGTCTCTCTGTGTGTCTGTGCACGTGTCTGTGTGTGTGCATGTGTGTCTATGCACGTGTGTCTGTGCATGTGTGCGCATGTCTGTGCACACGTGTCTGTGCGTGTCTGTGTGTGCATGTTGTTCCGTGTGTCTGTGTGTGCGTGTGTATGTGTGTCTGTGTGTGCGCGCACGGGTGTGTGCATGTCAGTGCATCTGTGTGCACATGCGTGTGCATGAGTGTGTGCGCATGCGTGTGTGCATGAGTGTGTGCGTGTGTGCACATGCACATGTGTGTGCATGTCTCTGTGTGTGTCTGCACGTGTCTCTGTGTGCATGCATGAGTGTCTATACACGTGTGTGTCTGTGTGTGCTTGCATGTGTGTGTCTGTATCTGTGTGTGCACGGGTGTGTGCGTGTGTCTGTGTGCGTGTGTGTGTGAGACACATGTGCTCAGAAGAAACATTTAGTCCACCAAGGACTAGACGTCAAGAAAGACTTCCTAGAGGAGAGATATCTGGGCTCTTATCACGGGATCCTGACGAGCAGTGAGAGGGGTGGATGTCACTGGAAAGACCCAGAGAAGAGCTGGGGGGGACCTGCGGACAGAGCCAGGCGGGTCATCGGGTGGAGGCAGGAGAGGCAGTGGGGCTGCTGGAGAGGAGCGACCGCTGGGTGGGGCGGAGGGCAGGGAGGGCAGTGGAGCCCAGGGGGACGCAGGTGGTGTGGGCAGCTGACCTGGGGAGGCTACTTGGGGGCCTTCCGATCTCATCATCGTCCCTTCCACGTAGGGCTGTCTCCAAGCTACTCTCCTGTTTGGGTTCCTGGTGCACGTGTGTTCATGTGTGCGCACACGTGCCGGCACGCACACGCAGTTCTCACTTGCGGAGATCCCGCATGGACGCGCAGCTGCGTGCCGAGGGCCCCGGTTCACTCCTTCCTGCTCCCCGTGCCAGGGCTACACCCACCCGCAGGAGTTCATCGCCACCCAGGGGCCTCTCAAGAAGACCCTGGCGGACTTCTGGAGGCTGGTGTGGGAGCAGCAGGTCCAAGTCATCGTCATGCTGACCGTGGGCATGGAGAACGGGCGGGTGAGCACGCCGTAGCCCCAGGCGGCCACCAGGTGGCAGGCTCTGCCCGCAGGCCTGGCTGTGGGTCTGGGAGGCGGACAGGAACGGGGACCTGGCACCCAGGCTCCCAGCCTCTGCTGCCTCTGCTATTGCTACAGTGCCCCCTCCTGCTCCGCGCCCAGGGCTGGGGGTGGCGGAGACAGGGCAGTCTGCATCTTTGCTTTGGACACACCTCTGAGCCCTCCTGTGGAGCAGTGTGGCCTGGCCAGGTGACCCTGAGTAAGGCCGTGCAGTTGCCCCAGGAGGCTGGCCGCTTGCCTGGAAGCCCCAGGGGCCACCTGAGGTCTGGGGTAGGGGTGCTGGGGCCCGTTTGGGACGGAGCAGCTTCTGGACGAGGAGGGTGGCCGAGATGGAGGGCGGGGTGGAGGCCGATCGAGCCGGGGTGGCCCCCGCCCCGCCCCGCCCCGCCCCGCCCCCCCACGCTGCTCTCCGGCCTGGCCTGCCCCGCCCCCGCCCCGCCCCGCCCCGCGTCCCCGCCCCTCGTCCCCACGCTGCTCTCCGGCCCTAGGTGCTGTGCGAGCACTACTGGCCAGCCGACTCCAGCCCCGTCACCCACGGGCCTGTCACTGTCCGCCTGCTGGCCGAGCAGCGCCAGGACGAGTGGACTGCGCGCGAGTTCCAGCTGCACCACGTGTGTGCCCACCAGGGGAGCGGGGGGCACTCTTGCGGGCGGGTCAGCTCCCCCCTGGGTCTCTGGCCTCCTGCCAGCCCAGGAGGCTGGTGGTTATGGAAGGGCCGGGCGGCAGAGTGGAGACTCAGGGTCATCCAAGGCCAGGAGAGAAGGGACGTCTCCGCCTGTGCTGCGCTTGGCTCAGGTCCCCGAGCCCCATCTGCCTCCTGGGTCGTGACCTCCTGGGGCAGCAGTGCCCCTTGCCTGGGCACCCCCAGCAGGCAGACTCCCCGGGAGGCTGGAGGAGGTGAAGGCAGCGTCCCGGGGGTAGGAGGCCCAAGCCCGCCCGAGGGGTCTGGTGGCAGGATGAGGGCTGAGCGAGGACTCCCACCCCGCCCTGCCTCCAGGCTGCCCAGCAGTGGCCACGGAGGGTGAAGCAGCTGCAGTTCACCACCTGGCCGGACCACAGCGTCCCCGAGGCCCCCAGCTCCCTGCTGGCCTTCATGGAGCTGGTCCGGGAGCAGGCGAGGGCCGCCACGGGTGCAGGGCCCCTCCTGGTGCACTGCAGGTGAGGCGGGTGGCTGGTGGGGGGCACGGGAGCCCCCCACCCGGACCCTGTGCCCCTGCCCTGGGCCCTCCGTCCTCCAGGGCCCACCCTGCAGGCAAGGCAGGCCCTGGGCTGGGGGCATGGGGAGGCCCCTCACGGCCTGGCCCTCTGTCCCCTCAGCGCGGGCGTGGGCCGCTCGGGCACCTTCGTGGCCCTGTGGCGGCTGCTGCGGCAGCTGGAGGAGGAGCAGGTGGTGGATGTGTTCCACGTGGTGCACGCGCTGCGCCTGCACCGGCCACTCATGATCCAGACCCCGGTGGGCCCGCGCGGGCAGGGCCGAGGGAGGCAGTGGGTGGGCGGGTCCGGTGGCCTGGCCCCAGGATTCCAGGGGGCAGGGAAGGGCCCTGGAGGAGGGACTGGGACAGCCACCCTCCTAAGGGGGCTTGTTTTCCTTTGGGCGGGGGTCCACGGGGGTGGGTGGGTGGCCCCCCCAGCTCTCACACTGGGCTCCACGGGAGGACTCCCAGAGGTTCTCCCTTGTGCCGGCCGCCAGGCTGGTTGGGTCCGGAAGTCTGGAAGCCATCTGCTGGGTCACAGCCCCTTAGCCAGCCCCCCTGCCCCCCCACCAGAGCCAGTACATCTTCCTGCACAGATGCCTCCTGAGCAGGGTCCTAGAAGGGCCCCCCAGCACCTGCGCTGCTGAGTATGGGTGCCCGGGGGGTGGGGTCCCTCTTCCTTCCTCCCAGGGTGGGGGGAGTCCCCCTCCCTCCCTCCCCCCCTCCCCCTCCCCCCTCCCCCCTCCCCCCTCCCCCCTCCCCCTCCCCCCTCCCCCTCCCCCTCCCTCCCCCTCCCCCTCCCCCCTCCGTCCCCCTCCCCCTCCCCCTCCCCCTCCCTCCCCCTCCCCCCTCCCCCTCCCCCCTCCCTCCCCCTCCCCCCTCCCCTCCCCCCTCCCTCCCCCTCCCCCCTCCCCCCTCCCCCTCCCCCCTCCCCCTCCCCCCTCCCCCCTCCCTCCCCCCCTCCCCCCCTCCCTCCCTCCCTCCGTCCTACCACCAGGCCGCTGACTCCGTCCACACAGGGTTGCAGAGACCCACAGTGGGCACTGGGCAGCCCCAGGCACCCCCCACGTGGCCGGTGCCCCCTGCAGGCCACAGCCCATTCCTGTGAGGAACTTTGCCCAGGTGTGCGCGGAGCGGGCTGCCGACGGCAATGCGGGCTTCCTGAGGGAGCACCAGGTGGCTGGAGGCTGGGCAGGGTGGCGTGGGGTCCCCTCGAGCCAGCTCTTCTGCACCCTGCCTGCCTCACGGCGGCTCCCTGCACCCCAGCTCCTGCTCCAGGCCCTGAAGGACGAGGCTGGCTCTGGGATGCCCCCTCCCCGGAGTGAGCAGGATGGCACGGCCTCCAGTGAGTGCTGGCGGATGCTTGGGCTCCGGTAGACCGGGTACGGGGCACAGCGGGGGTTGAGCCTCCGGCAGTCTCACCCCTGCCTCCTCCCGCAGATGGCCGTTGCCAGGAGTGGTCCCCTTCGGTGGAGAGTGGCCCGGCTGGGGAGATGCTCGAAGCCTGGCTCTTCCCTGTGAGCACATGCCCTCTGACCATGTGGACAGGCCTGGGGGGCTGGGCCCTAGAGCTGAGGACCATGTGGGCAGGCCTGGGGGGCTGGGCCCAGAGCTGAGGACCGTGTGGGCAGGCCTGGGGGGCTGGGCCCAGAGCTGAGGACCGTGTGGGCAGGCCTGGGGGGCTGGGCCCCAGAGCTGAGGACCGTGTGGGCAGGCCTGGGGGGCTGGGCCCAGAGCTGAGGACCGTGTGGGCAGGCCTGGGGGGCTGGGCCCAGAGCTGAGGACCGTGTGGGCAGGCCTGGGGGGCTGGGGGCCCAGAGCTGAGGCGGTGGGGACACCCTATGCTCTGCAGGGCGGGCCCTCTGGCCGCGACCACGTGGTGCTGACCGGCCCCGCGGGGCCAGCTGAACTCTGGGAGCTGGTGTGGGAGCATGGGGCCTGCGTGCTTGTTTCCTTGTGCCCGCCGGACCCCCAGGAGAAGGTGAGGGGCAGAGCAGAGGGTGGGCCGCCGGGGGCTGCCATGGGGCGCAGTGCGGGCCACGGGCAGGGTCAGGCCGGCTGGCCGAGCAGCCCAGGTGGGTCCTCCACAGGACTTGTGGCCCACGGAGACGCAGCCCGTCGTCACGGATGCAGTGACTGCGCGCTGGGTGGCGGACGGCAGTGCTGCAGGCTGGCCCTGCGTCTCCCTTCACGTCACACACGTAGGCTGGGCCGCGGGGTCGGGGGGTGCGGGGGGGGGTGCTCCACAGAGCCGCGGGTCCCCCCGGCAGCGGTGCCAACGTCTCTGCCCAGAAGGCGAGCGGGAAGGAGAGGCCGGTGCAGCGGCTGCAGCTCCCATGCGGGCGGCCGGGCCAGGCGCTCCCCCCCGGGACCCTGCTGCCCTTCCTGGCCGCCGTGGACCAGTGCTGCTCGCGGGACGCCAGGCAGCCCGGCACGCTGCTCAGCCACTGCAGGTGCCGCTGGACGGGGCCCCGGGGAGCGGGCGGGGCACGCACAGCCTCCCGACTCGGGGCAAGGGCCAAACAACATGGCCCCCTCCTCCCTCGGTCCCGACACCCTCTGGGAACCCGTGCCCCTCGGCCTGGGCCTCAGCTGGCAGTGGCTCTCCTGGGTGTCCCTCCCCGGCCCCCTGGCCCAGGCCCGCAGGTGCCCCTCCAACTCAAGGTCAATTGCAGCAAGGGTGCGGCCCAGCTGGGCACCTTCCTGGCCCTGGAGCAGCTGCTGCAGCAGGCAGGGGCCGAGGGCAGCGTGGACATCTTCACTGTGGTCTTGCAGCAGTCACAGGCCTGCAGCCTCATGACCCCAACGCTGGTGAGCAGCCCCAGGGCTCAGCCTCGGGACATGGGGGCGGGAGGGGTCCGCCCCAGGCCGTCCGGGGCCCTGCTCTCTGTGGGGGCCGTGCAGTCCTCCCTGTCCTCACCGCGGCCGCCCGCCTGCCCCCAGGAGCAGTACGCCCACCTCTACAGCTGCCTAAACAGCGTGCTCGCGGACCGGCTGCCATGAGTCACCTGGTCACTGCCGTACAGGAGGCGGTGCCGGCCTGGCAAGCCCACTGCTGCCTGGCTTCCCCGGGAGGGCGGCCTGTGCGCAGCCCCGCACTGTGAAGGGCAATAAAGGGTATGGTCAAGCCTGAGGTGGAGTGTGTTCTGTCCATGGAGAGTGGGGTGCTTTCGGCCTGGCCTTCCCTCCTGCCATGACCCTGCCCAGGGCCGGCGCTGGAGGGTGGCCGCTCCCTGGCCAGAGCGGCCGAGTTTCCTCTGCCCCCACCCTCCACCAGTGAGGAAACCTGGTTAGGGGAACCAGGAAGGAGGGCACAGGAGCCCACTACGGTGACACCATCGCTCACAGCCTCCCCGGGGCCGCCCAGGGGGGTCCCGCATCAGCTGCAAGGCCGTGGACGCCTCCTGGGAGAGTCTGGGGGGCACAGAGAAGCCGGACGAGGCAGACCAGGAGCCTCAGTGGGGGGCAGATCCCGAGGTGGGGAGTGGTGGCACCCAGCTCCTGGTGAAGGCCTGTGGGATGGGAGCAGAGGCAGGGGCCTCCTCAGGGTGGGGTGCGGCTCCGGGGCCCCGGGCTAGGTCACACGCTCTTCACACGCGTGTTTATCAGGAGTGGGACTGGCCCACACAACCCTCCAGAGGCTGGAGACTCACTAACCACCCCCCCACCCCCGCTGCCCAGGAGCCACAGGGCTCCCGCAGCCGGAGCTGCAAGCACCGACCAGCCAGGCCTTCCAGGGGCTTGTCTACTCCAGGGCTGTGCCCACCGCGAGGCCGCAGGTCAGCTCTCCCCCTTCCTGGCCCAGCTGTGCAGCCCCCGGGCCTGGCCGGGAGAACTCTAGCAGAAAACGGGAGGAGTGGTGAGCGGCCTGCGGGGTGGGGGGTGGGGGCACGGGAGGGATGGTCCTGGCGAAGGGACCCCTGGCTGCCCTGAGGCCTCAGGGCTGCTGCTGTACACTCGGGGCGGTGCAAGACGAGAGAGCAGGAGGGGCTGGAGTTACCCCGCCAGCCAGGTCTGGCCCCCACCGACGAGCCGGCTTCAGCTGCCCACTCTGCCCCTCAGGCCTCTGTCCTGGCCCGGCCAGCCGGGCTGCTGGAGTGGCAGCTGCCAGACTGGCCTCCGTGGGGGTGGGAGGTGCTGACCCGCCGGCGCTCAGGCCGGCTCTGACAGCCAGGGGGTCGCCCGCTCGGCCCCGTCCGGTGGGAAGCAGGTCAGAGTTCCCCGGGCTTGCAGCTACTGGGCGGGTGGACATCACCCCTTCTCTGGTGGCGGCCTGGGGCTTGGCGGAAGGCTGCTCCTCTAGCCTCAGTGACCGCCCCACAGGCTCCTCCCCTCACTGCTGGGCTTTGAGGACCAGCCCCTCCCAGGAGACAGGTGTGGAGGGCAGCCGGAGCTCCACGTCCGGGACTGCCGACCGCCCCCCCACCATGCCCCAGGGATGAGCTTGAACAAAGCCCGTCTCTCCCAGGTCCCAGCTGCCTGCGGTGGGAATGGTGCTGGAGGGGCTGTGGGAACGCTCTAGGTGTCCCGGGGCGGGGCTCTTCCAGCGCCCCCAGCCCCCGCTTCCAGGCGGTCCCCCAGGCAGGAGGTCCTGCGCCCAAACGCCTGCAGGTCCGCGCTCCGGGCTGCTTGCTCTTTCTTTTCCTGGAAGAAACTCCTGCAAGTTTGGGAGGAAGGGGAGCGGGCAGGCGAGGTTTCCCTGACTCCTCCTCCGCAGCCTCGCCCTCCCTTGCCAAGCCCAGCCCGCGAAGCTGGGAGCAAAGAGGCGAAGCCTGCGCCTGTCCGACCGCGCGCACCGCCAGCGCCAGGCCGAGCCGACACTCCCGCCAGGTGCCTCCGCCGCGGGCTGCCGCCGAGATGCCCCGCGCGCCCTGGCTCCTGCCTCTGTGGCTCTGCGCCGCGGCCCTCTGCGCCCCGCCGGCCGCCCTCCCGCCCCGCCCGCGGCCCACCTGCCCGGCCCCCTGCCGCTGCCGCGAGGCGGGCATCCTGCTGCGGGTGGACTGCTCCGAGCGGGGGCTCTCCACGGTGCCGGCGGGCCTTGATCCCCTGACTGCCTACCTGTGAGTATGCGCGCTTCCCCCCCCCCCCCCCGCACCTGCCTAGCTGCGCGGCCGCGCGGTTGGAGCCCCTAGGCGCAGCACCCTCTGCCAGTCCTGGGGTGTGGACTGAGGGCGGGGGAGCACAGTCCCGGGCGGGCAGGGCTGGGTCAGCCGGGAGTCTGGGCTCCCCTGTTCGTTCCCACTTGGCCCTGGCCTTGGGGCTTCACGATGGGGACCTGGGAAGAGGGCAGAGGGAGTGCCCGTTGCGGCTCACACGCTTCTGGCCCCTCTGTCTGGGCTCCAGGGGTGCCGGAAAGCCTTCCCGGTACCCCTGCCATCTCTGGCTTAGCTGCAAAGATGACACCCCCCTGGGGTTGGCTGCCAGGCTGGTCAGGTGGGAGGGGCAGGCTTTAGCACCGCAGGCCCTCGGCTGTCCCTCCAGCCTGCCATCTCAGTGAGGCTTGGTGTGGACGTCCTCCCTGGAACTCGCCTGGGGACAAGCAGCCCCGACTCTGGGGCGACCGGAAGGTGGGGCGGCCACGCAGAAAGCGGCAGGCACAGGGGTGTGGGCAGTGCCCAGGGCTGTCCCTGACTTGGGGAATCGGGTGGTGTTCTGAGTCCCCACTTTGGTCAGGAAGCAGGAGGGGAGCAGTACTGCTTGAAGATCGGACCTCTCAGCCCGCATTTCCACCACCTTCTGCCGCTATGGCTGGGGGCCCCCTCCAGGGTGGGCAGCAGTGGGCTGACAGCCCACCACTGTAGGCACCCTCTCGCCGGCCGCTCCCTGAACATCCAAGTGGCCTGATCTGACCTCTTGCCTTCTCCTCCCGTGTCAGGAAGACTCATGTCCCCTCCCCCGCAACCCCTCATTCACAACTGGCTGGACCCCGAGCCGGGGCAGTCAAGTCCTGACTGAGGCCAGTGCCTTGAGGCCACCTCCCTTCCTCCCTCAATGGCCCAGCAGGCACTTTCCCTCCCACCGAGGCTCCAGGCTCTCCCTCGCATCCCCTCCCCACCCCAGACACCCGACAGGAGGCAGGACAGCTGCTGGGGACGTTTAGGGCGCTCACTACTTTACCAGGCAGCTTCCTGCCTCCTTCGGTCTCACTTGCTGCAAGGCTGCTCTGATGACCCCTGACCCTGACCCCCTGACTGCTGACCCTGACTGAAGGAAGATGCTGGGCAGTCCCCGTCCATCACTGCTGGAGGCGTGGGTCGGAGACGGGGTCACAGCAGAGCAGGGCTGGAGTCATCTGAGCTGGTGACCTGGGCCGGATTCCTACCTGTGAACGCAGCTCACACCTGCCTCACAGGGATGTCATCTGGATTCAATGAGGCAGCGTGCCTAAGGGTCTGGCACAGTGCCTGGCCCCTGGGGAGACCCTGGTGTTAGCAGTGTTGTTATTAGGGTGGCCAGGGCCAAGAAGTGTTAGTCGAAGAGGTCTTCCTGGAGGAGAAAGTGTGGGGTTAGCAGGGGGTGGGTGGAGGGGTATGGGGTGGATGTGTGTGCCTGGTGGAGGCCAAGAGGGCAAAGTAGGCGCAGGGAGCCGTGAGGAGCCCCTGGGACCTGGGCAGGCTTAAGTTTGCTCCTGGCTGGTGCGGACGCAGAGTTGCGGTGGGGTGGCGTGGGGTGGGGTGGGCGGAGCAACGGCTGGGAGACCCCAGCTTGCGGAGCCCAGCAGGGCCTATTGTCTGAGGAGGCAGAGAAGCACATGGTCCTGCGGAGGACAGCGGCCTTGGGGGCTGAGTCTGGGGGACCCACGGGCCTCGTCTCATTCTGGAGCCCAGAGGCCTCCCTTTCTGGGCCAGCCCGCACTGTTCTTTTCTAGAAGATTCTAAGGGTGTGAGGTGCCCCTGCAGAACTCGGGTGTGAGCTCTAACCGCCAGCCAGTCAGCTGCTTGGGTGCACGTCCCAGAATGTTTCAGGACCACGGTGCCCAGGGGTCTTGTTGAGAAAAGGGGCAGGCCCGGGGGTCGCTGGAGGAGGGTGGGCGTGTCATGTCGGGGAGCCCACACCCCAGTTCAAAGGAGAGGCGGGAGGCAGCCCCGGGCAAAACAAAGAGGAAACCTCTGGGGCGGCGGGGCGGGGCACTGGCGGAGAAGAAAGGCTGCCTGGGGGTGCTGCCAGCCTGGGGGTGCTCTGAGGGGCTCCCCTGCAGCAGCGCTTCCCTGTGCATCGTACCTGCTGGCTGGCAGGGCCAGGTGGGCGTGGGGCCTGGGGCCCAAAGCAGAGGCCCTGCCCGACCTGCACCCTGTCTCAGCCCCTTTGCCCATGGCCCGCGGCTCAGCCCCGCACGGCTTCCGGCGGCCAAGTGTCCGAGGGTGGTCCTGTGCACAGCACCCGGGCGGGAGGGTGGTGTCACCAGGCGGAGGGGCCAAGCCTGGGGCCACTCGTGCCGGGTCTGCTGTGAAACGTTGACGGTGGGGGAGCTCTGGGGTCTGGGCTCTGGGGCCTGAGGCACTGCCCGTCGTCCGACCCCGTCCCCCCCTACACGACCGGCCGTGTGCATCAAGCCCCCACCTGGGGACCTCAGCACAGGGCCTTCCCCGAGCCTGGTTTGCTCTTGGGTTCCTGGCGCAGCGGGTGCTGCGGGGATGGAGGAAATGACCGGTCTCCTGTGGTGCCTGGAGGAGCGAGACTCCGGGGACATTCCAGGAGGAAGGGCCGGGACTCCCAGGAGGCTGCGGGCTGCAGGGTCCAGCTTCTGCTAAGAAGCCGAGTCCTGTGGAGCACGTGGGTCCTGAGCGAAGCACGGGAGAGAGTGGTTCTGGGGTGGCTGAGGCGTGGGCCCCCCTCCTGCCCCAGGACAGACCCGGGGCCCCTGAGGACCCTGACAGTCCCCAGGAGCAGGGCTCTGGGTGCCCGAGTGGGCTCGGACTCCTTGGGAAGCTGCAGGAGATAGCGATGCGAGATATTTCCACCCTCCTCCCCCAAGCTGGAAAAGACAAGGCTTTTGAGCCCAACTGAGATGGACTCGCTGCCTCGGGCTCTCCTAGTGATGGGGGCCCCTCTGTGCTCACTGGCCCCCTGATAATGGGGGTGGCTCCCAACGGCTGACGCCACTCCAGGCCTTGCCTCCCCCGTGGACGTGGGAGAACAGGTTTCCAAGGGGAAAGACACCCCAGAGGCCCAACCTGGGCAGAGGACGGAGCGTCCTGGAAGCTGCAGGAGGACACGGTGCACAGGAGAGCTGGGGGCTGGCCTCGCGCCCCTCGAGCCGTGCCAGCGGGCGGGCGCCAGGCAGTGGGCCGCTGGGGTGGGCCGCTGTCCTGAGACAAGAGCACCCGGGACAGAGGCCCTCGGTCCCGCCTCCCGCCCTCGGTCCGTCTTCTGCCCGCGGGTCCCGCCTCCTGCCCCCGGTCCATCTCTTGCCCCCTGTCTGTCTCCTGCCCTTGGTCCGGTCTCCCGCCCCCGGGTCCCGCCTCCTGCCCACCGGGTCCGTCTCCGCCTCCTGCCCCCGGTCCCGCCTCCTGCTCCCGGGTCGCGCCTCCTGCCTCGGTCTGGTCTCCTGCCGTCGGGTCCCGCCTCCTGCCCGCGGGTCCGCCTCCTGCCCTCGGTCCGGGTCCGGTCCCTCCGTCTCTCACCCATTTCCTTGCTGCCCTCCCTCCCGGCTCCGCCGCGTGGGGGGAATGCCCGCACTTCCGTTCTGTACACTCCCAGGAAGTCCAGAAGCCTCTTTGGGAAAACACTGGGCCGTTCGTGGGGCCTGCAGGCCTACCTGGGCCCTTGCCACCCCAGGGCCGCCTCCGCGGCTGTGTGTGGACCGTGAGGGGGCGTCGGCCTGGCCCACCTTACCGCGGGGAGAGCTAGTCCTGCGCCGCGGGGGCTGCCTGCCTCCCCCTGCTGTGACCCTGCCGCGCAGCGCCCAGGGGTCCGGCTCTGGGGTAGGCAGGTGCTGGGCACCTGAACCCCCCGGCCAAGCCGTCCCTCTGAGCCTGTGTCCTTCCCGCCTCGGGGAGAGTCAGGGTTCCCCTCGCCACCTGCCCACTGCGGCCCTGCCTGGGGTGGACGTGGGGTGTCTCTGGGAGACCGGCGGCCTGGAGCAGTGGGCGGATGGCTGCTGGGGAAGGCGCTGTGGCGGGGAGCCCTGGCCGCTGGTGGACGGGAGATTCAGACAGGCAGGGGCTGGAGGCGGACGGATGGGCTGGGGAGGGGATGCACCCTCGGGTTTCTCTCCATCGCCTCCCCCGTCCCTCCCAAGGCAGGCCTTCCAGAGAAGGGCTTTCTGCCTTTTCCTCCTCAGGTCACGTTAGAAAAAGCAAAACAAAGAAAACAAAAGCCAGCTCGAGGTGCCGGGCTGCTGGGTAGACTGTCCAGCCTCCTCAGGCAGCTCCCGGCCAGGCAGGGCGACCCCTGCACCCCTGGCCGCCTGCGGGGAGGTCTGCTGCCCCTGTGCGGCAGGGGGGGCCCTTCTCAGCCCCGCCCCGTGTGTCTGTGTGCGTGCCCCCGCCATGCCTGCCGCCGGACCCACCTGCTCCTCCCGTCCTCTGGGCCTCCGGGGGAGGCGGTGCCCAGCGTGGTGCCGGCCTGCTCCCTGCCCAGCCTCCGGGGTCCTGGGAGGGAAGCGCAGCCAGGCGCGTGGCACCCTGGCGCCTGCGGCGCAGATGGGGCTTGGCCTGGGGGGAGACCAGAGGGTGGGCCCTGGGAGGACCACCGCCCTCTCCCCTCCCCCTAGGCCTCTGGGGGCGCTGGAGGGCCGAGTGGCCCTGGGGCGTCCGGGTGTCAGGGGTCTGTGTGGTCCCAGGCTCAGAGCCAGGGCACGTGGCATCCTGGAGGGGCGGGGAGTGGTGGGGCCAAGGGGTCCACATGGCACCTCCCTTCTCACAGAGACACACACAGACGCACAGAGACACAGACACACACTCAGAGTCACACAAAGACACAGACACACACGCACAGAGACACAGACACACACAAACACACGAGACACACACGCAGAGTCACACAGAGACACACAGAGACACACACAGACACGCAGAGTCACACAAAGACAGACACACACAGACACACACAGAGACACAGACACAGTCACACACACAGTCACACACAGACACACACACAAACACACAGAGACACGCACACACACGCAGTCACACAAAGACACAGACACACACGGACACACAGAGACACAGACACACATGCACAGTCACACACACAGACACACACAGACACACAGAGACACACAAGAGACACGCAGACACACGCAGAGTCACACAAAGACACAGACACACACAGAGACACACGCAGAGTCAACACACAGATACACATGCAGAGACACACAAAGACACAGACACACAGAGACACAGACACACGCACAGTCACACACACAGACACACACACAGACACACACAGACACACACGCAGAGTCACAAAGAGACACAGACACACACAAACACAGACACACACAAGAGACACACGCAGACACACACGCAGAGTCACACAAAGACACACATGCAGAGACACACAGAGACACAGACACACATGCACACACACAGACACACAAACACACAGACACACAACACACAGAGACACACACACAGTCACACATTCAGAGACACACAGAGACACACGCAGAGTCACACACACAGAGACACACACAGACACACACACGCAGAGTCACACAAAGACACAGATACACATGGACACACAGAGACACAGACACACATGCACACACACACAGACACACACAAACACACAGAGACACATACAGAGACACACACACAGACACACACACAGAGTCACACAGAAACACACAGAAACACACAGACACGCACACACAGAGACACACGCAGAGTCACACACACAGATGCACACATAGACACACAAAGACACACAGAGTCACACACACAGAGACACACAAAGACACACACAGAGACACAGAGACACACGCAGAGACACACACGCAGTCACACACACAGACACACACAGACGCACAGAGACACAGAGTCACACACAGACAGACACACACAGAGACACACACAAACACACAGAGACACACACAGACACACATGCAGAGTCACACACACAGGCACACACAAACACATAGAGACACAGAGACACACACACAGTCACATACACAGACACACACAGACACACAGGGACACAGACACACACGCACAGAGTCACACACACAGAGACACCCACAAACACACAGAGACACACACACAAAGACACAGACACACACAGACACACAGAGACACATACAGTCACGCACACACAGAGACACACGCAGAGTCACACACACAGACGCACACATAGACACACAAAGACACACTCAGAGTCACACACACAGAGACACACAAAGACACACAGAGACACAAACACACAGAGACACAGAGACACACGCAGAGACACACACAGAGACACACACGCAGTCACACACACAGACACACAGATGCACAGAGACACAGACAGAGTCACACACAGACAGACGCACACAGAGACACGCAGAGTCACACACACAGACGCACACATAGACACACACAGACACACGCAGAGACACACAAAGACACAGACACATAGACACACATGCACAGAGTCACACACACACAGACAAACACGCAGACACAGAGACACAGACACAGAGTCAGCATCACTGACACACAGAAACACACACAGACACACACACAGAAACACGTAAATACAGAGTGACACAGACACACACACAGACACAGTCACACACACACAGATACAGACACATAGAGTCACAGACACAGTCACACAGAGATACAGACAGAAACACACAGACATACACAAACACATATGCAGAGACACAGAAATAGACACACATACGACACTCAGACGCACAGAGACTCACAGACTCTTACGAGGCGCACATAGGCACACAGACGCACGCGGGCACACCGGCGCAGACACACAGAGAGACACCGAGGCAGAGACGCACACACAGCCACGCATGCCCCTGCGGGGTGGGTCTCCTCCTGCAGCGGGGGCACTGTGTGGCGTGGGTGGCGCTCAGGCAGAGGAGTTGTCCTGGTCACCCCTGCCCCAGCTCAGGCCCGGCGTCCCAGTGGGTGCTGGGGACAGAAGGAGCTGGAGCGAGTGTCCGGGCCGTGAGCACCAAGCCAAGAAGGACTGTGAGCGAGTGCCCTGCCTTTGTGGTGGACGCCGACCGGCAGGCTGGGAGGACCATCGTCAGGGACAAAAGCGGGAGGGAGTGGGGACAGGCCGCCAGCCCCCGGCCACCTGGGGCCGACTCCGCAGTCCCCGCCCGGCCTGCGGGGGTGCTGACCTGCCCCGGCCGGAGCGTGCCCTGCGCCTTAGGGGCTGCCTTGGGCTGGTGCGCCGCTGTCGCCGCCTCCAAGGTCCCGAGTTGTGCGCGAGGGCCTCGTGTTTATTTTGCTCTGAGTCCTACAGAGTATGACACTGGCCCCGCGCCTGTTCGTAGGACGAGGCTCTCTACCTGCCCCCGACCCGCAGTGGTCATGGGTCGCGCGAGCCCCCTCTGTGCCTGTGCCCCGGACTCTCTGCTTCTGTGCCCGGGATCACAGGGAGTGATGCCGGCAGAGCAGCCCGAAGGGTGCGGCGGGCGCCCTCCTGAGGGGCGTGGTGGGGGCAGGCCCTGTCCGGATGCACCTGAGTGGACATTACAGGGCGGGTCTGCGGGGTGGGGACCACGGCCGAGCTGTGCTGTGAGTCAGTCAGGCATCAGACTAGTGGGCAAGGCCTCCAGGGGAATGGATGGGGGCTCCTTCCCATCTTTAGGGTGGGCAGAGCAGGGGCCTACTACAGAGCTCGGAGTGACCCGCTGTCTACCAGCCCCTGTGACGCGGGTGACCGGGACCCCACAGGGGTGTGATCCTTGGGGCTCTCTGCCCTCCCTGTAACTCCTCCAGTTCCTAGCCCCCCTCCCGCCCGCCGGCTCTGTGCGGAGGGCAGAGGCGGCTCCCCCTGCTTTCTTGGTCCTGAAGGCTGGAGACGGAGGTGCCAGGCAGTCCCCATCCTCCCCCAGGGCCACACAGCTGCACAGGGGGCCGAGGCAGGAGGCCAAGGGCCTGGGCTGCCCCTCGTGGGACTCACGCAGCATCACCGCACCTGCCTGCAGCCAGCCCACCTCGCCTCATGGCCCCACAGCGTGGAGGGGGCAGGGCTGGAATGGGGAGGGGGCAGGCCCCTACGGTGGCCCCTACGCCGGCCACCTGGTTCAGGCCGGGCAGCAGCTGGGTGTCTCCATCAGCCAGTTTGCTCAACACTTAACAAGGAAGTGGTTGAAAAAATAGGAGGGCTGCGCAAAGGTAATTCACGCCTTGCAGACCCTTGGATGTCCTGAAGCCCTTACTCCACATGGGGCCAGCAGTCTCCCTCTGGGGACCTGACCGGGTGCGGGGGCTCAGACCCCACCCCAGACCTGCTGGGTTCACGACTGCACTTCGAGTGTGCCCAGAACCAGCCTCCAGCCTCTCTGTGGAATAAATCAGGCCCTCGGCAGGCCAGCCAGCCCTGCACCCTGCCCCCACCCTGCCTGGGGGCTGCTTTGACCCAAGTCGTACTTAGATGGGGCCCCATGGTCACCTCTGTGATTTATTGCGAGGATGTGGTTAGGAAAGGCATTTGAGCTGGAAGCTGGCCACTCTGGGGGGCCATCTTCGGAGGGAGCCAGGGACGTGTCAGCTTGATTTAGGCCCCCGCTCTTCCTCCGAGGACTTCCCTCCTGGGTTCTGACTGCTGTTCACTGTCTGTTTCCCAGCTGGCTGGGGTCACCCTTTACGTGATGCCCAAAGCTGTCGCTGGGATGAGCAAGGCCGTAAATGAACACACAGGTGATGTGGAGCGCTCTCGAGAGCCGGCTGGGCCGGAGGGCAGCCTCCCAACTGGGGGCGGTGTGGCCTGGCCCTCCTGCAGGTCCGAGGGGTGGCATCCACACGCGTAGCCGCGGTGAGGATAGAGCCAGACTGAGCTGCCAGTCGGCCAGCCTGCGGCCGGGCTCGGGTTTTGTGAGAGTGAGACTTCTGCCCCATGAACCCGCCACTTGGGAGCGCCGGCCTGTCCGTCACTGCCTCTACTGCTTCTTAGAAGAGAAACCTCCAGCCCAGGACCAAGGAGTGGGGACAGAACTGCGGGTGCAGAGAGGGCTCCTCCAGCCCAGGACCAAGGAGCGGGGACAGAAGTGCGGGTGCAGAGAGGGCTCCTCCAGCTCAGGAGGGGGCCGGGGGCTCTGGGCTCGAGTCTGCACCACGTCCGTGCCTGGGGAGGTTGGGGGCTGGTGGGCCAGCGGGCGCCACCCTGCAGGTGCCAGGCTCAGGGCAGGGGGCCGCTGTGGGGAGAGTGCATCCCACAGGGGCTCCTGGGACCACCCAGGGTGCTGGGACCTGTGGCCAGGGACCTCTGGGGGTGACCCAGAACAGTGTGCTGCTGGCCCTGCGGCAACTCTCGGCAGGTATGCCGGGGACACCCAGGAGAAGGAGGTGAACACACAGAAACACACTTTCTGCTTCAGTCCCATGAGGTAAAGGCTGGGCAGTATAATCAGGAAATCCAGCGGGAACCCTCAGCCGGTGCTGCGTTCCTGGAGGGCTTTCAGAATGAGTTCCCCCTCTCTGATTGTTTAACTTCTGTTCATGTGGAGTGTACTCACAGAAAAGTGTACCTTTGGCAGATGTGTACTGGTAAATTTCCGCAAGCTGAGTACACTTGGGTAAAGTGAAGTGGTCGCTCAGTCGTGTCCGACTCTTTGCGATCCCATGGGCTGTAGCCTACCAGGCTCCTCTGTCCATGGGATTTTCCAGGCAATAGTCCTGGAGTGGATTGCCATTTCCTTCTCCAGGGGATCTTCCCAACCCCAGTGCCCAGATCAGGAAATGGAGTAGCAACAGCCTCCCCCCCGCCGGTACCAGCTCTCCCCGAGCCCCGGGGCAGCTTCAGCCATGGCCTCTCTCGCCTGTGCTTGGCCTTGGTGTGGACGGAGCAGGGCTGTGTCTGGCCCCTCGTGTGAAGACCCGCAAGCCCTGCTCCCACGGCTGCCCATTCTTTACTGCGTGGACACGGGCACCGTGCACAGACCCTGTGGTTTGGGGCTTTCGGGACGGGACTGCTGGGGCCGTTCTGGGCGGGGGTCTGGGACACACTGACACACAGAACTGCCAGGTCACAGCAGACCCCAGAGGCCGCTCCAGGTGGAGGGGCGTTGGGTGGGGCTGTGGTCCAGGGTGTCAGGAGGGCGCTCCCTGGGGCGGGGAGGATGGGGAGGGTGTGGGGTGTACGGAGGCCCATCCAAGTGCTCCCGGCATCACGCCGGGCTCCTGTCCACAGGCCCAGAGCCGGGCGGTGTCCGCAGGGCCTCGGCCTCTACCTCCCGGGGCTGCTGGCCACCAGGCCCGGGGACACATCGCTCCAGTTGCCGCCCACCCCCGTGTGTGTCTGCGCCTCTTCGGCACCCGCACTCGGGGCCACCCAGAGGCTCCTCCACCTCAGATGCTTCACTCACTGTTACGGGGAAGACCCTCTCCCACAGGTCCTGGGATCAGGACCCCAACACGTCTCTGAGGACCTCTGCTCAGCCCACGGCACCGTCTCTGCGGCTGCCCGGCTGCCCAGGTGCCGCCTCGGCCATGCTCTCAGCCAGGCCGCTTTCTCAGGGCTACCTTGTCCTTCGTGGCCTTCCTCCAGGAAGCCCTCCCTGCCTGTGTCTTGGTTCCCAGGCATGGGGTTCCTCCAGCACTAACGTCCAGCTGTGCCTGTGGTCTGAACGTGTCCTTGGACTGCGGCTTCCTGAGGGCAGGGTGTGCCCACCCCCTCCTCGTGTGCCCATCCCCTCCTTGTGTGCCCTCCCCCTCCCTTGTGTGCATACCTCAACGCACACCTCCCGAGCTCGGCTCAGCTCTGCACGTGAGGTGCTGGAACAAGGAACAAGGCCAATGGCACCCTTCCAGCGTGTCTGGCCCAGGGCACCACGCCCAGTGGTGGCCCAGTAGTCGGCCCTTTCCCATGCCCTCTTTCCCTCCAGACAACCCCCTCCCTAGGGACCGGGCTATTTCTTGGTCCCAGGGCCTCTGCAGGAGTCCTGGCTACGCCCACAACACAGGGAAGAAGGAACCCCGGGGGATGGGGCGCCCAGCCGTTTGCTCTCCTTAGAGGAGCCAGGAGACAGGAATGCCTTTGGCTGGGGGACCCAGGCCAGAGATCGGAAGATCAAAGGTGGGAAGATGAGGGGTGAGGCAGGCGGCACTCTCTGGAGGCTGCAGCGGCAGCTCGTGGCTCCTAAGGGCAGGGCAGGGCCAGAGCACCCTCCCGCATCCCCCCGAAGTAACCCAAGAAGCAGCTTCTCCGGACGAGGGCTCTGGGGGTGAGGGCGGCTGAGGGTGGGAGCTGGGCGCCCGTGGGCAGGGCTGATCCCCGCACAGCTCCCCAAAAGTGCGACAGGTGTCGGTGCAGAAACTAAAACACAGGAAACATGACTCGGTCACATCAAGCACCTGGAAAGCAGACAGGCCAAGGTCAGACCCGGAGCCCACAGACTGCGTCCCCCTCGGGAGACAGCCAGTCCAAGCGCAGCACGAGGGAGCGAGCTGGGCATCCGGTGGGGCCCCTTCTTCCACGGGGCTGCTAGTCGACCCTCATTTCCCGGGCCTGTGGCCCAGATGGGCAGGAGCTGGGAGGGGGCGGGTTGTCAGAGCTCCTCCGGGGGGACGGAGAAGGTGGCGGGTGGGCGATGACCCACACAGGACATGGCGGGATCCGCCGGGCCAGGGGCTGGGGGCTCTGGGCGGAAGGACAGGAGAGGCTCTGCGGGCCGGCAGGACCTCCCCGGGGAGAGACAGCAGGGCTGGGCTCTGGAAAGTTCCACTGGTCCTGGCAGCCGGGCGAGTGGGACCCAGAGGCCCAATCCCTCCTTTGTTCCCGGCCGCCGCCCCCACCGCACACCTTTCAGCCTCGGGCGGCTGGGGCAGGCGCGAGGCCCGGCTGGGCTCAGCAGAACCAAGCCTCTTACTGTGACTAGACGGGCAGTAACTTGATATTTCCGAGTCTTCCTTTCTGCGCTGAAAAGGAAATAAAGAACTTCTCTCCCGGCCTGATGAAAGGATTAGACGGAATGAGGCCAAGGCTGTGCCAGCGGCTCCAGACGGCACCTGCATGGGCGGGGGCCTCCCGGGTGGCCTTGGAGGGTCCCTGCCCTGATCGGCATCTGCACGACGGTCCCTCCCTGCAAAGATGGCTCTTGGTGCTCTGAGTCCCTCAGACTCGAGCTGAGACTCTAGAGAACCATCCGGCCGGGATGGACGAGGGTGGCCAGGGCAGCTGCTGGGACCGCAGTCCTGATGCCAGAGGAGGGCACCCAGCTGGGAGGTGCGGGGTGGAAGGACTCGGAATACAGGGCCTCTCCAGGTTCCCCCAGACACTCCTGCCACTGAGTCAATGTAGCAAAGTGCAGCTGAGCCAGAGAAGCAAAGGCCGGAGCTTCAGCTCCACAAGCGGGGCCCAGGGCTGCGGTCTGCTCAGCACGGAGAGCACACTGCCTCCTGCCCGGCCCAGGGCTGCCCGGTCCTCAGCCTGCCCTCTGCCCCTGCCCCACCCCGTCTCTTGGGTGCCCTGGAGGACTTCTGACCTAATGGGATGCCCCAGCCCTCTCTCTGAGGGGCTCTGGGCCCACAGGGAGGACAGATTCCCACCTCACACCTCCAGAGACGGACAGGGGGAAGGTCAGGGCAGGGCTGGAAGGCAGTGCTGGTGAGTGGAGGGTGCTGAGCTGGGCGGGATCTAGGGGGACCCCCAAGTGGACTCTTGGATCTGGGTCAGTCTTGGTTGGAGCTGCCTGGGGAGCATCCACCGCTCGGCGCTGCCTGTGTGATGATGAGGCAGCCGTCGTGTCGGGAGACCAGCGCCACGGGGATGCCAGCCTCTGCTGAGCCTGCAGGGGTCAGCGGCCACACCCAGGCCCTGTGAGGTCCAGCCCCGCCCGTGCCACTGCCCACTTGTCTCACTGTGCCACCTGACTGGGCTCTGAGGGGGTCCCACACTGTTGGGTCGGCAGCTTCAGCACGTGGCGCGGGGCCTGATACACTGCAGGTGCTTCACAAGCTGGAGGGCGCTAAGCGGCTGGGGGTCGGAGGTGCGTGCGCTGGGCCACGGTGGGCAGCTGCACAGGCGCGGAGTTGCTTTCAGGGTGCCCAGCGCTGGTGAAGCGCTTTCCTAGGGAGGAGATGGCGCGGGGAGAGCTGAGGTCTCTCGCCCAGTCACGCAGCCGGCAGAGAGCGGAGATGAAGGGGGCAATGGGCCGACGGCAGGGCCATCCCAGGACCTCCGACAGGACACCAAGGACACGCCCTGTGTCTGCTCCGTCCGGTGTGGCAACTGCTAGCCACGTGTGGCAAGTGTAGAGGAGGCACTGAACTTTCACTCTGATTTAATGACCTGAAGTGTGAACAGTCAGTGCAGGCGGTGGCGGTCTGAACCATCTCGGGCGGGGGTGGCCCGTCGCCTCCCTAGGCTGCGTGCGGCTGCCCTGAGTGGGCCCGTGGCGTCCCGCTGGCCTGTGTGTGTGTGGCCCGCATAGGGAAGCAGACACCCAGGCGGCCCGTCCTGACTGTTCTCTGCAGAGCCCTCGCCCGTTCTGGGCTTAGTGGAGGGAGGCCCAGGGGGTCAGCACTGACCACTGGGGCAGGGACGAACTTCTGACTGGGCAGAGGCCTTGGGACCTCCCAGCCTGATCACTTTGCCCAGCAGAGCAGCCATGTCCCCTGAGCCTGGGACAGCCTGGCTCCCCCACTTAGGGGTTCCCGCAGGGCTGAGAGTCAGGTCAGCCCGGGACCCTCTCCATCTCCGAGGCCACCCTCCTCCCCTCACCCAGGCACCCGCACCCTCTCCTGCTGGTCCAGCCGGCACTTTCCCTTTTCCAAGAAGAGGTGGAAATGAGGGTGCGGCTTGACGTTGGTGCCAAACCTCGGTTTCCGAATGCAGCATCCTTGAGCAGGAGGCGCCTCTGGCCTCTTCCGGCCCCGTCTCCTTCCTCTGCTGTCGCTTGGAGCAGACAGAGTGAGCACCATTCCCTGGCTCCTGTGGGTTCACAGGCCAGGGCTGAAATCTACTTTCTCCCCTCTCACCTGACTTTCAGGAATGTCCCCTTCCCTGGCTTTATCCCTCCTGCCTACTTGGATTAACTGGGTCACCTGATGACCCTCTGAGTTTCCTGTCTCTCCCCGGTTCCATATGACATGCACAAGCCTTGTCTTGGCTTGGAAACCACGGGGACCCCCTATTGACCTCTAGGTCAGATGCCAGCGCTCCCCAGCAGCATCTGTCTTCCCCACCCCCGGCCGCCCACGTCCTTCTCGAACCCTAGCGAGAGGCTGTGTTACAAACAGGAGCCAAGACAGGCAGGAATCGAGCAATAGCCCCTTTGTTTAAAAATACAGCATTGTTCTCACAGAGGAGTTTGTCTGAAGCGGAGAGCCTGAGGTGGTGCTGTGGTGTGTCTAACAACTGGTGCTGGAGTCATGCCCTTGTTGGGAAATGTGCAGAACTCTGAGACAACTCTGTGTCGGCTGGTTCGGAGCCTCCAGGAAGACAGTGGGGCCAGGCTGGGGTCCTTCACTGTGTGTGCTGCAGCCCGTGTGCCAGGTGCCCCAGGCCTGAGAGTGAGCCGTCCCCGAGCAGGAGCCGGGGTCACAGGGGTACTGAGCCGTGAGCATCATGATTCGTCAGGGCCAGGATGTTATGAAGGCCTGCTGAGCGGGCCCTGTGTTTTCCTAACTGGTTTGTTCATTGACTCCTATGTTTCTCACTCAGCTCCAGCAAGTACATCCCCATCTCACATATGGGAAGAGCGAGGCTGCCGGGAGTCAGCCAGCACAAGCAGGCCTGCGGGCTGGTCAGCGCAGCTGGCTGCTGGTGGGGAAGGGCAGTGCCCAGCTAACGCCCCTGCAGGAGCCTGAACAAACGTGCAGGACGCAGGACCCTGCTCAGCTCTGGGGGGAGGGCCTCTCAGAGGAGATAGCCCGCGGCGCGGCCGGGGGAGAGGGGCTCATCTCCTGGTCACTCTGGCCGCCCTCCACTTGGCTGCAGAGATGGACCCTGCGTCCCGGCCTCTGCCCCCGGTGGGGACAGTCCTCCCAGGCCCGCCTCACAGGAACAGGGCTTTGTCGTCTGCTCACAGGAAAATCGCACTGAACAAGTCCCGAAGGGCACTTAGGTGTCGGCCCGATGACCCCAGCGGCGGGCCTCCTGCTACCCCAACCCGGCCTAGTTTCGGGCCCGCCGGCTCTCTGCCCCCGAGTCCCCGGCTCCTTCTGGTCTCCACGGCGACGCTGCCTCTCCCAGCTTCCCTGGTGGTCCGGGGCACCCGGGGTCGAGCGCTGAGAACGCTGCTGTGTGCAGGCTGCCAGGCTCGCCCGTCGACCCTCTACCGGCCTGGCCCGGGCGAGTACAGCCAGGCGCACGGAGCGCCCCGAGGGCTGCTGGGAAAGGCCGCGCGGCGGGAGACACCCAGCCTCGCCCTGCTTTCGAGCTGAGAGAGGCAGCGGGCAAGGCCCAGCGCGCGGGAAGGCGGCGCCGCGCAGCCAGCGTGCAGGCTTCAGCCAAACCCGCGCTTCTGAGTGAAGCACCCGCTGGGAGCCGTGCGTGCATGCGTGTGCGTGGTGCGTGCATGCGTGTGCGTGGTGCGTGCGTGCTGCGCGCTGGGTGCACGCGCGTGCTGCGTGCGCGCGCGCTGCCCGCGCTCGTGCGGCGGCGGGGCCGCGGTGCCGTTCGCGCCGGGCGTTGGTGTGCCGTCCGCCCGCGAGCGGGGCGCCGAGCCCCGCCAAGCAGCCTGCGCTTCCCCGGCCGGGTCGGAGCCCCTCCGCTCGCCCGGGGTCACAGCCAAGAAGGGGTCGAGACGGCTGAGCGTCCCCCGGGGCGGCCCGTCGTGGAGAGCGCGGACTTGGCGTGCCGCGCGCGTGCACAAGCGCGCGCCCGGAGCCCCGCGGCCGCGCGTGCCCGGCGGCTCTCCCGCGGCCGCGGCGCCTCCGCCCCGCGAGCGGCCCGCGCTTCCCCCGCCCCTGCTTGGCGCCGGCCCCCCGGAGCCGCGCAGCTGGGCTGGGCGCTGTCCCGGCAGGACGCGGGCGGCGCGCGGCGGGCCGCTCCTCCCGGGGAGAACAATGAGGCCGCTCTCAGCGCGGGCCCGGGGCGGGTGGGGGGCCTGGAGCCGCATCAGAGCCGCGGCGCTGCGGCCCCCGGCGCGCCGGCTGAGCGGCGGGGCCCGAGTCACACGCCCCGCGAGCGCGTGTGGAGGCACGTCCGGAGGCGCTCGGGCGCGCGTCCAGGGGTGCCGGCTCCGCGGCTCCTCGACTCTTCCCGCCGGGCCGACGGTGCGCCGGCCCGGGTCCCGCAGGAGGCTCCGCGCCTGGGCTCCCGGGCCGCGCTTTCTGCTCCCGTCGCTGCCCTGCGCGCCCCGCGGCTCTGTGGCCGCCGGCCCCCGTCGTGGACGGTGGGTCGGGGCTTCGGGTGCGGCGGGAGGGGAGCCGCCGGCCCCTCGACTCTGCCCGCACGGGGCGCCTGCCTTCCTCAGGATCTGTCCGGCTTTACCAGGGATAAAACGCTGGCGCCTCAACAGCCTTTGCATCCGTGGAAGCTGGGCCCCCAGCTCCTGCCCCACACCCCGTGTCCAGCACACACCTCAGCACAGGCATTTCTTGCAGGAAATGGAGACCCTGGGGTTTGTGGTGAAAGTGCATCCCTGGGAGGAGGGAGCTGACAGAGGCCAGTGGCTGCTGTGAGGGATCCCAAGATTGAGACGCACACATGCAGTCTCCGGCGCGGGCTGGGAGGAAGACCCTGGGGCCGGCCGGCCGCAGACTGTGGGGCTCTTGCCCACTGGTCACTGAGGGGCAGGAGGCGGAGGGGATGCTGTGCGCGTTCTGGCAGGCAGTAGGCACTGGCTCACTTAATCCGTACAAGGACCCTAGGAGTTTGGGGGCGTTCCCCCATTTTTATGGACTTGGTGACTGAGAGAGTAGTTAAGAGCCCTCAGTCAGGTGGGTAAATCAAGGAGAAAGTTGGCTTCAGTCTTTCCTCTGCTTTCTCAGCGTAAAGTGCAAGCAACATTGGTATCCACCTTGGGGTCGTTGGGAGAATTCAGTAGGATTGTTTGGATAAAGGGCCGCTGGCCCTGGACAGAGTGGACCTCCAGCAGATGCTGGCTGTTCCTGCGGTATCATCTGTGTGCAGGGTACCTCGAAGGCGTGGCGCAGAAGCCACCCTCAGGGTCTCTCATAATGTGGGAAGGCAGCTAGTCTAGGCGGGATTCGGTAGGATCCCATGCCCTCTGGATGGAGAAGAGGAGAAGGAGCCTGGGGGTGCGGTGGGGGGACAGCAGGAGAGAGAGACTGCAGGCCTAGAGGGCCGTGGAATCTCGCTGGCCAGTCTGGGGATGGTCCCAGGAGCCCATGGGGGCTGGATAAAACGTCCACAGGAGTCCTGAGTGTTGAGTAGCCCCATCCTGCTCTAACGTTCTGTGAACTTTTCTCTGGCTCATCCCTGCTGGGGGGTCAGCTTCCTCCTCGGCTCTCATCATGGCCCATCCCACTGGGAGGAGAGAGCCTCGGGGAGCACCGCGGGCCTGGGTGACACGGTCTGCTCATCTGCCTGCTTCTGTCTCGCAGAGACCTGAGCATGAACAACCTCACGGAACTCTGGCCTGGCGTCTTCCGCCACCTGCGCTTCCTGGAGGAGCTGTGAGTAGAGGCCTTGGTGAGGGGTGGGAGGGGCTGTCGGGAAGGGCTGGAGGGGGGTACTGTAACCTCTGACACCAGGACACTGGGCTCCCTGGGGAGAGGGGGAGTCCGGCGGAAGGAGCCGTTTTGAGAGAGGGTCAGCACCACCTGCCGAGGTGTGAGGCTGAGTTGGGGCAGCGTGGACCCAGGAACTCGGACGTGAGCCTCTACCTCCCTGAAGCTGACCAGCTTTCTGTCAACACTTCTCCTTTCCTTGAAAGTGAGGGTCGCTGAGTCTTTTTGCGACTCCCTCTCTCCGATACACTCTGTCCATTGCGGGTGGCTCTCACCAGCTCACAAGCCTTCTCTAGTTCGCCACAACCCGGAAAAGCCGCTTCAAGGACCCTCCCTCACCTGGACCAAGCCCACCAGCCAGCTGTGCTCCATGGGAGCCAGTTTCCCCTCCAGCCTAGCAGGTTATCTCTCTACTCTTATCAGGGCCAACGCAAGGCCCACTTCCTCCAGGAAGCCCTCCCTGGTTGGTCCCTTCCGACAGCCTAGAAGCCTGCCTGCTGGTTGGACGAGCTAGTGCTGTGCATGAGTGAGTCAGCTCCTCGGCCGAGCGCCTTCTGTCTCCTCGGGGAAGCCAGGCCACCCTCTTCCCACCCCGCCCTCCTCCTTGCCTGATCCCCAGGACTCCAGCCTGCTGGTTCATGTTGGGCACCATCAATCTTGGGGTTCTGCTGGTTTCGATTAAACTCTCAGATCACAGGCTCCCGGTTCCAAACACTCACCACTCCACCTGCACCCTGAGCCCTTCCCCCCCGCACAGCCCTCCCCACTGGCCCTTGGACAGGCCCCCGAGGGCACCCTGCCCTGCCCAAGCGCATGAGCAGCGCCTAGTGGACGCTGACTCTCGGGGTCAGGATGAGCGTTGGCCCGGAGCAGGGAGAGGCCCCTTGGAGGAACCATGGGCAGTTCTCAGGGGAAGGGACAGCGAGGCCGCGGAGGGGGCCTGCCTGGTGAGAAGGAATGGCAGGACAGAGGCCACCGAGTCGGGCTGGTGACGCGCACAGCCTGAGCCCGGGGCTGGTCCTCGGTCCTCCAGTCCCTGAGGGGCTTGTTGGCCCATTTTGGAGGCAAAAATGCCCTCCTACGGAACCCAAGCGTGGAGACCCCAAAGGTCACAGCACCTTTTTTGAAACAGGAAGTTTTGAGAGAAGCCCGCATGTCACAAAATGAAGATTCCACCAAATAAAGAGAAAAAAAATGAAATAAGGGGAAATAAGAAATAAAGGGAAATGAGATGAAGTGAGATGAAGTAAAATAAATAAGCAAAACGAAAGGAAAAACAATAAATGTCAACTGGAGACGCTCAGTGGAGAGATTAAGAAAGACAGCCTCTGAGCTGTGCCAGCCCAGCTCCCAGGTCAGCAGGCCTCTGGGAGCTGAGTCCTGGCGATGCCCGTGGGGACTTTGGAGGCCCCCAGGCGCCGTGCAGACTCCTGTGGGGACGTGTGTCGGGCGCACTCCGTCTCAGCTATTCCTCCTGGAGTCGATGGTCACTCGTGGCCAGTGTGGAAGTGCTTGATTGGACCACAGTGTTCGATTCGTGCGTACAGCCCGTTTCTTCTCCAGATTAGTGGGCTTGGCTGTGCAGTTTGGGGCTCAGGGAGACCCACGTGTCTGCCGACAGGACAGCAGAGGGCAGGCTGTGGGTGGACGTGGCCCAGGAGATAATCGGGTCTGGGAGATGCCCACACACTGAACTGAGCCTCGGTTTCCTCCTCAGCAAGTGGGGGTCCTTGTGAGGTCAGCAGGGCAGTCTCACCACCGCCCTCCCCACCCGCGTCCCGGGACTCTGCGTGGGGCCACCGCCCTGCCCGGCCGCCTGCCAGATACCCACACACTGAACTGAGCCTCGGTTTCCTCCTCAGCAAGTGGGGGTCCTTGTGAGGTCAGCAGGGCAGTCTCACCACCGCCCTCCCCACCTGCGTCCCGGGACTCTGCGTGGGGCCACCGCCCTGCCGGGCCGCCCGCCAGCGTCACCCGCTCTTCTCTCTGGTTCGCAGGCGCCTCTCGGGGAACCGCCTCTCGCACATCCCGGGACAAACGTTCTCTGGCCTCAGCAGCCTGAAAATCCTGTAAGTCTAAGTCCCACATTACGTGGAGACTCAGCTTTGAGGACTCTGGGCAGATGGAGGCTTGGAGCCTGTGTCTTGCTTTGCCACTGGCTTGCTTATTTCCGTATCTTCACTTTTCCCTTTAATTATTTCCAGGTCTTTGCTTTTGCCTTGTCGGTAAGAAAGTTGGTGGTTCGCAAACAGATGTTTAACAGCCCCGATGCTTACACCACAGTGTCAGGGAGTGTGGTGAACCGTGAACGTGGCCCGCAGGTCCAGGGCAGGTCCAGGCGTCTCAGACCGGGAGGAGCTGGACTGCACCTGCAGAGCAGACTCCACACTGGCTTCTTAACTGCCCTTCCCTTTGAACCCCGGTCCTCCTCTCTGGCCACAGTGTGGGATCCCCCGCTCCAGTTCCCAGGCATCTGTGTCCTGGAAGCAGAAGGAACATGAGGATGGAAGAGGACCCTGTGTTGCTCTTTCGTTGACCCCACAGCCCCCTTGAGGGAGGGGACGTGAAGGCAGCCTCTCCCAGACCCTAGTCCCCGCCCTGTCCCTGGGAAGAGTATGCCTGAAAGGAAGTACGAACAGACACAGAGGATCCGAGGGCAGGCTGGGGAGGGTCCTCAGAGGGCCTGACCCCGGGTTGGGGGCGAAGCGGATCCTGGGGGCCGACCCCGGAGCGCCTGAAGCCCCCCTGCAGCGGTGAGCTGTCCCCCTGCCCTGCTGCCCCCACAGCCCCACCCTGACCTGTGGCCTTCTTTGCACAAGGCGGTCACCGAGGGGTCAGTTCAGTTCACTTGCTCAGTCGTGTCCGACTGTGTGACCCCGTGGGCCGCAGCACACCAGGCCTCCCTGTCCATCACCAACTCCCGGAGTTCACTCAGACTCATGTCCATCGAGTCAGTCCATCCAGCCATCTCATCCTCTGTCGTCCCCTTCTCCTCCTGCCCCCAATCCCTCCCAGCATCAGGGTCTTTTCAAATGAGTCAACCCTTCACATGAAATGGCCAAAGTATTGGAGTTTCAGCTTTAGCATCAGTCCTTCCAATGAACACCCAGGACTGATCTCCGTTAGAATGGACTGGTTGGATCTCCTTGCAGTCCAAGAGACTCTCAAGAGTCTTCTCCAACACCACAGTGCAAAAGCATCAATTCTTCGGCACTCAGCTTTCTTCACAGTCCAACTCTCACATCCATACATGACTACTGGAAAAACCATAGCCTTGACTAGACGGACCTTTGTTGGCAAAGTAATGTCTCTGCTTTTTAATATGCTGTCTAGATTGGTCATAATTTTCCTTCCAAGGAGTAAGCATCTTTTAATTTCATGGCTGCAATCACCATCTGCAGTGATTTTGGAGCCCAAAAAAATAAAGTCAGACACTGTTTCCACTGTTTTCCCCATCTATTTCCCATGAAGTGATGGGACCAGATGCCATGATCTTCGTTTTCTGAATGTTGAGCTTTAAGCCAACTTTTTCACTCTCCACTTTCACTTTCATCAAGAGGCTTTTTAGCTCTTCTTCACTTTCTGCCATAAGGGTGGTGTCATCTGCATAGCTGAGGTTATTGATATTTGTCCCGGCAATCTTGAGTCGAGCTTGTGCTTCTTCCAGCCCAGTGTTTCTCATGATGTACTCTGCAGAGAAGTTAAATAAGCAGGGTGACAATATACAGCCTTGATGTACTCCTTTTCCTGTTTGGAACCAGTCTCTTGTTCCATGTGCAGTTCTAACTGTTGCTTCCTGACCTGCATACAGATTTCTCAAGAGGCAGGTCAGGTGGTCTGGTATTCCCATCTCTTGATTGATGCTTTTGAACTGTGGTATTGGAGAAGACTCTTGAGAGATGTGAAATGAGTGCAATTGTGCGGTAGTTTGAGCATTCTTTGGCATTGCCTTTCTTTGGGATTGGAATGAAAACTGACCTTTTCCAGTCCTGTGGCCACATCTGAGTTTTCCACATTTGCTGGCATATTGAGTGCAGCACTTTCACAGCATCATCTTTCAGGATTTGAAATAGCTCCACTGGAATTCCATCACCTCCACTAGCTTTGTTCGTAGTGATGCTTTCTAAGGCCCACTTGACTTCACATTCCAGGATGTCTGGCTCTAGATGAGTGATCACACCATCGTGATTATCCGGGTCGTGAAAATCTTTTTTGTACAGTTCTTCTGTGTATTCTTGCCACCTTTTCTTAATATCTTCTACTTCTGTTAGGTCCATACCATTTCTGTCCTTTATCGAGCCCATCTTTGCATGAAATGTTCCCTTGGTATCTCTAATTTTCTTGAAGAGATCTCTAGTCTTTCCCATTCTGTTCTTTTCCTCTATTTCTTTGCATTGATTGCTGAAGAAGGGTTTCTTATCTCTTCTTGCTATTCTTTGGAACTCTGCATTCAGATGCTTATATCTTTCCTTTTCTCCTTTGCTTTTTGCTTCTCTTCTTTCCACAGCTATTTGTAAGGCCTCCCCAGACAGCCATTTTCCTTCTTTGCATTTCTTTTCTATGGGGATGGTCTTGATCCCTGTCTCCTGAACAAAGTCACGAACCTCCGTCCATAGTTCATCAGGCACTCCATCTATCAGATCTAGGCCCTTAAATCTATTTCTCACTTCCACTGTATTATCATAAGGGATTTGATTTAGGTCATACCTGAATGGTCTAGTGGTTTTCCTTACTTTATTCAGTTTAAGTCTGAATTTGGCAATAAGGAGCTCATGATCTGAGCCACAGTCAGCTCCCAGTCTTGTTTTTGCTGACTGTATAGAGCTTCTCCATCTTTGGCTGCAAAGACTAGAATCAATCTGATTTCAGTGTTGACCATCTGGTGATGTCCATGTGTAGAGTCTTCTCTTGTGTTGTTGGAAGAGGGTGTTTGCTATGACCAGTGCGTTCTCTTGGCAAAAGTCTATTAGCCTTTGCCCTGCTTCATTCTGTATTCCAAGGCCAAATTTGCCTGTTTCTCCAGGTGTTTCTTGACCTCCTACTTTTGCATTCCAGTCCCCTATAATGAAAAGGACATCTTTTTTGGGTGTTAGTTCTAAAAGGTCTTGTAGGTCTTCATAGAACCGTTCATCTTCAGCTTCTTCAGCGTTACTGGTTGGGGCATAGACTTGGATTACTGTGACATTGAATGGTTTGCCTTGGAAACGAACAGAGATCATTCTGTCGTTTTTGAGATTGCATTCAAGTACTGCATTTCGGACTCTTTTGTTGACCATGATGGCTACTCCATTTCTTCTAAGGGATTCCTGCCCGCAGTAGTATAATGGTCATCTGAGTGAAATTCACCCATCCCTGTCCGTTTCAGTTCGGTGATTCCTAGAATGTCGACGTTCACTCTTGCCATCTCGTTTGACCACTTCCAATTTGCCTTGATTCATGGACCTGACATTCCAGGTTCCTATGCAATATTGCTCTTTACAGCATCGGATCTTGCTTCCATCACCAGTCACATCCACAGCTGGGTGTTGTTTTTGCTTTGGCTCCATCCCTTCCTTCTTTCTGGAGTTATTTCTCCACTGATCTCCAGTAGCATATTGGGCAGCTACTGACCTGGGGAGTTCCTCTTTCAGTATCCTATCATTTTGCCTTTTCATATTGTTCATGGGGTTCTCAAGGCGAGAATCCTGAAGTGGTTTGCCATTCCCTTCTCCAGTGGACCACATTCTGTCAGACCTCGCCACCATGACCCATCCGTCTTGGGTGGCCCCACATGGCATGGCTTAGTTTCATTGAGTCAGACAAGGCTGTGGTCCGTGTGATCAGATTGACTAGTTTTCTGTGAGTATGGTTTCAGTGTGTCTGCCTCTGATGCCCTCTCGCAACACCTACCGTCTTACTTGGGTTTCTCTTACCTTGGACGAGGGGTGTCCCCTCACGGCCGCCCCTCCTGACCTTGAGCGTGGAGCAGCCCCTCTCGGCCCTCCTGCGCCCGCGCAGCCCACTGCTGTGCCTGTCCCGGGCTGCACCCATCTAGAAGGAGGTCTTTTCTCTGCTCCAGGCTGTCTGTGGGCGGTGGCCCTGGCCGCTGTGCCCGGGAGACTCCTGCTCCCAGCCGGTCGGCAGCCCCACCGCCTCCAGGCTCCCTTCTCGCTCGGTGTTGTCCCTCACCCACTCTTGCTCCGGGCCCTGGGGCCCTGGCCTCCCCCCCCCGCCCCCCGCTCCTGCTCCGCCAGCGGGCGCCCCATCCCGGCCCTGCCTGCCTCCTCTTGGCCTCCTGCCGGCCCTCAGTCCTTCTTGCCTTCTCTCTCTGTCTGTCTGTCCTGTCCCCCCCAGTGCTGCTGCCCCCGGGCAGGGAGGCACCCCCAAGCCAGAGACAGCCTGGGCAGCCTGCTGGGTGTGGTCCCTGCCCAGGGCAGGCCCAGGCCTGTGGCCATATTGGAGAGCGGGGGTCTGTCTGCTGGGCCTTCAGAAGATGAGACTCATGTCCCATGTCTAAGCCTCCAGCTTATGGATGTGCCTTTCTTCCTTGCCTGCCTTAGGCAGCTAGTCAAAGCCTCCTGAAGCTGCAATCCCGCCCCCTCGACATGGTGCTGGCCCCGCGGGTTGGGTGGCTGGAGGGGCAGCAGCTGGAGCTGAGGGCAGCCCTCCACTGACACCCAGTGGCGCCCTATGACCCCCCAGTCACCCACAGCCTTCGCACCTGCTCTTTGCCTGCAGGCCTCCTTTGCTTCGAGGGTTGGGGGGTGGTTGAGGAAGGCACCCCCCTACCCAGTGCCCTCAGAGCGGAGGTGCCGCCCACATCTGGGTGAAAAGGGTGGGTGTGCAGGCCTGGGGGCACCTTCCTGCCCCCAGCTCTTCCCTGACCTCCGCTCTGCCCACATACCCGCCCCCCCCAGAGGCCAGCAGGGAAGGACTCCCCAGAGGCCCCCCTTAGAGCCGGGCGAGCAGGCCCCTTGCCCAGTGCCCCAGGGCTCTGGAGTGGCTTTCTGAGTGTTCTGAGCACGGCTCTGGGGCCTGGGGTTGGTTGGGGGTCCGCATCTCTCCCCCTCTCGCTCTCAGACTCACAGCCCCGCCGGCCTAGAGGGCAGCCCTCTGAGCAGCTCACGTGCCTAGCGGGATGTGCTGCTTTTGCGGGGTCGTCTGTGCTGGCTTGCCAACGTGGTGCCGCACGTTGTCCCTGCAGACCCGCACACTACAAAGGTGTTTGCCTGGGCGCCTGCACAGCCTCCTCTTCCCAGGGAAGCCGCAGGCTCTCGGCTGCAGAGGAGGCTGAGGCCTGGGGAGGAGACGCGGCATCTTCTGGACCGGGATGCCGGTGGGGGGGCGGGTGACCCTGCCCTGCTTTTCCACTTTGCTGCCCGGGGTGTCGCCTCCATGTCTTCCCGGCTGCCTCGTCCCCGGAACCCCTGGGAGGTGGCCTCCCGGCCCTGTGGACTCCTGGGGACAGTCGGGGCTCGGGGCTCAGGCTGGGCTCTCTGGGCTCTGTGGGTGGGGTCCTTCAAGCCCTCTCCTCCTCACAGGATGCTGCAGAACAACCGGCTGGGAGGGATCCCCGCGGAGGCGCTGTGGGAGCTGCCAGGCCTGCAGTCTCTGTGAGTTGGGGAGCGGGCTGGGCGCCTCTGCCTGGGCCTGAACCCCAGGTTCCGATGGTGCGCTCCTGGCCTTGGTCTCCTCGAGGGGTGTGTACGTGCAAGCAGGTGCCCAGCCCCTGTGGAAGGCTGTGGGGACGAGGTCTCCCTGGGTGGCCCCAGGCGCCATCCTGGGCCATCTGGCCTTCCGCCACGGAGCCTGGGCGGGCTTGGAAGCTGCCGCCCCAGAACCGCGGCCGGACAGGGCTGTCTCCCTGACCTGGCCAGCTCCCGGGCTAGGCAGGGCTTTGAGCTCAGACGCCTCATGGGCCACCAGGGACCCGTCCAGCCCTGCCCAGAGCCCTGCGGTTTCTGTCCATCCACTGGGGCCGTCGTGGTTCCTGGGCGGAAGCAGACAGGTGGAGTGCGGGAGGGTCTGGCCGCTCGGCGCTCAGGGCAGGTGCTGGGCGCACGGGCAGGCCTGGAACAGGCCGGTGCCCAATGTGTGCCCGTGAGCCGGCTGGATTTGACCGGAGACTAGGTGGTTGGGGAGACTCAGAGCTGGGGCCAGGCCTGAGGACCCTGAGGCAGGTGGAGTGGGTGGCGCCTCCCCACCTGTGGGTCCTCTCCCCGCTCCCCAGCTGCCCCCGCCCCCTCCCTGACTTGCGTGGGGGGTGCCAGGCTGGACCTGTCACGCCAGGGTGGAGCCACAGCCAGGAGGAACCACGAGCAGCCTGCCCGGGGGAACCAGCTCCTGGGTCGGGGGAGGCCCAGAAAGGCTTGGCCTGGGCTGAGGGGGGCCCAGGTTGGCGTGAGAGGCGCACAGTGTCAGGAGTCCTGCCCGCACAGCTCGGGAGGTGTGCCCTTCAGCACCCTGGCTCTGTGCAGAGCTGGGAGACGAGGGCTGACTCCAGCCAGAGGCCCCGCCAGCACCAGCACAGCACGCCTCTGCCGCCCTTGGAAACGCGACGGGGCCTGCGGTGGGGGTGGAGGGCGGGGAGGGCCCGGCCCCAAGTGCCTGGTCCCTGGCGGGGTTTGTGCGGTGGGTACTCCCTCCGCGAGGGGACCCTCCAGGTGGGGTGGGGAGGAGAGCCGCTGGGTCATCCCGCCAGTGCGCAAGCTCTCAGGGGCAGGGATCCAAGGTCTTCCTGGGGGAGTTTCCAAGCAGGCCCCGCCGCGTTCCATACAACTGACCCTCCTCCGAGGAACTGCGGCCCCCCAAACCTGTGGTGGCTAGCACTCATGGCCGTTTGTATGTGTGAGCCACCAGGACACACACCTCACTACACCTGGGGCTCTGTGGGGCACTTAGACTGGTAATGCATCACCCCCATGTCACAGATGGGTAAACTGAGGCCCAGCGGGTGCAGGACTCGGCGGCAGGGACACAGACCGTGCGTGGAGAGCCAGGGTCAAGACTTGGGCAGCCGGGCCCAGCCTGGGACACCAGGCTGTCCCAGGGCAATGCTGGGGGACTGAGTGGGCAGATGACCAGCCTGGGCGGCGGACGGTCGGGGGCTCTAGACCGTGGTGTATCCGGTGCCCCTGCCCCCAGGAACGCACGCCCTGCTAGAGGACGTGCTCGCCCACGTGTCTGCACCCCCAGCTGGGCTGCTGGAACAAGTGAGGCACGAGCCCCCTCGCTGACCCCTTGTCTCACCCCCTTTACTCCCAGAGGCCTTGCTTCCTGGTTCCATCGTCCAGGGGTGAGGACTGCACACACGCTGGGGAATCCCAGGGGACACAGGCCATCCAGAAGGAGGAGGCAGGGTGGGCTCCTGGGGAGCCAGGGCTGCTGAGCCGCTGGTGTCCTGGTGGCCCTTGAGAGCCCTGGTCCTGGTCAGACCCCAAGCCGTCTCGGCGGGGGGGGGGGTGCGCTGTGAGGCTGCCTGTGCTCAAGGTCGTCAGAAACAGCAGCAAAAACAGCTCTCAGAAACAGCAGCCCCACCCCAGCCGCGTGAGGTGCAGCGGAGCGGTGCGGGGCCCTGCTACAGACCCCCAGTGCGGCGGAGGCGGAGACGCTTGTGTGTGGGAGGGGTCCCCTGGGGAAGCACTTTTCGGGTCTGAGTGCTGCAGGAAGGGGAAGCATTGTGGGGCCAGGACGATGTCTTTGGGGGGCAGGCCAGGCAGAGAGCGGCTTGCACAGTCTGGTGGGGCCGCATAGAGCCGCGGCTCTCCAGGTGGGGTCCCGGGGCAGCCACGCTGGGGCCCCGTCAGCCATGCCCTCCCAGGCCCCACCTGCACCCACAAGAGCGTAAACTCTGAAGGTGGGACTGTGATCACGTTTTCATGAGCACCGCCCCCCCCCCCACCCCGCCCAGCAGATTCTGACACCCAGTGCAGAGTGAGAACCAGCTATGCAAGACAGGGGTGTGTGAGTGACCTGGGGGCGTTGGTGTCTCCTACGTGGGCAGCTTCAGACAGCAGGCTGCACAGTCGGGCCAGAGAGAAAGGTCTCAGCAGGGCTGTCCCTTTGCGGAGCCTCTTCGGGCGTGTGGCCGCCGCTCCGTGTGGCCGCGTGCCCTGTCCCCGCGTGCCCTGTCCTCTGCGTGTGTCTCTGTGTCTCTCACAGGATGCGTGACAGTGGATTTAGAGTCGCCCCGATAATCCAGTCTGACCTTGAGGTCCGTAGCTTATTCACCCCTGCAAAGACCCTTTTTCCTCTAGTTTCCCTCCACAAGTTCTGCGGGTTATGACGGTGACGTGCCTGCTTGGGAGGCACCTCCCAGCCAGCATGGGGTCAGGTGGCAGAGGAGGGTGGACAAGGGTCCTGTGGGGAGCGGCAGGGTAGAGTTGAGCACTGAGGAGGCTGGAGTCTCGGTGAGGGCAGTGGCCCGTGAGCCAGCCCCGCAGCGAGAGCGGCGTCCGCACCAGCAGGAGGAGGGACGCGGCCCAGAGGTCTGGGCGGCTCTCACCCTGGAGGTGCTCAGCCACAGGCCAGCCCCCAAGCTGATTCTGAGCTCTCAGGTGACCTGCTGGGTGTGCTTAGCATGGCCGAACTTGCCTGCCCACCAGAGAGGGCCCACAGCCCAGCCACGCTGTGGGGCGTGCCGCGGGGTCCCAGGGGATGCCCGAGGTGGCAGATGGCCTCCCTGGCTTGGCTATTTTGGGCCCTGTGATTATAGGCCGCTTTATTTGGATCTCCCAAGGTTCTGGGAGTTGATTACTACGTGCGTCTGGGGTAGAGGCTGCTTCGAAGTGGGTGGTGGGTGGGCATGCGGGCAGCCCCCTGTACGTGATGAGGGTCTAACATGGGTCATTGGTTTCCCAGAGACACTAGGTGAGTGTCTGTGTGGCGGGGATCCTGTGGGGGTTCTTTCAGATGTAAATGTAGGTCTGGGTAGAGTTGGCCCCAGCTGGGCCACCCAAGAGCAGAGTGGCGCTCAGCACTTGAGGGCTCCTCAGCCCTGCAGAGCTCCTACAGGCCTCGGCCTGAGAGGGCAGGGGCACCTCTGAGTGGGGGCTGACCCCTCAGATTGAGATTGAGTGCGCATGGACCCCAGGTAGAGCCCAGAAGTGGGGTGACCCCTCCCCGCAGGGGAGATGACAGAGGCGAGGTTCCTTCCTCCTGCATTAATGCCTCCTCTTGAGCAGCTGATGCCAGTGCAGAACCCCAGCCTGGGTTCTGGTTGCATCTGGAGGGAAGAAGAGACCCAACCGCTGGTGTCCATCCATCTGCTCACCCAGCCACCCATCTGTCCATCCACCCACCCATCCATCCATCCATCCAACAATCCATCCACCCACTTATCCATCCATCCACCCATCCATCCATCCATCCATCCATCCATCCATCCACCCATCCACCCACTTATCCATCCATCCATCTATCCACCCACTTATCCATCTATCTGTCCATCCATCCTCCACCCACCCACCCACCCATCCATCCATCTTTCTGTCCACCCATCTACCCATCCACCATTCATTCACCCACCCACTCATCTGTCCATCCATTCATCCACCCATCCATCCATCTAACCACCCACCCATCTGTCCACCCATCTACCCACCCACCCACCCACCCATCTATCCATCTATCCATCTTACCACCCACTCACCCATCCATCTTTCCATCCACCTCTCCATCCACCCATCTACCCATCCACCTATCCAGCCATTCACCCACCCACTCATCCGTCCATCCAGTCATCCACCCATCCATCCATCTACCCATCCACCCATCCATCCACCTATCCACGCATCCATCCGTCCACCCACCCACCCACCCACCCATCCATCCATCTTTCCACCCATCCATCCATCTACCCATCCACCTATCCAGCCATTCACCCGCCCACCCATCCATGCATCTGTCCGTCTGGCCTCCGACCATCCATCCATCCACCTGTGCATCCGCCCACGCGCACATCTGCCATTCTGTCTACCTACCCATCCACCCATCCACCCACCCATGCATCCACGCACCCACCCATGCATCTGCCCATCCGTCCTGCAACCATCCATCCATCCAACTGTTCGCTTGCTTGTTGAAGCCTTGCTGAGTGCCTGAGCTCAATAATAAAACAAGGGCCTTGCCTTTCAGCAGCTCCTGCTTGTTGTGGGAATATCACACCCAGACCCCAATCCTTATCCCTCCCTTCCTGTACACCGTGGACTTAAGCTCCTGAGACAGAAAGTCAGTGCTGGTGAAAATGATGTAAAATCAGTGTAGAAAAGTGGAGAGGGAGCTGACGGACATAAGGGAAACGAGGTGGAGTGGCGTGTGTGATCAGCATTAGGCTTGTGGTTCGTGTTTGAGGGCTCACTGTGGCCCAGGCTCGGCCAGTGCTCAGCAGACACCAGCTCGTCTGTTCCTTGCGACAGGTCTCTGTGTGAGGCCCGATGGTCCGCGTTTCACAGCCGCGGAAGTGAAGGTTCAGGGAGTCAGTCAGCGAGCTGGTAGACGGTGTGTCTGCACGTGTGCTCTTAGCCACAGCCATGGGCCATGCAGACGGGCAGCTGGGTGAGACCCCGGGGCCTGGTCCCCAAGGCCGCCTGCCGAACGGCGCGGGAGAAGCCCACAAGGTGCGGGCCCCCAGGCCCTTTCTCAGACCTCAGTCAGCATCTTGCGGGCTGGGGCCCAGGACAGTGGGCTTGACAGGTCTCCCTGGTGGGATCTACTGCACAGCCAGGTTTAGGAACCACGCGATGATCCTGGTGACCCAGAGCGTGTTTCCTACGTCGGCAGCCCTGGCCTCACACGGGCTCGTGAGTCGTGCAGAGGCTCAAGCTCGGCTCTAGACCGAGGGGGTCAGACTCTGCCTTTTAACAAGACCCCGCACCGTCCCAGCTGTGAGTGCGCCACTGAAGTCTGGGACTCCGTGCTCTTCGGTCAGGAGCTCCTGGGACACCTGCCTTCTCTCCCAACCCCAGTTCTGGTGAGCCGCCATCGTTACTGGCTCCCTGTCCCCCATCCCTTGGCCCTACAGACTTTCTTTGCAAAATCATCAAGCCTTAACCCCTGTCTTCCCTGTCATCCCCTGCACATGTGCGGTGGGAATGTGAGGTTGCGACATTTGGTTGTAGACCTGCCTAGAGCTGATGAGATGTGCCGGATGACCTTGGAAGATGCAGCTGGAGACACAGAGGTTAGACTTCAGGAAGAACTTTCCAGCTGCCTTTAACCACAGGGAGAGAAAGGTCAGAGTGGCTTCGGAAGGCCCCCAGTCACGCTCCCCTTGTCTGGCCCGGGGGATCTCCCACTCTGCTCCCCTCTTGATGTTTTCTGGGAGCTCACAACCTCTTTTCAGAATCCTGTCCCATCAAAGCCTGAGAGTGCCAGAGGGAGGTGAGGGGTGGCTCAGACCCCAGCCAGGAAGAGGTGGATAGCACCGTGTGCTAGTCCCCAGCCCTCCCCCAGCGCAGCCCTGCCCGCCCTCCCCAGCCCGCAGCCCTCCGTGGTCTGGGGCAGGGAGGTGGGTCTGTTTTGAGTCTGAGTCATTGTCCACCTGCTTCTGAGCCTTTGGAGCCCAGGTGGCTGCCAGCCACTCGTTGGCGTGTGGGAATGTGCATACCAGCTGGAAGACGCGGTGAGTGCCCAGCTCCTGCTCTGCCCACCGCAGAGGCTGAGGGGGGCCAGGAGGAGGCATGGGCACCTGGCCCAGGGAGGGGAGGGCGTCCTCTGGATGTCACCAGAGAAGGAGCCGGCCTGCAGATGCTTTTCCGCTGTTCCCTGAGAGGGAGGTGTCCTTGCGCATCTCTGTGACCTCTTTGGCTAGATGACCCTGAGGTCATTTGTTCTGGAATGACCCCTGACCCCTGCACTCTCACCAAAGGGGCTCCCGCTGCCCTGACCCCAGCACCCAACTCTGCCACCAGCCTCCCGTGAAATAAGCCATTCCTGCTCCAGCGAGGCCTGGGCTGAAGCGCTCTGTGGACCCTAGGGAGGGCAGCGGGAGCCCAGGGGTGAGTCTCGAGGGGCCTGGCAGCCTCGGAGAGGGTCAGGGGCCATCTCTCCCTGAGAGGAAGGGCAGGTCGAGCATCCCTTCCTTGGGAGGATCCTTCCTCTGGAGGCTTCATGGGGAATCCCGCCCTGATGCCCCGAGCAAGGGGATCACAGCACTGTGTGGGGCCAAGGTCCCAGGGAAGAGACTGGGGGAGGGGGCAGGGGCAGGGGGAGGAGCTAAGGGAGGAGGTGGGAGCAGGGGCAGGGGAGGAGCTAAGGGAGGAGGCGGGAGCAGGGGCAGGGGGAGGAGCTAAGGAAGGAGGCGGGAGCAGGGGCAGGGGGAGGAGCTAAGGGAGGAGGCGGGAGCAGGGGCAGGGTCAGGGGCGCGGGTAGGAGCAGGGGCGTGGACTATGGAGAGGGGGCACGGGCAGGGGCGTCTCTGGGCATCCCCAGGGCACAGCACCAGCCCGGGGCCCTCAGGCTGCTGGGCTCAGGCCCCGCCGTCTCTCGGAGGCCTGCCCCAGGCCCTCCAGGTGCTCACTGTGTCAGGCCGCGCTCCTGGGCCCTCACGGCAGTTCTTACCGAGGCCTGGGCCTCTCCTCCGTCCAGAAGGCCCTGCCCATGAAGCGCTGTCTCAGCCCCAGGCCCGCCCCGCCCCTGCACACGGAGCTCCCTCCAGCCCTCCTGCCGGCGCCTCGACTCAGTCCCCTCCGCAGCCTCCCCCGGCCTCATCCCTCCTGAGCCGTCGCCTGCAGCCGGGCTGCCTCGTGAGCTGCTCTGGGAGTCTCCCTTGAGGGGCCGAGCCAGCCCGGGGTGAAGGTTCACCAGCTCCTCACGGCCTGTCTGTCTGCTGACTTGGGCCTGGGGACCAACAGTGAAACCCTCCCACCGAACCCCTGGAGATGGGAGCCGGGGCCACGGGGAGCCGGCTGCTCTACCCACTCTGATTCCTGCCGTTTTCTGGGCAGAGTGGGTCAGCGGTGCGGTGAGGGCGGGTCCAGGGCTCCCAACGCTGGGTGGCTCCACTTCTCAATAAGAAGCCACAGACCTCAGGGCCAGCTAGCCAAGCTTTCCTGGGAGTTGCACCTGCTCTCAGGCCGTGAGCCCACCCGGCTCGCCATCCATCCAGCTGGGCTGCGCACCCCGTTGTGCCCCTCGCCCCCACGCCAGTGCCCTTCTGCCTCCAGGCCTCGGCTTGAGCTGTCCTCGGGATGTGGTGCTTTTCCTTCTTGCCAGGCTTTGCCTCTCTACTGAGTCGATGCAACACACTTCCTCCAGGAAGTCCTCCTAGATTTCCATCCGACTCTGAGTCTCTGAGTGCACGAAGTACCAGACCCAGACACCCTCGGTTCTCACAGGCTGGCAGGAGGGAGGCCCTAGCCGGAGCAGAGCAGGGAGGGACCGGGTGGAGCTCCGTTGTCTGCTGTGCTGGCCTGGAGCCTGTCCGCTGCTGCCGGGCTGGAGGACACTGCTGCCTGTGTTCACTCAGCTGACAGGTTGAGGTGGGGGCAGGGCTGGGCACAGACAGTAATTAGCCTTCGTCCACAGGTCCATTTGGGATGCTGAGTGGTGGACTTCAGGCCAGCCTGGAGAGCTCTGAGAAAGGGCTCCACGCGATCCCAGGCAGACGGGACCCGTCATGGTCCATCTCTCCCTGGCGTGACCTGACCGGCATGCTGGATCTGACTGTCCCAGCCGCTCCGAGTCCGGGAGTCAGAGCTAGAAGGGCAGTGAGGCGCGTGGGGCACGGCCGGTGGTCACTCACCTCCCTGCGGTCCAGGCCTCACCTCACACATCTGACTGGGGCGGGTGGGACTCCCGGAGGCGCTCCTTCCAGCTGTGAGGCCATGTGTGAGTCCAGCCTCTCTGTCTGAAGTTGCTGCTGCTTGCCTGTGAGCCAGCCCTCCTCTTTTGAGGTGAGAGTTATCTGCGCCTCCTGAGCCTTGGTGCTGTGAGCTGTGAGCTGGGGGCGGTGGGGTGGCTGCCCTGAAGGTCCCTGCGATGCTCTGTGCTCACACAGGTGGCGCTGGGACGAGGGCTATTGTCGGGCTCACCTGCGGCTTCAGCTTTGCGACAGAACCCGGTGGCATCCTCCTGAGTGGCTGGGCACCCCTTTCCCTCCACGGCCCTCAGCACCCCCCCAGCAGGCGGTGAGCTGCCAGCTTCAGGACGTCACAGCAGGACAGGCTGGGACCTGCAGGTCTGTGCAGGCCTGAGTTTCAGAGTCGGGGCCCTGAATCCGTGCTCACCCGAAGTCCAGCTCCTTCTCTCTCCTGTGTGGGGACGGAGTTTGACCGCTAGTTTCTTTTCTTTTGCTTTTTTTTGTAAATTTATTTTCAAAGGGCAAAACAGCTGGGGAATTTACATAAGAGTCCAACAGAGTGTCACTGACGAGGTCAGCCATGTGGCCAAGATGGGACCTCGCGTCCAGACGCTCCCAGGACCGCCCGTCCTCTGGCGGCGGCAGCCAGGGCCGGCCCCGCGCTCGAGCACACCCCTCCTGCCTGCAGCGCCGCCTGCAGCTCCCTGCGCTCGCACACACGTCGCTTGTGCTTCTACCGTGTCCGACTCTTTGTGGCCCCGTGAACTGTAGCCCACCAGGCTTCTTTGTCCCGGGATTTTCCAGGCAGGAATACTGAGAGGGTTCACTCCCTTCTCCAGGGGATCTTCCCAACCCAGGGATGAAACCCGTGTCCTTATGTCTCCTGCGTTGGCAGGTGGGTTCTTTAAGCTAACGCCACCTGGGAAATGGACGCGTTAACTTTCCATGTCTGGACCAGGACTTTCAAACCCAAATCCACCCTCCACAGCCACAGTCATCTTTACTTGGTCCAAACGAAGGTCTCCATGAAACAGGAATTTACTGGGAGCTTCACTGGGTCTGTCTTGTCACGGTTTCCAGACAACACGGTCCTCGGCTCCGTCCAACATTAGAGGAGGTGTAGCTGGGCTGGCAGCTCAGCCGTGAATCTACCTGGAGCCGAGAGCAAGGACCTGAAAGAAACTGGCCAAACATGAGCTGCCTTGAAATAAATGCCGATGGTGTTAGGGTTTAGAGGACCCCCAGCATCTGATGCTAACTGTGGCTCTTAGGAGGATGGGGCATTGGTGACACCACCCTGCTCGTATGCACAGTTAGCTGGAATACCAGTACAGTCGAGTCTTCTTGATAGTTCGAGGGGTCGTCGGGTCACAGGGCTGCTGGTGTCAGGGCCTGGCAGCTGGCTTCTGCAAGGCCTGGGACCTCTTGGCTGGAAGAGCAGCAAAGCTCCGTGAGAAGCACCCCACTGGGCTGAGCCGGGAGAGTGAGAGGTGAAGAGTGGAGAGGAAAGGACCGCCCTGCTGGGAGGGGAGGGGCTGTGACCTGGGTGTGCTCAGGCATATCTGTCTCTGCGACCCCGTGGACTGTAGCCCGCCAGGCTCCTCTGTCCATGGGGAATCCCCAGGCAAGAATACTGAGTGGGTTGCCATGCCCTCCTCCAGGGGATCTTCCCGACCCAGCAATCGAACCAGGGTCTCCCGCACTGCAGGCAGATCCTTCACCGTCTGAGCCACTAGGCAAGGCCAAGAATACTGGAGTGGGTAGCCTATCCCTTCTCCAGGGGATCTTTCCGACCCAGGAATTGAATCAGGGTCTCATGCATTGCAGGCGGATTCTGTACCAGCTGAGCCACCAGCCCCAGGGGCTGGATTTGAAGGCAGTCTTCGCTCAGCCTAGTGGGCAGCCTGGAGGAGGCTGGTCTGCAGGGAGGGCCGGCCCTTTCGTGAGGCCAGGCAGGACGGCGCGGGAGGGGGCCCAGAGAGTGCGGCCTCTCCACTCACCCCCAGGCCTCCCCTCCCCACACCCGCCCCCTGTGTGCACCATCCCCAGCTGAGTGCTCCAGAGCCTGGGGCTTAATTATATCCTGACGCACTTTGTTTTTTAAAAATATGTTTTTGTTCTGATTCATTGTAGAAAATTTAGAAAATACAGAGAATATGAATAAAGTGGAAATCACCCGCAATTCTGCCAGCCAGACACAGCGCTCATCAACATGCCTCTGTCTCTGCGCTCTCGCACTTTTAAACTCGCCCTTCCTCTGTGATGTGTTGAATCTTTACAAATTGTGTTGGGGCCTGGTTTATGGTTCCTTCAAGACTGTAGCACCGGCGTAATCATTTTAGCTTTAAGTACTTTAAAAATTTGAGATATAATTGATATAGCATGAGTGGCTCTTTAAAAGTAGAGACCTGAGTGGCTGCTTGTTTTTTTTTAGCACGTTTACAAACTTGTGCAGACATTAACGTCTCTGATTTCAGCGTATTCTTGTCTCCCTGTCCTGGCTAGCTCTCACTCCCCACAACACACGGCCCCTGAAGGCATTAATGTACATGCTCTTTGCATTTGCCTATTGTGGACATTTCACATAAATGCAATCATACAAAATGGAGCATTTTGCGTTTGGCGTCTTTCGCTTTGCATGTTGTCAAGATCCACCCATGTGGGTGTCCATTAGTCTGTCAATTCAGTTCAGTTCAGTCACTCAGTCATGTCTGACGCTGTGACCCCAGGGACTGCAGCACACCAGACTTCCCTGTCCATCACCAACTCCCGGAGATGGTGCCATCCAGCCATCTCATCCTCTGTCGTCCCCTTCTCTTCCTGCCTTCAGTCTTTCCCAGCATCAGGGTCTTTTCCAATGAGTCAGTTCTTCGCATGAGGTGGCCAAAGTACTGGAGTTTCAGCTTCAACATCAGTCCTTCTGATGAACACCCAGGACTGATCTCCTTTAGGATGGACTGGTTGGATCTCCTTGCAGTCCAAGGGACTCTCAAGAGTCTTCTCCAACACCACAGTTCAAAAGCATCAATTCTTTGGTGCTCAGCTTTCTTTATGGTCCAACTCTCACATCCATACATGACTACTGGAAAAACCATAGCCTTGACTAGACGGGCCTTTGTCGGCAAAGCGATGTCTCTGCTTCTTAAAATGCTGTGCAGGTTGGTCTTAGCTTTTCTGTCAGTACTTCTTTCCTTTTTTAAGAAAGTCTCCATTTCTCTGGCTGCACTAGGTTTTAGCTGCTGCCCTTGGGACCCCAGGCCTCTGCTCCTCTTGGTGGCTGAATGACATTCCACTGTGGGTTAGCCCAGGTCTGGCTGCCTGTTGCCAGCTGGTAGACACTGGGCTGTCTTCACTGTTTGGTGATTGTGGATAATCCTGGTGTGAACACTTGTGCAGATGTGTTTTCAGTCTCTCGAGTGTGTAGCCAGGAGTGAAGCTGCCGGGCCGCGTGGTGACCATGTGGACAGCCGTGTGCAGACCCGCTAAGCCGTCCCCCGCGGCGGGCACAACGCTCACCATCCCCCGAGGCGCCTCTGTCCGTTTCCACACTTGCTGCCGTCTGCGTTATGGTTTCCTCCTGGGTGTGACGTAGCGTCTTGTGGTTTTGATTTACACGCCCTTGTGACTAGTGGAATGGAACCTCTTCTTACGTGCTTCTTGGTTGCCTTGTTTGGAGAAGTCTCTGTTCAGAGGCTTCGACCATTTAGAAACCTGGGTTGTCTTTTTCTATTGTTATTTATGGTAGTTTTTTCAGTATTCTAGACACTAGCATCTTATCGGATGTGTAGTTTGCAAATATTTTCTCCCATTCTGTAGCTTGTCTTTTCATTTTCTTGATACTGTCCTTTGAAGAACAAAACAATTTTTATGAAGTCTGATTTTTCTGCGTTTTGTTTTTGTACTTTGGCGTTTTGTGTAAGAAGCTACTGCCTAATCCAAGGTCAGGGAGGTTTCTGTCTCCCTCTGGTAGCTTTATAGTTTTGAGTGTGTGATCTGTTTCAAGTCCATTTCTGTATGTGGTGTGAGGTAGAGGTTCCGTTGCATTCTTTTCCTCGCAGATGGTGAGTTCTTTCAGCAAACTATTTCATCACACCAAAGGCTGTTCTTTTCCCTATTAAACTGTCTTCCGTTCAGTTCAGTTCAGTCGCTCAGTCGTGTCCGACTCTTTGTGACCCATGGGCTGCAGCACAGCATCCTGTGGACAATTAGTCGCCCACGAGTGTGTGAATGCCTGGGCTTCCCAGGCCGTGCTAGTGGTAAGAATCCACCTGCCAGTTCAGGAGACAGAGGAGACGCAGCTTCGATCCCTGGGTGGGGAAGATCCCCTGGAGAAGGAAGTGGCAGCCTTCTCCAGTGTTCTTGCCTGGAGAATCCCAGGGACGGGGAGCCTGGAGGGCTACAGTCCACGGGATCGCACAGAGTCGGACGCGACTGAAGTGGCTTAGCAGCAGCACGCACACGTGAGGGCATTTCTGGATTCTCAGTCCCACTCCTTTGGCCTGCCTGCCCTTACGCCGGGACCGTCCAGCCGCGACGGCTGCGCTCATGCCACAAGGTTTGAAATCAGAGAGCGTGAGTCCTCCAACCTTGTTCCTCTTTGTCATGACTCTTTTGACTATTCTGCCTCCCTTGCATTTCTCGATGCAGTTTTAGGATCTGTGTCAATTTCTGCAAAAAACAGAGAGAGGACACTGGGAGTTTTGATCGGGTCCTGTCGAATGTACAGGTCAGTTTGCGGAGTGTTGCCATCTTAAAAATCCATGGATATGAGATGTCTTTCCATCTATTTAGATAGCCTTTAATTTCTTTCAACAATGTTTTATGGTTTTCAAAGTATAGACTTTGCACTTTTTGTTGAATTTATTCCTAAATATTCGTGTGGATGTTATTGTAAATTGAATTGGTTTCTTTTTTATTGAAATACACAGTGCTGTATTAGTTTCTGGTGTACAGCAAAGTGGTTCCGTTATACAAGTATGTGCACATACATATATATTTCTCATACTAGGTGATTATGAGACACTGAATATAGTTCCCTGCGCTGTAAGTCCGTCTTCTCACTTCATGTACGTGTCTGTCTGTTTAACAGATACTGGTGTGTACACACCCACTCCAGTGTTCTTGCCTGGAGAATCCCGGGGACGGGGGAGCCTGGAGGGCTGCCGACTGAAGCGCCTTAGCGGCAGCAGTGTGCACACATGAATCCCAAGCTCCTGGTTTACCCCTCCCTCCTCTGGTAACCATGAGTTTGTTTCCTGTGCCTCTGAGTCTGCTTCTGTTTTGTAAATAAGCTCATGTGCTTCATAGTTTAGACTCCATGAGGAAGGGGTACCATGTCTCCGTCTTCCCTGGCTGGCTGACTTCACTTGGCGCGCTGCCCTCTGGGTCCATCCGCGTTGTTGCTGTGACACCGTTTCACTCTTGCGAAGCCGGGCAGCATCCCGTTGTGCGTAGCGCTGCTGCTTCTTTGTCCATTCGTCGGTCGTCGGGCACTCAGGTTGCTTCTGCGTCTTGCCTGTTGAAACCAGTGCTGCAGGGGACACTGGGGTGCGTGTGTCTCTTTGAATGGCTTTTGTTTGGATACATGCCTGGGAGTACTCTTGCCTGGAAAATCCCATGGGCGGAGGAGCCTGGTGGGCCGCTGTCTATGGGGTCGCCCAGAGTCGGACTCGACTGAAGCAACTTAGCAGCATGCCCAGGAGTGGGATTGCAGGGCCATGTGGTAGCGCGGTTTTTAGTTTTCTGAGGCGCCTCCACGCTGCTTTCCAAAGTGGCTGCACCAATTTACAGTGTAAGAGGGTGTCCTTTTCTCCACACCCTCTCCTGCGTTTATTATTTGTGGACTTTTTGATGACAGCTGTTCAGACTGGTGTGAGGTGATAATATCTCATTGTAGTTTTGATTTGCACTTCTCTAACAATCAGCAGAGTTGGGCATCTCTTCATGTCCTGTTAGCCATCTGTGTGTCTTCTTCGGAGAACTCTGCCCACTTTTTGTTTGGGTGGTTTTTCTGTTGTTACAGAGTTGTACGAGCTGTTTGTTTATTTTGGAAACTAAATGCGTGTCAGTCCACTTTGCGAACAGTCTCTGCTCGTCTGCAAGCTCCTTTTTGCCCTGTTTGTGGTCTCCGTTGCTGGGCCAGTGTTGTGGATCTGAGATCCCGTTTGTCTGTTTTTGCTTTTATTTCTATTGCCTTGAGAGACGGCCTAAGAAGACGCTGGTCCAGTGTATGTCAGAGAAGCTTTGCCAGTGTTCTCTGCTAGGAGCTTTTGGTGTCCTGTCTTATATTTAAGTCTTTAAGTCATTTTGAGTTTATTTTTGTGTGTGGTGTGAGGGTGTGTTCTGACTTCATTGGTCTACATGTTGTGTCCAGCTTTTGCAGCAACACTCACTGAAGGTGAATTGTTTTCTTAATCTCATCTTTGGATTGTTCATTGCAAGTGTGTAGAAGCACAGTTGGTGTTGGGTATTGATCTTGTATCATGCCCTTTTGCTGCACTTATTTATAAGCTCCAGTAGTTTTTTAATGAGGTATTTTAATGTCTGGGGTTTTTGGTCTGTTTGTTTTGGTATTTTAATGTCTGGGTGTTTGGTTTGGTTTTTTTTTTTGGTATTTTAATGTTTGGGGTGTTTGGTTTTTTTTTTTTTTTTGGTATTTTAATGTTTGAGTGTTTGGTTTGGGGTTTTTTGGTATTTTAATGTTTGGGGTGTTTGGTTTGTTTTTTGGTGTTGTGATGTCTGATGGGGAAAGCCCCAGTCCACGTTTCTGTTACGCTCTGCTTGTCTATTTATTTTATAACATGGACGTGAAAGTCTTAGTTGCTCAGCTGTGTCTGAGTCTCTGTGACCCTAGCGCTACCACCTGTCAGGCTTCTTTTTCTGCGGCAAGAATGGTCTCTCCCTTCTCCAGGCAAGAATGGTGGAGTGGGGAGCCATTCCCTTCTCCAGGGGAGTCTTCCTGGTCCAGCGACCAAGGCTGGGTCTCCTGCGCTGCAGGCAGAGTCGCTACTGTCTGAGCCTCGAGGGCAGCCATCATAACAGGGACCTGAGCTTTAATTTGTGAAGATGCACCGAGCCCCGGCCCCCAGATCCCACTCGGTCTGTTTTCTGATCCCTTACGTATTTGAGAATATGTTTTTGTGGACTTCACAGATACTTGTCAAGCTCTCTGAAAATAAAATTCATGGATCATTTTTTCTTAGGATGCTGTCAGGGTAGCTCTATTTTCCCCTGGCATGTGGTTGCCAGGAAATTCAGAGATGGCCCTCCTTGTTTTGTTCCCTAGAGAAGAGCGTGCGTCTTCTTTATGAACGCTTACAAGAGTTTCTCTGTTTATCGTCTTTATAGAGTTTCGCCAGAATGTGCCCAGGTGTGAATCGCTTTTCCTTCAGTTTGTCTGAAACCCAGTAGACATTTGTAAAGTACATTTTTTGCAGCTTCAACAGATTTCAGAAATTAGAGCTGTCACGCTTGTGCTCCAGTCATTTGCACGCGCCCCTCGCAGCTTCCCTGCCCGCCCAGCTCCACTTGCATCGATTTCTCTTTGAAATCCACCTTTATTTCTCGCGCTCTGCGTCTGCCTGCCCGCCCCCGTGCGTTTGCCCCTGTCTCACCGACGCATTCCTTGTACCTCATTGAGGATGCTGATGAACCACCTGCTGCTTATTCCCGTTCAAGGAATAAATTATGTTTAGAGATTGCATCTTTTCCTGGGTTTCGGGATGCTATTATCATGTCCATGTTCTTCAGAATTTTTTTAAAAAGTTGTCGCTTTAAAGTTTTTCCTTCTCTTTCAAATGATTTTGTTTAAACGTGTAACATGAACTTGACCGTCTTCGTGTAGTCAGATGTGCGTGTGGGGCATGAGGCGCTTCACGCCCCTGGGTCAGCATCCCCGCCGTCCGCCCTCCTTCCATCCTGCAGAACTGAAACTCCGGCCCCGCTGAGCCGGCGCCCGGCCCCCACCCTCCCCCTTCCGCGCTGTGAGTTTGGGCCTAGGGAGCTCGCTTTCGCGGCATCACACAGCTTGTCTCCTGAGTCCGGCGTATTTCGCGCGGCACCCCGCACTCGAGGTGCAGGGCGGGGGCGGAGTCGTCGCCCGCCCGCCGCGCGCACAGCCGCCCGCGGGGCTCGGCCGCCGCTGCCGCCCTCGGGGACTGGCTGCTCTCCTCGGGCCGAGCGCGTGTCGGATTCCGGTCGCGTGTTGCTTCTGGTCGGGGTCTGAGCTTTCATTTCTTCTGAGTCTTCATCAGTGTCTTAGTGGGAAGGTGGCTGCACTTTGCTGCTTTAGCTGAACTTGCTTGACTATCTGACCTGTTTCTGGGGCCAGAGGAGAGGCCTCAGCTGAGTGCGGCGGGAGCTCAGGGGTCGCCGAGGCCCGAGAAGACGCTGCGCGCGGGGGCCGGCCTCGGGGGGAGCGCGGGGGCGGCCCCACCCTGGGCGGGGGCGACGCTTCCCGGTGGGGCGGAGCACGCGCCCTCCCGGGAAGCCGGCGCGTGAGGCTCACTCCACCGAGGGGCTCTTGACGCCCCCGCCTCGGGGCCGCAGGGGCCGCTGACGCCGGAGGTTCCGGGGACGCGGGCAGCGCGCAGGGTCCTGAGGCCGGCCCGGCGGGCTGCGTCGCAGGGGCCAGGGCCAGCGGGTGGGACGCGGGGCGACCCGAGGCCTAGGCGGGGGAAGACGAGCCTGCGCGCGGGGGGCCCCGAGTCTGCCTGAGCGGACGGACGTGGACGGGCCGACAGACGGGGGTCGTGGGGGCGCGGGAAGCGGGGCTGGGAGGAGCGCATGGACAGCGCGCAGCTGCGAGCTGCCAGCTGTCACCCTGGTCCGCGGGAGTCGGGGGCCTGCGCCAGGGACGCCCAGCGGGTGGCCTCCTCCCGTGCCCCCGGGCACCCTCTGCTCGCTCCCTGCCACACAGTCCGCCCGGCTGCCCAGGACCCTGCGTGTTGCTCGTGTTCCGTGAACTCGGGCGTCACTGCCCGCTCCCGGGGGCGGGGCCGAGGAGACCCCCGACGCCCCTTCCTCCACCGGGCCCCGCAGCCCTGCCGAGGGCGGGCGCCCGGGTCCCGAGGGGCCGCAGGACCGGCTAACGGCCCTCTGAAAGCCAGCCTGTCCTCTGGGTCTGGGACGGTTGCCTTTCACGGTCCCCACCCCGGATTCCCGGATTGTCACCCACAAAGCTGGCCTTCTGCCCGGATCTTCAGGTCTGTGTCTTCAGGAGAAGCTGGGAGAGGCTGCCAGGCTCCTCCCCGCCTCCGCCTGGAGGCTGGGTAATCATCTTTATACACTGCTGCGATTAAACACACGAAATGGCCCGGAGGCGCGCTCAGGTGTCCCCTTTGATGTACACGAAGGAAGCGCTCTCCGCTCCTGGGCTTCTGGCCCATCCCTCACTCTCCGGGGAGGAGGGCAGGGTAGCGGGGCCTTCTCAGAGCCTGGAGGGCAGGCGGGGGTTGGCTCCATCTTAATAGTCTAGCTTTGATCTGCCGGGAGGTTGCTGCGAGGGGAAGGATCTTATTAGGTGGCATAACTGGAACTGACAAAACCGCTTTCTTCCGACAGTCGCAGAGCTTCCTGTGTAGGGCGAGGCGGGGAGTGGTGTCCCCACCCCCTCTGTTGGGTGACCCTGCACCCCCTCTGTTGGGTGGAGACCCCACAGCCCTTCTGTTGGGTGGAGACCCCAAAGCCCCTCTGTTGGGTGGAGACCCCACAGCCCCTCTGTTGGGTGGAGACCCCACAGCCCCTCTTTTGGATGTGGCCCCACCCTCTCTGTTGGGTGACCCCACACCCCCTCTGTTGGGTGGAGACCCCACAGCCCCTCTGTTGGGTGGAGACCCCACAGCCCCTCTGTTGGGGGGCCCCACCCCCTCTGTTGGGTGGAGACCCCACAGCCCCTCTGTTGGATGGAGACTCCACAGCCCCTCTGTTGGATAGGGACCCCACAGCCCCTCTGTTGGGGGTGGACACAGATGGAATAAGAATCCCTTTCCTGCAGCCCCCCACTCCCACCCACCCCTGCAGCAAAGTGTGACTCTGAATTCCTGGGGGCCTAGCCATCAGTGTCCACTCTACCCCCGACTCTTCCATCACCTTGGGGTACTTCCCCTTGGGGTCCTGGTCCCAGCCCATTGGACTCAGCATTGGACACCGTGGAAGACCAGGCGAGGGGACCCCAGCTCTTCCTAGACGTTGTCTGCAGCTGCTTCCCAAGGGACCAGGGCGGGAGGGCAAGGGCCCCGGGTCCCACGCCAACCGCCTTCTCTGGCTCTGCCCTTGGTGCGCTCTTGACCTTGACTGTCTCTGAGCCCTCTCCTCCTGGGTTACAGGGTCCCTCTCAGCTCTCATTCCATGAAGGTCTCTTCATGGCACACCATCCTATGAACAGTGCTGGACGCACCCCAAACCCCACCAGCGCAAACCAAAGCCACGCAGATCGAAGGCCCCTCCACAAGTTTCAGGGAGAGCACACACTGGTGCCCCAGCGGCCTTCGCGTTAGTCAGGGAGAAGCGTGGTAATGGCCCAGGGCCCGGCGCTGACCTGGGCCTGCCTTCGACACTTAGGCACGCTGAGCGTCTTCTCTGGAGCCCTGTCCTTTTGGCCAAAGGTCCCTGCGTTCCAAGCCTGTGTCCCTGTCCCAGAAGTTTCTCTCAGAAAGCTGTCTTCTCCACTAATCTAAAGGCTGTATATCTGTAGTGTATATCTGGATTTCTAGAGTCGCCACGGGCAGCTCCCGTACCGGCTGCCTCCCCGGTGCTCAGTGGTAAGAGTCCACCTGCAGGAGACGTGGGCTCAGCCGCTGGGTGGGAAGATCCCATGGGGAAGGAAATGGCAACCCACTCCAGTACTCTTGCCTGGGAAATGCCATGGACAGAGGAGCCTCGTGGGCTGCAGTCCGCGGGGTTGCAAAGACTTGGACACGACTGAGCGACTGAGCGTGCATAACGTCCATAGGGCTGCCGCCCTGACCGGCAAATTCAGTCACCCCGAAACACACATGGGCCGCAGCAGAGGGTGGCCGCCCAGAGCGTCTGCAGGAGGCTGTACGTGTGCTCAGCCAGGCCTGTCCTGGCTCAGAGGGCACAACCAGGAGCCGTGTCTGCAGAAGCCCCGGCCTCCCCTCTCCGGCCCGCCCCCGGGCCCAGGGGCTCTTTTCCGCACACTCCTGCCCCCAAGCCCCGCTCCCCAGGGCACGCACCCCCTCTGTGCCGCGTGGACACAGCCTCGCATGCGCACACCACGGCAGCACCTGCTGCTTCTCTCTTCAGCTTCATGCCTCCAGCGGGGAGCCCTTTGGGACGGACACTGGTGTGTCCTGCACAAATGCGGCTGGGTTCTTAGAGCTGGTTGCTGCCAGGCGCGTGTGTCAATCCAGGTGAACTCAGTGTAGAGACAGTTCCTCAGGCACAGCGGCCTCCCCACAGCTGGTGGAGGGTCCTGGGGGCCAGGGGTCATGGCTTCTGCCGTGCTGTCTCAGGCCCAGAGGCGTCCGCCCGCCCCCGGTGCAGGAGAGGGCCTAGGAGCCCTTTGCCACCCTGCCCTCAGTGCTGGCACGGAGGAGGGGCTCAGAGGGCACCCCGGGAACAGTCTGGGGTCCCCTCCCCTGGACTCGAGGCTCAGTGGCTATTCCCAGGGCAGATGTGCAGCCGCAGCCCTGGGGCCCCCACGGGACTGGCCTCTGCGGCCCTGCCTGTCCTGGTCAGGGGCGCCGGCCGGTTCACAGGAAGCTCTGCTCCAGGCAGCCCGGCAGCACTCGGCCTGTACGGCTGCCGCGGCATCTGCTCTGTGCAGCTGGGGTGGGGAGGGGCCCGGCTGGGGGGTTGACATGCAGCGTGCCTGTGGGCAGTGTGTTTGGGGCAGTGTGTGTCTGTGTGCGCGGGCAGTGTGTTTGGGGCAATGTGTGTGTGCAGTGTGTCTGGGGCAGTGTGTTTGGGGCCGTGTGTGTGTATGCAATGTGTCTGGGGCCGTGTGTGTGAGTGTGCGTGCAGTGTGTGGGGCCCTGCTGGGGGCCTCAGGAAGCGCTTGCTGCTCCTCGGTCACCCGCCTGTGTCCGCTGACCGTGGCCTCTGCCCCTCAGGAGCCTTCTCTTCAGGGCCCCTTAGCTTGTGCACTGGGGCCCCACTTTCTGCCTTCACCCCTGTCCTCCCGAGTCACTGGGGACCCACTGCCTCACCCTCAGGCCCTTCTCTCACCCCCCCAGGCTTAGCCCAGGCACCCGACCCCCTTCCTGCCTCAGGCTTGCTCCTCCCGCCCTCCTCCAGCACTGCCCCTCAGGACACCCCTCCCCTGGGAACCAGCTCAGATGTCACCTCCTCTGTGAGGTCTTCCTGGGTTTCCCGCGGGCGGAGGGCAGGCCCCAGCTGCAGAGCATTTCCCACATACTTGATTAAGTCTCAGCCGTGGGTTTGGAGCCACAGACTCCTTGCTGCAGGCAAGGAGGCAGGCACAACAGCCCTCCAGGGGTCTGGGTGGGTGTTCAGTAGGAAGGCGCGTGTGAAAGGCTGGCCTGCCTGGCGAGGAGCCCGCACGGGAGTCGATGGCCGAGGTCTTTGTGTTGCTGATTGAAGGACAGTCCAGGAGCTTCTCCAGAGACGGGCTGTGTGCAGCTCATGCTGGAGCCCAGCGCCAAGCCCAGGCTGGCCTGGCACTCAGAGCCTGCAAGCGCTCAGTGGGTTCCGTTAGGCCACCAGGCTGCGTTTAATCCAGCCTGACTGAGCTGAGGGCTAAGGAGAGATACTCAGTGACTGAACAGAGATGAGGGGCCTTTGTGGGGCCCGGTGCTTAGTTGGGGCACGCCAGTGGCTTTGTAGGAGCCGAGTGAGAGCAGAGAGGCCTTTGGGGGCAGGGCGTGGGGAGGGGGTCAGTGTGCAGGGGCACCTCGGCATGAGCTGGCCCTGTCTGCTTGGCTCCAGGTGGGCCAGCCCTCCTCCCGAGCCCGCCCCCAGGAGCAATGCGCCCTCCTCCCAAGCCCGCCCTCCTGGGAGCCTCGCACACTTCTCCCAAGCCCGCCCGCACCCCCCCCACCCCCGGGAGCCGTGCGCCCTCCTCCCAAACCTCCCCTCCCCCGCCCCCTCCCCCCAGGAGCAATGCGCCTTCCTCCCAAGCCCGCCCCCCCCACCCCCCCCCCCCGAAGGTGTGCGCCCTCCTGCAGAGGCTGGTGCTGCCAGCGGCGCTGATGAGGGCGGCCCGGGCACATCCTCGCCGCCTGGCCAGTGCCAGCCTATCCCCAAGCCTCCGCCTTCCCTGTGGCCGGACCCCAGCACCCGCCCCTGCCAACACCGCCTCAGGCACAGGGTCACTGCTCGGAAGCGGCTGCTTTCTTTCCCCACCTTGAGGACCTCCCCCAGCACCTCCCTGCCCTGCCCTCCCTTCCTTGGCAAGGCCTCTGTAGGCCCCATGTGCTGTGGGTGTGGGGCTGGGCCTAGGGGCCTCCAGAGAAGAGGCTGCCCCTGGTGTGGCTGCAGGCGGGGGTCAGCAGTCTGGGGCCCGGGAAGGGGCCCCGAGCTTAGGGCCTCCTGCCCCCTGAGTCAGGACGGCCATGGGGCAGAGGGTTTCTGGTTCAGGGAGCAGGACACTCGTGGGCGTCCCACCCAGTGGCTCCCCGCGGCCACCCAGACTCTCGGGGCTCCCCGCCCACCTGCCCTTCTGTGCGTGCGGCTGGAGGGCTGCCTGCAGGGAGGGGGCGGCTGCCCACAGGGGCTCCTCTGTGGGAGCGGCGGGGCAGGCCCAGGAAGGGACCCTCCAGGCTGGCCCGCCCGGGCGCTGCTCAGGGCGAGGGGCGGCCCTGGGGGACCCCTGGCAGCTGGAGGAGAGGCTGGCTGCTCTCTGAGGGCCGCCAGCTTCAGCCAGTGCCTGCTCCTGCCCTGCCGCCCTGCGTCCTCTCCTCCACATGCCTGACTTGGGGGGGGAAACGCCCTGCGCCCCGAGCAGCGTGGACTGGGGCCTGCCCTGCCGCCCTCTGCCCTCTGCCCTCCCTGGGTCCTGCTGGCCTGCGCTCAGAGCTCGGGGAGCAGGCAGCGGGCCCCAGCCTTTTGAATGGGCCCCTGGTGATGGGCATGGCAGCTGGTGGCCCTCTAGGACTCCCGATCCGTCCCTCTGGCCTTGGCTCTGACTGAGATCTGGTGGGATATAGGGAGGATCAGAGAAGGAGATTCCAGAGGGTCTGTGGGGTCAGTCTAGGGCCCTGTGGGCTGCAGGGACTCTGGTTTCCAGGGGGCTGTGGCCCCTGGGCTCAGAGGTGCCTCCTGGTAGGGAGCCAGGCTGTGGAGAGGCTCTGAGTGTGGGTCCAGCCCGGCCACTGACCCTCTTGGGGCAGCCCTCTCTCCTCTAGGCTCCGGGCCCCTTGGGCACGGGGGGCAAGGCTGGCGGCTCCTTCAGCTTCGAGGGAGCAGGACCCAAGTCTCCACCTGCTCTTCTGGGGGCTGTGGGTGAGTCAGGTCGAGGACAGCCACCTGGAGCCTGGCCCCCAACCTCCTCACCTGCCCTGGCTCCTGGCTGGGGTCTTCCTGAAGGCAGTGTTTGTCCTCACGGCCAAAATCACCAGAGGGTCTGCAGTTGCCAGATGCCCCGCCCCTCCCTGGGGTCCCCCGCTCCTCCCTGGGGTCCCCTGCTCCTCCTTGAAGTCCCTCTGGATGTCCTCCTTGTTGGAAGGAAGGGGTGCTGGGGAAGCCTCTGAGCTGTGCTCTGTGTGAAGTGAAGTGAGAGTCACTCAGTCATGTCCGAATCTTTGTGACACCATGGACTATACAGTCCATGGAATTCTCCAGGCCAGAATGCTGGAGTGGGAAGACGCTCCCTTCTCCAGGGGATCTTCCCAACCGAGGGATCGAACCCAGGTCTCCCGCATTGCAGGCGGATTCTTTACCAGCTGAGCCACAGGAACGTCCCCCCCCTGCCGCGTCAGGGAAACGCTTTGTGAGCATTTCACCTGAAAACAGTGTCTCAGGTGGGCAGTGGCCAAACTAGTCAGCTGAGGAGACCCGCCCAGAGGTTGAGCGGGGGGATGTGTGCCTGGATGTGTCTGCTCACGGGACCCCAGGGGAGACCTGCCACGTAAAACGCACACGCTGCATGGGACCTATGTGCTCTAGGAAGTTATCCCCACTGGCTGGGCTCAGGGCAAGGGCTTGTAAGTGGGAGCAGTGACATCTCGGGGTCCTGGTTGTCACGGGGCGGGTGCGTCTCCGCCCGGGGGGCCCAGACGTCCTTGTAGCCTGAGAGCTAAGCTCCAGCCCATTGGGCCATCTCCGTCCCACAGTTGCTGGACCTTTGGATTTGACCTGAGCCGTCTGAGGTCTGTGCCCACTTCTGGCCCACGCTGGCCCTGTGTCCTGCCTGCGGCCCTCGCCCGTAACACCTCGCCCCTCTGTCCCGGTCTACGTCCCACCTTTCCTTAAGGCCTTTGGTGTGGGCTGTGATCTGGGGGGACTCGGGACTCCGCTCCCTGCGCAGTCTCTGGGAAAGCTGGGGCGAAGGTGCCGCCCCCCGGGGTCTCCCCAGGGCGTGAGGGGTCTCTGGATGGGAGCGAGGTGGGGGAGGGCCCCCACAGCGTGGAATGAACATCTGAGCGAGTCACCGGTGCACACACACCCCAGGAAGGGCTGCCCGGTCCCCAGGCTGGGGGGCCGCTCCCCTGCTGTCTGTGAGCCGCGCGGCCTGGAGGTGTGGGTAATTCTCCCTGGAGGGCGGCCTGGAGCCCCGGGCCTGGGGTGACGGGTGCGCGGACCCCAGAGCAGAGCCCCAGGCCTGGCCACACACGGAGCACAGGAGGAGGCGCCTGGCTCGCTGTTCAGGCTCTCCTCCTGCCGGCGGCCCTCCCGCCGACTGAGCGTCAGCAGACACCGCTGCGCTCAGCACTCGGTGGATGACCTGCGGTCGTGCAGGAATTCAGGTTCTGACTCGCCGGTCTGGGACGGGGCCTCAGACTCTGCCTTTGCGCCGGGGTCCCAGGCAGTGCTGAGCTGACGATCCACGGACCACCTGCCAGAGGAAGGTCTGAGGCACCCAGCGATGCCCTGGAGGGGATGGCGGAGCAGGCATGGCCAGCCTCGACCGGGCGGCGGGCTCTGTGTCAGCCAGCCTCGACCGGGCGGCGGGCTCTGTGTCAGCCAGCCTCGACCGGGCGGCGGGCTCTGTGTCAGCCAGCCTCGACCGGGCGGCGGGCTCTGTGTGAGAGCGGGAGGCGGCGGGGGGTGGGGTGAGGAGCCAGGGCCGGGGAGCGCGTGCTGCGTGCCCGGCGACCTGCACAGTGGTTAGAGGTGTGCCCCGTGGAGCCGCTGCCAGGCTGGAAGCCCAGCTGCGCCGCTTACTGGGTGTGTGACGGGGCCGCACGTGGCTTTTCTTCTTTGGGGAATGTGAACCTCACAGGTGAGGATTAGACGGCCTGATGCGTACAACGCCCCCGGGACTCAGGGGGCACACTCTCGGTACCCTGGGCCCTGAACGCTGGCAGGGAGGAGGTGAGGCCATGTGGGGCCGCTGATGCCGATCCCACGGGCCTGCTCTGCGAGGGTCTGTGATGGACCCTGGGGTGGGGCGAGGCGAAGGGCACGTCCGTGTGGGGCTGATCAAGGCTCCCGGAATTGCCAGGGGACAGTCCTGTGCCAGGGAGCCCGCAATGCTGGCCCCTTGGTGGTGCAGGGACATCCCAGGGCAGGGCAGCAGGGGTGCCTCAGGAGGAGACTCTGCAGGGACCCTAACTCTGCAGTGGTTGAGCTCACCCTCGAGCTCCCAGGACGTGCCCACGCCCGCTTTTGGGTGAGGGGCTTGTGCAGAGGGCCTGTCCCTTTGCTGACACGTCCCCCTCTGGAACGGCCCCTCCCTAGCAGCAGAATCCTGGCCACGGCCTTCTTCACGTGAGGCCCTTCCTGGGTGAGGCCCTTCCTGGGTGAGGCCCTTCCTGGCTCCCCGTTTCCCTGTGGCAGTGTTGCCCTCGGCTCCTGAGCCCCAGCCCCACCGGCCCCGCCAGCTGCCCCTGCCCTGCTGCCTCCCACCCCTCGCCTTCCTGAAGCCCCTCTGGGCCGCTCCTCCTCTCCCGGCAGGCCGCTGCACGGCGCCCCTTCTCCTGGGGCCCCTCCTAACACGTCCCTGGCTGTCACACTGCTCTGGGACCGTCAGCCTGGCCTTCCCACTGACGCGGAGGGCGGGGACGGAGCCGATGCTCGTTCAGCCCTTTCCCACCTGCCTGTGCGTGGAGACAGGCACCCTCGGGCCTTCTGAGCCCAGGCATCCTGGACGGGGTCTTAGAATTTTCTTCCACCTGTGGCCCCCCGGTCAGTAGCCACAGTCAGAACGTAGGGGCCTGAGGACAGTGACCAGAGGGACAGGCCCTCACCGAGGGGCTTGTGGCCGTCGGGTCAGGTGTGACGTGTGTGGAGGTCTCTGCCGCTGCAGGCTTCAGGGCCTGGCTCGGTCGGTTTGCCCTCCCATCCAAGGCTCTGGGGTTGGCCTGTTCACCCACAGCCCCCTGCTGGCTGGCCTGGCATTTCTCCCAGGGATGGGGAGGATACTGGTGAGCAGCTCAGAGCAGGTGAAGCCCTGCGGCCACCGGCATGTGGGCTCGCGCTGCTGGGGCGGGAGAAAGGCCCCCACCGCCCAGCACTGGGTCTTCTTCAGGGCCAGGATGAGGGGCTTCGGGGCTGTGTGGTTGGGGGCTGGGGTTTCCACATGCCAGTGTGGAGAACCAGGCCTCGGTGCAAAGCCCCTCAAGACAGCAGAGCCCGTGGGCAGATCCACGGCCGCCGGCCAGCTTGCCTCGACCCTATGGGACCAGCTGCCGGGTGGTGGGGCGTCAGCCCAAGCCGCAGGCCAGGATGCAGGGGGTAAAGGCCTGGCGCCGTCCTGAGAAGCCGGAACTGGGTGCTCAGCTGGCAGAGTCTTCCTGAACTCGTGTCTGAGGTCCTCCACCTCCTTGGATGCTTTGCTGTGGACAGACAGGCTGTCCCCTGTCTGCCTGTCCAACATCCATCAGCCCCCATAGGCATCAGCCCCCATAGGCATCAGCCAGGCAGGGAGCCCCGTCTGACAGCTGGTCCTTGAGCCAGGGGGCAGGGTCCCAGGGGGCAGGGGCACTGGGATCAGGGTGCAAGGGTCAGGCGCTAGGGAACAGGGGTGCTGGGGAATAGGGGTGCTGAGAACAGGGGTGCTGGGGAACAGAGGTGCTGGGGTCAGGTGCCAGGGATCGGCCTGTGGCTCCGAGAAGGTCTTTCCTTGGCTGCATCCATAGGTGGACCTGTCCCCAGGTTGATGGGGGACCATCGTTGCTTTCCAGCCCAGCCCGGAGCGGACAGGGCTGGGAGCCAGTGTCTTCAGAGCGGGGGAGCCGCGGCGCAGACAGGGAACCTGGGCATGAGGGGCACTGTGGTCTGAGGCTGTGGACCAGCACTGGGTCACCAACAGGGACACAAAGCATAGAGGGCCTCGGGCTGGAGCGGAGGGGCACCCGGGACCTGAGGAGCCGTGCTGTGGAGCCCGGGGGGCCCGCTGCCCCGGCCCAGACTCTCCCTGTCCCCTCCCACAGGCGCCTGGATGCCAACCTCATCTCCCTGGTCCCGGACAGGAGCTTCGAGGGGCTGACCTCCCTCCGCCACCTGTGGCTGGACGACAACGCCCTCACCGAGATCCTGGTCAGGGCCCTCGGCCACCTCCGCGCCCTGCAGGCCGTGACCCTGGCTCTGAACCGCATCGGCCGCGTCCCCGACTACGCCTTCTGGAACCTGTCCAGCCTCGTGGTGCTGTGAGTGCCCGCCGGCTTTGCTCTCGGCCGTGTCCCTGGGGTTTCCGAGGCACAGTGAGGTGACCATCCCGGGCTGTCAGGAGGCCGGGCGGCACGGGGAGTGCTTTGGGAGCCTGGGCGCCGGGCTCAGCTGCTGTGCTCTCTGCTGCTCTGCCCACAGGTTGTGGCTGTGCCCCACGTGGGAGTGCCCCCTGGGAGTGACTTCCACCGTTATTGAATTGGGCGACGGGTGGGTGCGGGGGTGGGATAAATTCACTTCATCTGCCAGCCTGGAGAAGCAGCGGAGAGCAGCGAGCAGAGTGGGGCTGGGGGAGCGCTCCGGGAGACGGTGTGCCGGGCAGGGCCTGCGGCTCACTGCCCCCCCGGGACCTGCGGGCATGGGTTAGCTCCCGGCTAATTGCCATGGACGGTTACCGAGTTTGTAGGGCAATTACCAAGGGCTTGGCGGCCGTGTGTAATTGCTCCGGGTTACAGACCCGAATGTCCAGACTTTGTGAAATGGGCGAGAGGCCTCCTCTGCTCTTGGAAATCTGGTTTGATTTTCCAAACCAAGGAGTGGACAAGACTTGGTTTCTTTGAGAGATGGAGGAGCAGCATTTGTTTGTCTGATTCTCTGTCCTGGGAGACGGGAGATGCGGGTGAACTGCTCCAGAGCCTCACCCTCTGTCGGGACGGCCGCAGCATCCTCCCTGGGTGGCCGTGGGTTGGCAGAGGGTGAGCAGGACGGGGGGCCTGATCCCAGCTTTGGTGATACCCCTGTGACGTCCTGATGCTCCCTGCGGATCATGAGTCTCTGAGAGACGGAGCTCCTGGAATGAGGGGGTCCTCACGGTGGGCCCCTGACCGCTGAGTGGGAGCAGGAGCACGTCCCGCGGGACCCGCAGAGCCAGGAGTGAGCTCCGGCCGCTGCCCCAGGCCCGGGGGAGTGGCAGGGGGACTGCGAAGGACAGCGATGCTGCCCGGAGCACAGGACGAGGGCACTGGGTGCTGAGTCAGCCTCGGCCCGGGCGCAGGGTGGCTGGAGCAGCTGGTGGGGGGCAGGGCCCTGCAGGGCGGTCCTGGCTGGAAGGACGGTTTAGAGCTGGATGGCTGAGGAGCGGGGGACAGGCTCTTGGCAGGTATCGGTGAGGACGTGCTGGCGAGTGGGCCAGTGTAGCTGGAGAGGAGGCTGGGGGGTGAGCTGGGGCCTCGGAGCGCAGGTTTGACTCTGGCCTGCCAGTGGGGTCCTGGAGGTGGGAAGGGGCCCCAGGAGGGTGACCTGAAGGACACACGGGGGCACGGGAGGGCGGAGGCGGACGCACGGGCCTGAGGGACGTTGTGGAGGAGGAGTTGGGGTCAGAGACCAGGGTCTGGTCGAGGAGTAGGGTGCAGAAGCTCAGCCCAGGATCTCAGGTCTCCGGGGCGGCGGAGGCGGCTAAGCTCAGGAGAGCTGGGCCAGGAAGGCTGAGTGAGGCAGAGAGAAGGCCTGGAGGCGCTGATGCCGCCCTCTCCTGCCTCCAGCCTCGGCGGGGGAGGGGCTGCTGTGGCCGGGGCCGTCCAGGGCAAGGGGGCCGCAGGAGGCCGCCCAGGGCTCTGGGCTGGGCTGCAGGAAAGCGCAGAGTAGGAAGATGCGTGCTCGAGGCTCATGCCAGAGGCACGGGTGACCAGCTGGCGGAGAGGGGCTTCCCTTCAGCCGGAGCCCTGAGCCTTCACCAGGCCGCCCTGCGGGGGCCCCTGGGAGGGCCTGAGAGGACTGCAGTGCTGGCCTGGGTGGGGGTCTCATCCCTTCCTCCGGACCAGAAGTCCCAGGAGGCTGGGCTGCCAGAGGCGCTCAGGACGCCAGGGTTACTGCCGTGGTCTGCAGGCTTGAGGCTGGACGTGCGGAAGCAGGAGGTGCTGGGATGGCAGAGTGGGCTGGAGACGAGCTTCAGGGGGGTGGGGGCGCGGGGAGAAAGGCTGGAGTGTGCTGAGAGTTGGAGGAAGTGGGGAGGCCCAGGGCTCACTCCTGGAAGCTGGGGGCTGTGTTCCCCCGTCAAACGGGAAGGCCCTGCGGAGCCTGGTGCCTCCTGACGGAGGAGCGGGGAGCACGCAGTCCCTACCCGCCACGCTGCCACCCTGCTCCCTGGGCGTCTTGGAGGCCAGCCTCATTCCTTCCCTGTCCGCAGCTTCCTTCTCCTGCGCAAAGACGCTTCTAACCTTTGAACTGGAACAGCTTCGCTAGGGTGCGGCGCAGGGTGGGGTTTTGGCGCCTGATTTTCCTGAAACAATGTGTGCTTGCCACCTCTGGACTCCACTCCTTATTTCGGAGGGTTTTCTTCTGGGTTGCACTTCCGAGTACGCCTTTTGTCTCCCTTTGGATCCGGCCCTGGAGCCGTCAGCTCCGCGTGTGGCTTGCAGGCTTGACTCCTCGCCCCTCAGTTTCTGGTGTCAGCTCAGGCGTTTTCTCTGACCCTCACCCTGACTCTGACCCTCACCCTAACCCTAAGGGATTAGTTAACTCTAACTCTCACCCTAACCCTCACCCCGGAGCCGTCAGCGCTGCGTGTGGCTCGCAGGCCCGTCTCCTCGCCCCTCTTCGACTCAGGCGTTTTCCCCGACACCCCTGTGCTCAGCAGCGCCTGTACTGCTCCTGGTTGCAAATTTGTTGCCTAGTTTTTAATGATGCAGCTCTGATCCTCGACTCCCAATCGACAGCCTCCTTCCCCCCATTCATAGCGCTGTCTCTGGGTGCTCACGGGCCTGCTTTGCGGCAGAAGGGGCTGGTGAGCATCCTGCGCCCCTTGCGCCGGCGGCTCCCTGCAGGCCGGCAGCCCCGGTGGGCGGCCGTGGCGCCTCTGCTCCTAGTTTCCTGCTGTGTGTTTGCACCGTTGCCAGCCGACAGCTTTTCCGGGCTCCTCCTAGGGCCACTGCATCACCAAGGGCCCCCTGGGCTCCCCCCGGACTGCAGCTTGTGGGCTGGGACTGTGGGTGAACGAGGGTCACCTGCTCCCAGGCGCCTGGGGCCCTGGTGTGTGGGGTGGTGTGCAGACAGGGCCCCCTCTGCAGGCTCAGGCTTTGGGAGATATGCGTTCCCTCCCGACAGAGGTCCCCCTGGGCTCAGCTCCAGAGGAGCCTTCATCTCCTTCCCTGCCCCCCATCCCCCGGAAAGATACCGCGCCTCTCTCCAGTTCGGGGGCTCCCCAGAGACATCGCAGGACCTTCTCTTCACCGCTGGGCCTCTGCTGGGGGCCCCGGCGCGTCGCCGCGGCCCCGGTCTCTGCTCTGAACTTCTGTCTGTCCTTGCCGCGCTGTGCTCGTGTTACGATATTGGGCTGGGGTGGCGCCCGCTTCTGTGTTAATCCTTGCGCTCTTTCCACTAGGAACTGGGAGAACACGCTGTTGTTTACTTTCAATTTGCTCTTGACTGTGGGAGTCTCTCCCAGACTCACCACCCACCACCCACCCGAGGCCGTGCCTCTGCCTTTTTCCTTCGATAGGAAGCGGACACAGTGAAGCCCGCGGTCGCTCCAGCCTTGGAGACGTGGCTGTTCCTGCTTGAGAGCGTCTGTCCCTGGGCCCCCGCCACGTGGCCCTGGGTCCAGCCCCTGACGCGCCTCTCCTCCCACACAGGCACCTCCATAACAACCGCATCCAGCACCTGGGGGCGCACAGCTTCGAGGGGCTGCGGAGCCTGGAGAGCCTGTGAGTGACGGGCCCGAGTCCCACCGGGGGTGGCCTTGCCCGGGAGGGTCCCTCTTGCAGGGCGGCCCCCTCTTCCCGGGGCAGGGGCTGTGCCCATAGGGAGTCCAAAGCCCACGAGATCCGAGATGGACGTGGGGCTTTGAGGAGAAGCAGGAAGAATGAGGGCCCTTAACCTGGAGACAGAAGGCTTGGGGAGGCGTCCCCGTGGGAGCGCGCTGCTGACGCAGTGGGGAGCACCCGTCAGCGCCCGAGCTGTGGGCTCTGGGATGGCCGCATGACCTCACATCGCGTCCTGGAGCAGCTCTGCCCAGAGCGTGCCCACGCCCTCGGCGCCCCCTCTGCGGTCCCGCCACCCCACGGCTCCCGGGGGAGCTGCACCTCAGTCACCCACGGTGGGGCCAGGCCTGGGAGGTCCCCAAGAGTGAGCCCCAACTCACGGGCCATTGTCTCGCCCCCCGACGCCCCCACCCCACATACGGAGCCTCATTCCTGAGGTGAGGGCTTTCCCGCATCCAAGCAGCAGAGGAGACGGTGCCTGGGACCAGTGAGCCTGGGCTGCGTGGAGTGGACAGGACGCGGGGCCGAAGCGCGGGGCTGCCCACCCCAGCCTTCCTCCCGCGAGGGCCGCTGCCCCAGCCTGGGGTCAGGAGAGCCGGCCTCACCCGGCCGGCGCCAGGGGCAGGCGGACAGTTGACAGCACGGTCTAGGCCCCTCGGTCGCCGTGCTGGGCCGTGGGCGTCTGCAGAGCTGGTCCTGGACTTACTGTCCGTGGGCAGAGCAGACCTCGGGGGTTGGCCAGGGAAACACGCCCGGGGCCCGAGCTGGTCCAGTCTCTGGGCCCTGTGTGAGCTGCCTGCTGTGTGCCTGGTGCCAGCGGCCCCTGGGCGGTGGGGGCGGCCAGCAGCCTTGACAGCAGTGGCCACGCCCCTCCCTCGGGGACCCGGAGCTGGGCGCAGGTTTGGAGCCACAAGGCGCCTGCGCGGGGGAGGTCCACGTCTGCCTGGACGGCGGGTGGGCGGGGAGCTCTGCTGGGAAGTAGGCTGGCGGGGGCCATGGTGGGTGTGTGTTGGCACCTCTCAAAAGCCAGCTGGCGGCGGTTTCTTCACTGTCGGGGCGGTGGCCTGATTCTTTCTCAACGAGCCTGGATGGCAGTGTGGGGCGCTGGGCTCGACCAGCCTGGCTGGGCTTCAGAGCCGCGGGTGGCACCCGCCTGCCTTTCATCTGCAGCAGAGCCGGCCCACCGCATAGACCGGGGGCCTGCACCCACTCTGTGAAGGGCACGGCCCGGCTGCGGGACCCGCTGCGGGGGGCAGGACTGCCCGGCAGCAAGGCCTGCAGTGTCTCACCCGCAGTGACGCCGACCTACCAGGCCCACAGGGACTGAAGGAGAGCCGTGGGGGCTCTGATGGAGCTGGCGCCCCCGGGGACCAGCGCCCCTGCACCCCACCCCAGCTGTGAGCTCAGCACCCTCCCACCCCATCCCTGAGGACTGAGTTCTCCTTCCAACGTTTGCTTTCCCGTTGAAAAGGAGGCTGTGTTCTTGTCCTCTGTTGCCCAGAGTGCTTGTTGGGGGGCTGGCTGGACAGCCAGACGGGGAGGTGGTGGGGGGGTTGAAAGCGGGAGGAGAGGAAGTCAGACCTTGAACCGTTGCGTCAGTGGCCCGCTCTGCAGCCCCGCGGTCACCCTGGGGCCTCTGTGCACGGCTCTCTGCAGGGCTAAGGCTCCGCCACCTAGACCCTCTCACCAAAGCTGCCTGGCCCGAGCTGCAGCTGGGCTTGAGCTGTGGGCTCCTCTCCAGAGAGAGAGCGGCCCCAGCTCTTCCACCCAGGAGGAGGGCCAGGTGCCCAGACACACACACACACACACACACATGCACACACACCAGGGCGCATGGCTCGAGCACTGCCCGGGGACCCCATGACCACCTTGCTTCTGTTGTGACCTCTGCTCTGGAGGCCAGACAGCCTGGGTTCTGCACCCTGCCCGGCCCAGGTCTCCCTCCACCAGCTGGGGCTCTGGGGCAGGAGCCCCCCGCCCTGCGGGCCCTGGATTCCCTCACCTGCACAAGTGGGGTGAACACGCACACTCTCTTTTATGCCAGAGAGCAGCACCAGGAGACCAGGGCGGGGTGGGGGCCGGGGCTGCCTGCCCACCCTCCTGCTGCAGGACGAAGCCTGCAGACTGGGGCGGGGGGCGCAGACCCTGCCTGCTCGGGGAGTCTGACCGCACGGGCCGGGCTGTGGAACTGGCTCCTGGCTCCCTGAGGCCACCTCACTGTGCAGAGCCTGCAGGGAATCCTGGCTGCAGGCAGCAGGCACAGACGCCATCCTGCACTCACGCCTCCTTTCTGCTCCCACAGTGAGGGTGCCGGCCCCTCGGGAGATCCAGGGTCAGAGTGCTCCGGAGTCCTGCACCTCCACTTTCCAGGCCAGACCCATCCAGAGATTCGGGGCAAGCTGCCCAGGTTTCGTAGTTCGTAAGTGACGGACAGTGGACCCCAAGCCATTCAGTGCCAGCTCCCTGAGCTCAGACCAGTCCCTGGGCTTGCCAGGGGCCCGGTGAAAAGGAAAAGGGAGCGAGCTGCACCCCCTGGGAGGTTTTCCAAGGATGTTGCCGGGCCCTGAGGTCAGCGTCTGGAAAGCATGCCTGCAGACCCCGGCATGCCCTGCAGAACTGTTGTGGAATGTCCTCAAAGGCCTGGCTGAAGTTACCGGTGAATTTGTTCAGAAAGCTGAAGTTGTTCAGAAAGAAGAGGCCTAGCCTTGCTCAGAGCTGAGCCTGCCCCCACTGGCCTGGGTCTGAGGTCTGACGCCTGCAGCCCTGAGAGGACAGAGGGGCCTGGGTTCAGAGTGCGTCACCTCCCTCCGGCCTCTTCCTCACTGAACGAATCAGAGCAGCTCAGCGTCTGTGCTGCTGGGCCTCCCCTGGGAAGGGGCCAGGGCCACGGTGCCTCTAGCCCAGGACCAGTGCCCAGCAGAGGTCTGGGAGGACGGCCGCCTCCCTGCGGACTCCTGAGGATCTGCCTCGCAGAGCGTTCTCACGGTAACAGCAGCCGCCCGGCAAAGGGTCCTCTGCCTCTCATCCCTGAAACCACCCCGGCCAGCAGACTGCCCAAAAGTGGCCCAACCTGGTCCCTGAAAGCATCCAGCCGTGTCCCAGGGAGCACCAAAGAGTTCACGCTTCTGAACTGTGGTGTTGGAGAAGAGTCCCTTGGACAGCAATGACGTCCAACCAGTCCATCCTAAAGGAAATCAGTCCTGACTCTTCCTTGGAAGGACTGATGCTGAAGCTGAGATTTCAATACTTTGGCCACCTGGTGCGAAGAACTGGCTCATTTGAAAAGACCCTGATGCTGGGAAAGATTGAAGGTGGGAGGAGAAGGGGGCGACAGAGGATGAGGTGGTTGGATGGCATCACTGACTCGATGGACATGAGTCTGAGTAAACTCTAGGAGTTGGTGATGGACAGGGAGGCCTGGCGTGCTGCAGTCCATGTGGCCGCAAGAGTTAGACACGACTGAGCAACTGAACTGAACTGAACCTCCCCATGCTGGGCCCGATGGTCAGCCTTGGCCAGGGACAGCCCCCAGGCGGCTCTGCACGGAGGTCCCTCCAGGGTCCAGACCCGGGCTTTGCCTTCTGCACGTGCCACGTGCGGGTCGCCTGGGCTTCCGGGAGCCTCAGTCCCCACAGGTAGAAAGCGGGGGAGATGTTCCACGGCTCCCAGAGCCTGGAGTGCTGGCGCTCACTTCTGCTGGCTGCTTCGGCCTATTGTCCCTGTAGCGCCAGATGGACAGTAACGTGCCGTTCTCCCCAGCAGTTAGTCACTCTTACTTCCTCCCTCCCTCCTCCCCACGTCCCCCCTGCACTGAGTCCGAAGGCGCAGGGAGAGTGCTCCCCACGCCTGAGCCAGGCCTGCCTGCTCAGGGATCCCCAGCAGGCTGGGCACAGCCACTGACAACATCCTGGGGCTGCCGAAACCAATTAGACAAACTCTGCGGCTTAAAAACAACTCCAGAATTGTATTCCCCCCCCCACACCCCCCCCCACGCTCAGGGGGCGGGGCGTCCGGAGTCAGGTTGGAGGGGGTGGTTCCTCTGAGGGGTCTGTGGCGGAATCCGCAGGAGCCCCTGACATCCGGCACCTGCCGAGGTCCCCGAGGTCCCCGGGCTGGCGGGCGCTCCCTGCAGTCTCTGCGTCCGCTTCTCAAGGCGTCCTGGGGCTCCTCTTTGGGTGAGGACCTTGTTGGCTGCCCGCCTTGATAAGCCAGCACTCTTGAGAGGGTCCTTGTCTTAAATCTGCAAAGACCCTTTCTCCAAATAAGGTCACGGGTTCCAAGGGTGAGGACTTGGCCTTGTCTTTTGGGGGCTGCAGTTCAGCCTGCTCCGCTGCCCGCCGGCTGGCGCCCGGGGCGCCCTGCCTCTGGTCCAGCGTCAGCCCGCAGCCGCCCGAGGCCAACCCTGGGAGCATTGAGCTCTTCCCTTGCCAGTCCTTAATCACCTACACTTGTGGGCTTATTAGCTGCAAATCTGTGGGGTTTTGTGGCTCATGGAAGAATTTATTGCTCCACATAAAACATCTTTTCTCTGGCTTTCCCCCAGAACCACTAATGACTCCTCACAGGCAGAAAGCCCAGCTCTGGACGCGTCCTCCCGTGTCCCACCCAGGACGACGGCCGACTCTTCTCTGCGGCAGGGCAGCCTTCCCCACTCTCTCTGGGGCAGCCGTGGCCTCCGTGCTTGTCGCTGCTCCCCTGCCTGCCTGCAGGCCCTGCGTGTCCTGCACCCTGGGCCCTGGTTAAGCTGGTCCGCAGTGGGGTGGGCGAGATGGTTGAAGGAGGGCCTGTAGACTGCTGGGCTGCAGGTTTCGGAGGACACTGTGGAGAGAGGCCTGGGGGGCTGAGGTCTGGCCCCCAGCGCCCACGGGAAGGAGGCGGGGACCGCCCTGTCTTCTGCTTCTTCAGTTCACTGGCTCTGTGAATGCTGCTGGGTGTCTAGTGTGTGCCAGGCCCCTGCTGTAGGCTCAGGGGACGTTTATGAACCAGAAAGTCTAGCCCTCGTCACAGGGGCTACGCGGCTCTAAGACCAGAACCAGACTTAAAGATCCACAGCCCGGGAGCGCCCTGAAGCCCTGTCACACCATCTAGCTCGGAGAGACACCCACCGGGTGGCCCCTCATCCCTGCCTGACTCGGGGTCCCCTCCCACACGCCCTGCGGCCCAGCCTCGGGGTCCCTTCTTCAGGCCGCTGCGTTCCGCTGTGACCTGCACGGATGGCCCCGCGTCCCGGTGGTCCAGCTGAGGGGTGCTGCGGTGGGGACCCGCCTTCACCTACGGAACCGGGTCCTTCTCTGAGCATCACATCTCAGAGCACCCGGGGCTTTGCTGGGCAAGGTGGTGAGAATGCGATGAGGCTGCAAACCTGGATGCAGAGAGCCTGGGAGGAGCCAGAGGTGGAGGAGACTTGTCGCCCACGGGTTGTCGTCCGCCCGTGGCCCAAGGGGGTGGGGAAGGGAATGCTCAGGACGAGGCAGTGACTGAAAGGCCAGCGGCTGCCACGCAGGCATCAGGCATCAGGCAGGGGTGGAGCCCCAGCGCCAAGCACCCCAGGGACAACCCCGGGCTTGCTGAGCGTTTTCTCTCTGCCAGTCGAGGCTTCTCGGGGCCCTCCTGAGGGCAGGGCAGCTCCATTACAGTGGGCAGTACTACCTCGTCAGGGACCATCCGGGTTTCTTTCTGGCAAAGAAGAGGGCGGAGGTGGAGGGAGACGGAAGGGCGTGTTCCTCTCTCGGTAGAAAGAAGGGCGCTGTGCTAACTGCTGCCTTAGTTGGTGGGTGGCCTGGTAGGCAGGCTGTTAGGAAAGCAGCGCTGTCAGTCCTGAAGTTGTGCTCGTGTGCCTGAGCGTGTGGAGTCGCTCCAGCTCGGGCTCAGCAGTGCAGACGTGCTTGCGCTCACCGTGTGTGGCCACCCTGCGTCCTGGCCGTGGGGATGAAGGGGACTCGGGGTTTATAGCCTCAGAAGCGTCTGGGCTCCCCCACGTTCCCCCACACGCCTTTGTCTATCATCTGGCGATTAACATTAGCCTTGAGAGTAAACGTGTCAGCGGAAGCCCCGTTAATGATGGCAACCTCTTGATGGCTGTGGAAAGTGGAGACCGCCTGTGGGTCTGTCCTCTGCTCCGGAGCCTCGTGTCCAGGAAGAGGGAGCACAAGAGATACCCTCTCTATGCACTCTGGGCCCAGTGAGCAGGGCGCCTCGCGCAGTGGGCGTCCCCTGAGGCGCGGGTGAGGAGCAAGCCCAGCAGAGGTCAGTGCCTGGCCCAGGTGATGCTGCTGGTCCCTGACGATCAGGACTCTCCCACCGGCTCCAAAGACGAAAATGCACAGAAGACCCGGCCTCCAGCTCAGTCACCTACCTTGACCTGCTTGCGAGCAGCTGGGGAAACCGGAACCCCCTCTGCTCACCCTCTTTCCCACTTTCCCTTAAGCCTTGCTGTGGCCCTGCTTCCTGGAGCCCAGCAGGATGCGCTCTGGGTGGCTCCGAGACGTGTTCGCCCGGAGCCGAGAGAGCAGGGCCAGCTTCGGGGTCCTGCTCTGATGGGCAGAGGTCCACAGCTTCTCTCTGAGCCTCAGGTCCTGATCAGTAAAATGCTGGGGCTGGACAAGGGATGGTGACCCCGCTGGCTCTGCTCCGAATCCACAGTGAGGCTCTGTGGACCCCAGGAGCGGCCACTGCTGTGCAGCGGACGGAAGGAGACCCGGGAGGCGGTCCTGGCGTGTCCCCGGCCGCGTTTGCCGACACCGTCATCCTGTTGGGCTTGGCTGGGTGAGCAGACGGGGAAGGACCAGCCATGACTGCTGCGCCTCCAGACCGAGCTCTGGCTGGAGCTGGGAGCCGACTCCTTTTAGCCTCAGCTCTTCCGCTCTGCTCCCGGCTCCGGAGCTGCAGACAAAACAGCTGTGGGCTGTGGCTGATTCCAGGCCATTAAAGATAATGGCCTCCACAGCCGTCAGGAGTTTTCAGCTGAGGTTTAAGGCCCTGTGACTCACCTGCTACAGAGGAGTCAGCCTTCCACCAGGGAAGGCAGGCTCCGCCCTCAGGAGCCTGCAGGCCACCACTGGCCCAAGGGCCCAGGGGGCCAGACCATCGCCCTGACAGTGGACATCGCACACACGGCCGGTGCCCGGGCTTCGGGAAGCCCACAGGGATCCCTTCTGCTTCCTGATGACAGCAGGCTTCTGGTCTCACGGGCAGATGGTATGAACCAGGAGGAGGACGCTGTGAACCCGGACAGCCCCATGCTGGACGCCCGCGCCCAGGGCCGCAGTCTGAGTACCCTCTCCTCGAGCTGCTGTCCAGGGTGGCCTCCCTCTTCGCAGAACAGAGGTAATAACAGCACCTGCCTTGAAGGGCTGGCGTGGGCGTGAAATGGCCTGCGACGGCGGAGCAGCTCGAGCCGTGACCACAGTCGCCACCGTCGCGTCAGCGGTGTGACCCCACCAGCATTTTCTCCTGTCCAGCTGACCGTGTTTCTGGAGAAAACACCAGGAAAGTTCCGGAAGAGGGAGTGAGCTGTTCTGACCACAGGGACAGGGCCGGCTGCAGGAGGTAGCACTCCAAGGGTGCCTAGGGCTGGGAGCCCTGAAGATGTGGGGCAAGGGTGCGGGCCAAGGGCCCCGGGGTTGCAGCTGTACCCGGGACGGGGAGACTCCACCAGGTGAGACTGTTGGTGCAGCTGAAAGGTCACTCCAGGGGTCGGAGCCCACAAGGCACGGAACGCTGCTCCGTGAGTCGTGGGAAGGCTCCTCCAAGCCTCTGGAAGGATGACAGCCTCTGCTTCCCATTTTAGAAACATCTCTTAGGCCGGTAATAATGCTCAAAATTCTTCAAGCTAGGCTTCAACAGTACGTGAACCTAGAACTTCCAGATCTTCAAGCTGGATTTAGAAAAGGCAGAGGAATGAGAGATTCGTCAACATCTGTTGGATCATAGAGAATGCCAGGGAATTCCAGAAAAACATCTGCTTCACTGACTATGCTAAAGCCTTTTATTGAACAAACTGAAAAATTCTTAAAGAGATGGGAAAACCAGACCAGCTTACCTGCCTCCCAAGAAAGCTGGATGCAGGTCAGGAAGCAACAGAACCAGACGTGGAACAGTGGACGGGTTGGAAACGGGGAAAGGAGTCCGTCAAGGCTGCGTATTGTCACCCCGCTTATGTAACTTGTATGCAGAGGACATGCTGCGAAATGCCGGGCTGGGTGACGCACACGCTGGAATCGAGATTGCTGGGAGAGATATCAGTAATATAAAAAATATCAATATCTCAGATACGCAGATGACACCACCCTTATGGCGAAAGTGAAGAAGAACTAAAAAGCCTCTTGATGAAAGTGAAAGAGGAGAGTGAAAAAGTTGGCGTAAAACTCAACATTCAGAAAACTAAGATCATGGCATCCGGTCCCATCACTTCATGGCAAATAGAAGGGGGAAAAATGAAACAGTTAGAGGCTTTATTTTCTTGGGCTCCAAAATCACTGTGGATGGTGACTGCAGTCATGAAATGAAAAGATGCGTGCTCCTTGGAAGAAAAGCTATGACAAACCTAGACAGCATATTAGAAAGCAGAGACATCACTGCCAACAAAGGTGTGTCGAGTCAGAGCTGTGGTTTTTCCAGTAGTCGTGTATGGATGTGAGAGTTGGACCATAAAGAAGGCTGAGCGCTGAAGAATTGCTGCTTTCAAACTGTGGTGTTGGAGAAAACTCTTGAGAGTCCTTTGGACTGCAAGGAGATCAAACCAGTCCATCCTAAAGGAAATCAATCTTGAATACTCATTGGAAGGACTAATGCTGAAGCTGAAGCGCCGATACTTTGGCCACCTGATGCGAAGAGCCAACTCAGTGGAAAAGACCCTGATGCTGGGGAAGATTGAAGGCGGGAGGAGAAGGGGACGACAGAGGATGAGATGGTGGGATGGCATCACCAACCCAGTGGACGTGAGTTTGAACAAACTCTGGGAGATGGAGAAAGACAGGGAAGCCTGGTGTGCTGCAGTCCACGGGGCTGCAGAGAGTTGGATGCAACTTAGTAACTGAACAACAGCAACAGCTTGGGCAGTGGGCCCCGGACTCGAGGTCAGGCCCTGGTGTGACGCTGGGTCAGTGCAGGGCCCAAGTGCGGTCACCAGTAGACCAAGGCCCAGGGCATGGCTCACACCAGGGAGGAGTTTAGGAATTTATTCCTGGACCATGTCCTCGCCGGCGGGGGGCAGGGGCCACGTCTCCTCAGCAGGTGGCCCTCCTCCACGTGGTGGCGTGGGGCCTGGGCGTGCCCAGGGCTCTGGCACTTGGCCTCCAGCTGGTGGAAGTGGGGGGAGGCCACAGGGGCAGGCCGGCTGCTTTGTAAAGCCTGCTCTCCTGGTTCTGTGGGGAGGACCAGCCCTGCGGCCATGCCGACCGCGGGGAGCTGGGAACCCCGAGATCCCGGCCGCGCCTCCTTTCACCAAGGACGGCAACGCGGGACAGAACTCCCTGTGGCCATGGGGAGGTTCTATCGGGGCCGCTGACACGGCGGCCAGCACTCGTGACCGCGCGGTTGGAGTGTGGCCCGTGACGCCGAACACAAAGCCCTCAACGTTACGAGCGTGTCATGCGCGAGTGCGGCCGACGGGGCTGGTGGCTACAGAGGGGACGGGGCTTGGAGTGGACACAGCGGCCCCCGCCGCGACCCGGTCACGCTGGGCGTAGTCTGGAACCTTCTCCAGTGCTTGTGTGCCTTCCCTCGGCCGTAATGTGGGTGAAACGCGAGCGCTGCCCTCGAGCCCTCAGGAAGGCTCAGAGCTGGTGAGGGCGTGCAGGGACACCGTCAAGCAGGGAGAAGCCAGGCCAGCGAGCGTGCATCCCCCCCCCCCGCCTCTCCTGGAAACAGTGCCGTTTGCTCGGCCATCCCCCCGCCTCCCCACCACCTCCTGCAGACCACGCTCTCCACCTGAGGTCCAGCCTGCGCCCACACCTGGACCAGGCCATGACCCATGCAGACCCACCTGTCTGCCCCTAAGACCCACCTGTGCCCGCATCTGGCCCGCTCCCCCGCCGCCTGCAGCTCCGTCCACACAGGCCGGCACCTGGGCTGGCGGGACCCACCACATCCGGCCGCAGCGGCTCGGCCTGCTGTCTAGACGGCGCTTCCCGTCCACCTCGCTGCTGCCCACTCCCCCTGGGTGTGTCTGGGGAGCTGGTTCCTCGGGGGGCAGAGGGCTGGCAGGGGTGTTCCTGGGCAGTTAGACCAGAGGCAGTGTCTGCGCGGCCCCTGATGAAGCAGGGCTTGGCAGCTACCCAGCTTCTCGAAGCTGTGTAGACGTCCAGATGGGAAAACTCAGGCTGCCTCTTTGGCATGTGGTTTGCAGAATTCTTTTAGGCATTTGCACCATTTTTATTCTCCCACGTTTCTGTAAAAATAGCCTTTTCGTTTACATGCCTTTTACCACGTGTCTTTCCCACGGTCTGTCAGGCCGTTCCTGCCAAAATTCCTGACCAGAGGCTGGCGAGAGGGCTGAGACCACTCAGTCCGGTGAAGTAGCGAGCCCCCAGGGACCCGCCCGGCCTTCTGCCCCAGCAGCCAAGGGCGCCGCTCAGGGCACGCTGGTGCCTCTCGAGCCTGGCGCCTCCGGGGCGCCCGTGCGTGTCTCCCGTCGGGTGCACCGTCTCCACTTTCCCCTGACTCACGTGTGGAGGCGACAGGTCTGCTGGCCGCGGCTCTGTGCCAGGGCCCTGCTGGGGTTTTGACGAGAAAAGAGCAAAGCTTGTGCCTTCAGGAGCTTGCATTCCAGGTGGGAGAGGATGTCTCTGTCAGGCGTTAGCGTGCTCATGAGGAAAGGCACGCGGGCTGTCTTGTTGTCTCTGCCCTGTGGACGCCCCCAAAGCCCTGATCCGTGGTGTGAAAGACGGTTGCAACTTCTCGCAGACCCCTGTGCCCATCGCCCTGCGGCCAGGCGTCCACTCGGGGCTGGGGGTCAGGGGCCTGGGTGCTGGCCATCGGCAGCCCCCCGTTGAGGCCGTCGTCCCACGCAGGGCAGTGGGCCAGCTGGGCTCCCCTCGTGGCGGGGGTGCCTTTCTGGAGGGGGTTGCAGCGCAGGGCTGGGGTGGGCCTGGGGGGCGTCCAGGGCCTCTCCCCTCCCCCGGGAGCTGCAGTGTTAACCTGCCCCTGCTCCAGGGCCCCTCCTAGCTGCCACTGTCCCCGAGGCCCGAGACTCTTCTCAGCCCTGGGCCCTTCTGAAGGGCTGGTTCTGCGCATCAGCACAGTATTCCCGCAGACGGATCTGCGGCCAAGCAGGCCCTCCCTTCAGCCAGCTCAGAGCCCAGCGTCCGTTGCCCGGGCCCTGACCCCCGGGAGCTGCCCCCAGTGACCGCCGCCTCCTTTCCAGAGACCTGAACTACAACCAGCTGCGCGAGTTCCCCGTGGCCATCCGGACGCTGGGCCGCCTGCAGGAACTGTAAGCGCCTCTGTGGGGTCCGGGGCGTCCTCTGTGTCCGCGGGCCCCCATGCCCTCACCTCCCAAGGTCGCGACCCCCTCCCCCAGGCCAGCAGCCACAGGCCTCACTGCTCGGCCCGGAGCGTCTCCAGCTGGGCCGTCAGGGGAGCTGGGCCCTTCTGGCCTGGGAGAGTGAGGCCGGCCCCACCTGGAAGGCCCGGGAGCAGGCCTCACTTGTGCCTTGGGGCCCCTCCTCAGCCCCCACCCCCGGGGGCGACGAGGAGCCCTGCTTGTCTTAATCTCGGGCAGGTTGCTCAGCACCTGCTCTGCGGAGCGCCTGCTGGATGCACGCTGGGGTGAGGCAGTTGGAGGTGTGCCCAGGCCCCCGAGGACACAGAGCTCGGGTCAGGACAGAGCGGCTCAGGGCCGGTGTGTAGGTCCAGCTCTGGACTGTCTCCTCAGCGATGGCGGTCTGGGTGTCCAGGGGGCACTGCGGGCTGACGGGCCTGAGGTCAGCCTTGGAGGCTGCGTGTGGTCAGGAGGCGATCGGGGAGGGAGAGCAAAGGCGGAAAGGCCGACAGGAGACGGGCGGGCGGGGGCCCTGCGGTGGCGGGGGCAGCCTCTGTGGGGAGCAGCCACAGGCAGTGGGCCGGGGTCTGCGTGCAACCGGTTCAGGCGGTGGAGGTTTGGAGCCAGAGCCCGAGCCCCCAGGCCACATAGGGTCTGCCCCGCTGCTGTCTGTGACCTTTCGGGCCAGGCTCACGCCACCCTCACCTGGTCCAATGCTGGCAGGGGTGCCGGGCGGCAGGCGCGGGGCCACGGGGGGCGGGGGGGGGCGGTCCCAGGGGGACGGCTGCCTGTCCTCCGGGCCTGGAGCCCCAGACAAGGGGCACTGCTCCAGGGAGGGCGTAGGGCTCCGGGGAGCATGCTGGGGCAGCAGGAGCAGCAGCCGGGTGTGTGTGTGTCCGTCTGTCCACGGCGGCCTGAGGACAGGGCTCGCACCTCTGGCCCTCGGGGCTTGGCGCAGCCCCGGCTGAGAAGTGGGTGATCAGACGTGGGAGGAGCAGACTCCCGCGGGGCCTGCACGAACCTGGCAGGCGGGCGCTGGTCGGGGGGAGTTTAGTGACTGATGGTGTCGGGGCAGCTCAGAGAGGACCGTGTGTCCCAGTCCAGCGTTGACTTTGGACGGTTCTTCCCGACGCCAGACACGCCGTTCCCGGCTCCCAGAGCCCGGCACTCAGTGGGGGCTCCACCCACCGTTTCTCCTCCTCGGCCACGGGTGTCTCCCCCTGGCCCACCCCTCCGTAGCTCTGCTCCCCAGTTCAGGGCCTTGAGACCAAGCCCACCTCCCTTTGGCGCCCGCGTCTCCTCCAGGAGCCCCATTTCTTTGAGCTCCTGCATATGCCCTCCCAGGGACCCTGCAGAGCTCTGCCCTCAGGGGTCCGGGTCTGCTCCTCACCCCCCTCACCCCCACCCCAGCCCGCTGGCTCTCCTTCCCAAGGGTGGCAGAGCCGGGAGGGGGGTCCCCAGGGTCCCCGGCTGCGTCCCTCTGGCCCCAGCCTTCCTGTCTGGCTGCCGGAGGGCGTCCTGTGGTCCCCCTGATGCTTGTGTTGTCCCCCAGGGGCTTCCATAGCAACAACATCAGGGCCATCCCGGAGAAAGCCTTCCTGGGGAACCCTCTGCTGCAGACCATGTGAGCCCTTGCTCCTCTTGGGGGAGGGTGTGGTTGGCTGGTGGGATGGGGGAGCTCCCCACGTGCTGGTCCCGGTCTTCAGGGTGACAGGGCCAGAGGGGGGAGCGGACATGTGCCTCGCCCGCCGGGAGGGCAGTGAAGGTCTCATCTGTCCTGCAGACACTTCTATGACAACCCGATCCAGTTCGTGGGGCGGTCAGCGTTCCGGCACCTGCCTGGGCTGCACACCCTGTGAGTTGGCGCCCCCCCCGCCCCGATCCCGCAGTCGGGGTCCTGCTCGTGTGGCCCCGGAGCCTTGGCCCGACCCCCAGACGCCCCAGGTGTGGCTCTTCAGAGAGCCTCCTTCGGGACACTGCGTGCACGGCAGCCCGGGGCCACCCCGAGTCTGTGGGGCACAGGCTGCACCTTCATGTGCATCCCCAGCCTCACCCCAGAGGCCAGCGCTGGGCCCCAGGCCCTCCCGCTTGGGTGCGAGCCCAGGGCTCCTCTGGGTCGGGCAGCGTTCACCAGGCCGGGCTTCTGTCCCGTGGGGGCCGTATGGCCCCTGGGCTGGGGTGCCCGGTGTGGAAGGTCCCAGCAGTGATCCTTGGGGAGACCCGCTGCCCAGCTCCAGGGAGCCCCCCATAGCCAGAACTCCCCCAGAAGCACGCAGGCCGTTGCTCTGAAACTGGGTGGGTCCCACGGGCCTCACCTGGGCCAGGCTGGACGGAGCTGACCTGGCCTCCTGGGTGTCTGCCTCCCCCGAGGCCGGAAGGTCTGGTGTCGCTGGCGGAGGGTCGGGGGCACCCCTGGATGCCGACTTCGCCCTCTGGTCAGTGGCGGTGGGTCGGGGGCCCCCGGATGCTGACCTTGCCCTCTGGTCAGTGGCAGTGGGTTGGGGGCCCCCAGATGCTGACCTTGCCCTCCGGTCAGTGGTGCTCTGCCCCCAGTTCCCTGAACGGCGCCACGGACATCCAGGAGTTCCCAGACCTCAGAGGTACCACCAGCTTGGAGACCCTGTGAGTGGACGCCCCCCACCACACCCTTGGACCCTAGAGCCCCCAGACTAGGCTCCCCGAGGTTTGGCCGTCTGCTCCAGCCTGGCCAGGGGCCCACAGCGCTCCCACTGGGGGCAGGGCAGGCAGCTTTGGGGGAGGAGGCCACTCCCATCCTGGGGTTTCTCACAGTCCCTAACCCACCGAGGAGTGCAGAGGACCCCCGAGGGGTGGAGGGCTGTGACGCCCGCCTCCTTGGCCCCCTGGTTCCCAACTAATGTCCTGAAATGTTGGGGTGGGGGGGGTCCTCAGCGCTAGGCAGGCCCCCAACTCACTGTGAGAGAGGGGCTGAGCAGTCAGGGGACCCCAGAGCCGGAAGCTCCCCTGAGGGACCGCGTGCTCCCTGAGGGTGCCCTTGGCTCAGGTCTTCTCGGGACAGCGGTGCCCAGCCTGCCGGCCCCCACCCCGCTCCCCGAGTCTCCCCGCTGGCTCTCCGGGCACAGGGGCACGGGCGTGGGGCTGGGGTCCCTGGCCCCACGTGGGCTGGGCTTCCATGCACGCCTGCCTGTGGCCCCGCGCGGGTTGCAGGGTCCAGCCCCTGTGTGGTGGGGACATGGCGGGGGTGTGGCTGCAGGACCGCTGCCCGGCTGTGCCTCCCCGCCCCCTCCCCTGAGGCACCCCCACCCCGGGCCCCGACTCCTGAGCTCCAGAAAGCAGCGGGTCCGAGTGGAGGCGGCGTGGTGCAAGCCTGTAGTCCTTGCAGGATGCTGACCGGTGCAGGGCTCCAGCGGCTGCCCCCGGGGATGTGCCAGCAGCTGCCCCGGCTCCGTGTCCTGTGAGTGCCTCCCTGCCCTCCCTGCAGCCGTGACCCGGCCTGGCCCCTCTGGCCTCCGCCTCTGGGGTACTCTCTGCTTTTCCTGGGGGGTGGGGGAGCTCGGGCTGAGAGAGCTGCCCAGGAGTGACCAGGCCACCTCTCCTGGTTCTGGCAGAAGCCCCAGTGATCACGGTCAGACCAGGGCCGAGGCCCAGCTCCGCCACTTCCCACCAGGCAAGGCCTGGCTCCCCTTCAGTGGCCCTGACCTCACGCTCGTCGTTGGGACGTTTTGGAGGGTGGGAGGCACCGGGAGGTGGTAGGTCCCTCCGGGGTGGTTCTAGTGTCTCCCGAGTCCATGACGGAAAGTGCGTCCTCCCGGGACCGCGGAGGTGCTTCAGTGTGCGGTCATGGGCGGGGGGGCCCGCTGGGCCTGCGCGCCCACCGCCGCCCCTGGCTCGAGACCGGGTCCAGCCCGCCACCAACAGGCGGTGCGTCCTTGGGGGTCCTGTCCCCTCCTATGCCTCAGCGGGATGAGGGTTGCCAAGGGATCCCCAAGGGCGTCAGCTCCGCGCCTGAGCCTTGGCCAGCTGGCGCGGCAGCACTCGGGCCTTGCTGGCTGCCTCAGCGCCCCCTCAGCTCCTGCGCCCCAACCCCGGGCCCTGCCGGCGTCCCCCAGGCCTCCTGTGGACGAAGCGGCCCTCGCCGCCCCTACAGTGAGGAGGGGAGTCCCGAAGGACCCGGGTGCGGTGAGGAGCCTGCCCAGCCGTGTCCCTGGCGGCCGGCTCCCCTCACCGCCCCTGCCTGTCCCCAGGGAGCTGTCTCACAACCGGATCGAGCGGCTGCCCAGCCTGCGCGGGTGTCTGAAGCTGGAGGAGATGTGAGTCTGAGGCAGGGCCCGAAGGTGGGGCTGGCAGGCATGCTGGCCTTCTGCCCCGGGCTGGGGACTCAGCGGGGCCGGGACAGGCAGCACTTGTGGGTGATGGCCCCGGAGCTGGGGCCCAAACGTGCCGCAGGGCGCTCCTCGGGGGTCGGACAGCACGAAATGTGGCAGTGGTCAGGGCTGGACAGGGAGCGGCTGCGGGCCTTCAGGGGCCCCAGGCTCTCGTTTCCCACAAACGCACACACGCACGCGCACACTCGTGTCCAGGAGGGAACCTGGGCTGCAGGATCCACGAGGACAGAACCCCATCACGGGCTCTCCGAGCTCCTGTTTCCCCAGTGCGGGTCCCACAGACCGCCGTGTCTGTGCCCTGGGGCCGGGCAGGGCGAGTCCTGCTGTCCCGAGGCCCAGGGCCCACCTCCCACTCAGACACCGGTCTGCTGGGCTCTGCTGCTGGAAGAGGGTCTGGAGGGCCCTCAGGGTGAAGTTGGTGGGGCTGGGAGCCAGGCCCCGGGGAACCCTGGAAACTCACTCCCTTGGAGCCACAGGGATGGTTTGTAGCTTTAGTTTTCTGACTGACTGTTACCTAAGGCAGCCAGGGCTCCCGTGCTCCCTTAATCCTGGTGACTTCTGCCAGCTGGGTCCTTCCGTTTTCCCAGTGCGCGGGGTGGGGGCAGGAAGCCCTCAGCCCTGGGCTCAGCAGGCCTCTTGCTGCCCTAGCGGCCTCCAGCACAACCGCATCTGGGAAGTCAGAGCCGACACCTTCCATGAGCTCGCCTTCCTACGATCCCCGTGAGTAGGGGGCCCGCCTCCCCGCGACCTCTGTGAGTAGGGGGCCCGCCTCCCCGCGACCTCTGTGAGTAGGGGGCCCGCCTCCCTGTGATTGCTCTGAGTAGGGCTCTCCCTGCACGCCTGCACCCTGTGAGCACCCCAGGGCCTCCCTGCAGCCCCGCACCCCAGGGCAAGAATGACGGGTCCTCCGTGTGTGTGCCTCCTCTCATCACGTCCTCTCTCCCACAGGGACCTGAGCTGGAACGCCATCCGATCCATCCACCCTGAGGCCTTTGCGACCCTGCGCTCCCTGGTCAAGCTGTGAGTGCGGCTCTCCTCCTGGGTGCTGCCCGCTGTGGGGAGGGCCCAGCCCAGGGGGGTCGCCTGTGGGTGTGGGACACACACTGGGGGGCCTGGCTCTGACCTAAGGAGCCCCCTCTGTGAGCCCTGCAGGTCACACGCTGCCTCGGGCCCCAGGCGGGGGGCGCAGAACGTGGGGGTTGGGGCTGCAGAGTGGGGGTCCCCCAAAGAGCCGGGATGTGCGTCAGCGCGGGAGGGATCCTGGGGGCCTCCATGCACCGCGGTGCAGGTTCTCCACTTCGTCCTCAGGCATGTCCGCCAGCGACCCTGCAGCCCTGCCCCTCACCGCATAGGCGCGCCCAGGTTGGGGGCCTCACTCACGGGGCCGGGACTCAGGGTCCCCAGTGCTCATGGCCCCGCGCTCTGGGCCCCAGGCCACACTCCCAACCCGCTTCCCATCCATCTGCTCAGCAGCACCCTGGTCAGTGGGGGGCGGTATCTTCATCCCCCTGCTTAGTGGGGTGGGGGGGCGGTATCTGCACCCGCCTGGGCAGTGGCGGGGCGTGGTATCTTCATCCCCCGGTCAATGTGGGGCGGCATCTTCATCTGAAAGGTGAGGCTGCTCAGGCTCTGGCAGATGCGACCCCCTGGCTTCACGGGGACAGTGACGGGCCAGGTTTCCTGCTGGCCAGCCCAGGCCGGTCTCCATGCCGCACGGCCTGTGGTCGCGCTGTCTGGTGTGGACGTCTGGCTTCCTCTGATGTTTCTCCGGGGGAGCCGTGGGCATCCTCGCCTCTGGCTCCCAAGCTGACCCTGAAACACAGAGGGTGGCCGAAGGCCTGGGTGTGGCCAGTCAGTCCGCCCTGTTCCCAGCTCTGGCCCCTGGGTCCTTGGGGTGCAGGGGCGAGGCCAGCACAGCAGGGGACCCCCTGGGGAGGGGTCGGGGCTCCCATGTGACACGGTGGGGCCCGCAGGTGTGGTGCCCGGGGGGGATGGCGGGGCGCCCCTCCGGCAGCCCCGCAGGTAGGCGGCCCCAGGCGAGCGCCCTTGCCGCCCCGCCGCCTCTGCCTGGCGTCTGTGGCCTCTCTGCCTGGGCACCTGTCCATGCCGCAGCACAGCCCGCCCCAGCCTCCCGCTGACCGGAAACTGGTCATGTCCGCTGTCCAGGGACCTGACGGACAACCAGCTGAGCGCGCTGCCCCTGGCTGGGCTGGGGGGCCTGGTGCACCTGAAGCTCCGAGGGAACCGCGCCCTGTCCCAGGCCTTCCCCAAGGACAGCTTCCCCAGACTGAGGTGAGGCTGCCCGGCCCCAGGGCGGGGCCACCCCGGGCCTTGCCCCAGGAGCAGCCTGCAGGCCCCAAGTCTGGCCCAGACCGAGCCCCTGGCTAGCGTCCCCACCCCAGCCCCAGCCCTGGGGGACCCTGGCGAGGACAGACCCCAGACGAGGGGAAGGCGCCCGGCCTGGCTGGGCCGCGTCGGGGGCCGGGAGAGGAGGCGGGAGGAGCCGCCGGCCGTGGGAAGGGCCCGGGAGGCTGCCCGCGGGGCCCTGGCGGGTGGAGGGCAGGCGCGGGCAGAGTCCTGGTCTGGCTCAGGCATCGGTCTCCCCGCCCCAGGACCCTGGAGGTGCCCTTCGCCTACCAGTGCTGTGCCTACGGCGGCTGCCCCAGCTTCCTCGCAGCCTCGGGGCCGCGGGGGCCCCAGCACCCTCCCCCCGACGCCCAGGACCCTCCCAGGTGGACACTGGCCGACCAGGCCGAGAGCCGCTGTGAGTGACCCGCCCGGGGACGCAGGCGACGGGGAGGAGGTCCGGGAGGGGGTGGGTGGGCCCCCGCAGGGAGCGGCAGGGCTCCAGGACCTGGGGCAGGGGGAACCGCCTCTGTCCGGCCCGTCTCCAAGGCCTGGGGAGGGGTCCGTGAGCCCTCTGCAGCCCCCGGGCTCTCAGAGCCATGCCATCACAGCCCTGCCTGTCCACACCCCCTGTGGGCCACAGCGCCCCCACGGCGCCCCACTCCCACCTCGCAGGGCGTTCTTAGAGCAGGCAGCCCTTTTCCATCAGCTATAGCCAAGCATGGTTTCGTTAATTCAGTTTAGCCTGTTTCCAGAGAAAGTCCCCTCATGCCGTTCCCAGAGCCAAACGCTGTCCCTGGCAAGTCTCCCTGGTGACTTACAGGGGCCCCAGTGCTCTGGCCTCGCAGGAGTGACCCCTCACCCTGACAGGACCGCCTGCGGGCTGGGCTCTCGGTTGACGGGCGGAGAGAAGGGCCTCCCTGGCTAGCAGCCTGCTGCAGAGCGCAAGTGGAATCCGGAGGGGGAGGGAAGGGCTGGGCCCCCTCCTCACCGCTCGGCAGTGCAGAAGCAAAGCAGAGGAGCCAGGTCTAACCGTGGGTGAGGCCTCCCTGCGGGCCCAGTGGTTAAGGACTTGCCTGCAGTGCAGGAGACGTGGGTTCGATCCCTGGGTCAGGAAGATCCCCTGGAGAGGGAAATGGCAACCCACTCTGGTATTCTTGCCTGGAAAATCCCATGGACAGAGGAGCCTGGAGCCACAGTCCATGGGGTCACAAAGCGTCGGACGCGACTGAGCGGCTAAACCACCACCACTGTGGGAGAGCGTCCAGGACCGAGCAGACGGCCGGGTTCTAACTGGATGGGGCGGCTCTCAGGCCAGGCTGCTGCAGGCATGTTGGAGCCTGTGTTTCTCATCCTTAAAGCGGGAGCAGTGTTCGCACCCCACAGAACGGGGAGACCGCAGATGCGCCCAGGGTCCTGCTCAGAGGGGAACACGCAGGCGGGAACACGCAGGCGTGTAGCCAGGAGCCCCGGAGGCCCGCCTGGGCAGTGGCAGCGCAGAGCCTCCCGGGCGGGTGGACGGCCGGCACTGGCCCAGCAGATGCGTCCCCAGGGCGTCTGCCATCCGCCCATGAGGGTCCTGCCTTCCTCGAGGTGTAACTTTCCACCAGGTTGAGGTCTTGGAAAACCACAGGCATCGGGATGGTAGGGGAAGCTGGGCAGGGTCCCCTTCCTGAGGGTCCACGGAGCCAAGAAGGGGCCAGGACCGGGGCCACGGCCACAGGAGCTTTACTGGCCCCTCGGTCAGTAGCTTTACTGTGACCTCCAACCTTGGCCAGAGCCCTCCGGCTTCCCCTGCGCTTCCTTTAGGCATCCCCGAGCTCCTCTGCAGAGCGGGAAAGGTGGCGAAGGGTGGACCGCCACGCTGTGGGCACTGCCCGGCCCCCGGCCTCCTGGGACGACTCCCATCTGCAGCAGGAGCGAGGCTCCAGGCAGGATGGCAGCCCTGAGCCAGAGGCGGGGACTGGTGTGACCAGGCCGCCCGCCTGGCCTGGCCCGCACCCCAGGGTGCGCTCACCCGGCTCCTTCACCTTGTCCAGTCCAATTCCAGAAACCAGATTCTTGTTCCTAAGACAAAGTCTTTCAGGAGTTCCCTCGAGGTCTCATGATTAGAACTCAGCTCTCACTGCCAGGGACCCGGGTTCAGTCCCTAGTCAGGAAACTAAGATCCCACAAGCCACTTGGCCAGGAAAAAAACAAAACACAAAAACCTCTTCCAGTGATGAATTATCACTTCAAAACAGGATTTCGCCTTAATAATCTATAAAATGGTTTACATCGTCTGTTTATCACTTCAGTATCCTTAAAGAGTTCGTGGCCCCTGAGATGTCCGCCCCCTAGGACACTCCCGGCCCTGGTTTAAGAGACAGTGCGAGAGTGAACAGTGGAGATAACCCAGCGTGTCTCGGAGTCTCTTTAACGGGATTTGGCTTTCTGACCCTGTTTTCTCAGACGAGCAGAATCGCAGAGCCTAGACTTAGAGCGACCTGGCCCGGGCGCTAGCTCCGCGGGGACACGCCCCTTCTCACGCACGGCTTCCTGCTGCAGGCTCCTCAGCCGCTGCTCCCACCTCCTGCGCCTATAAAGCCCCCTGACCGTCCCCCAAACCAGCTCCTGGTGGGGAAAGTCCAGCGTCTGGGCTTGGGCCCAGCGAGGCTGGCTTTGAACTTGGCCCTGTCACACCCTGGCCAGCGTCCTCACCTCATCTGCGCAGCAGCGCCGGAGGGAGGCTGGCCCCCACGGCTGCAAGGACGTGGAGTCAGCGGGTGCGGGCCTGGAGGACGAGAGCTGTCGTGTGGTCCCAGAGCAGGGCTATCCTGTCCATGCCCCCGGCGTGTGCCCAGCCCTGGGCTCATGCGGGCACCGCCCCCCTCACGTGACTCTGGTCTGGGGGCCTGTCCATCGGGACCGTGATTCTCCTCTTGTGATCCACCCGCCGATGCTGGTTTTGCCGTTGGGGGCTCTCAGCCAGTAGGGTGGTGTGGTTCCCTCAGGCTGCACAGGTTGAGGCCAGCGTTCCTCCCCTCGCCCTGCCCTTCCCGAGTGCTCCTCCCAGCTGCCCGGACCTGGCCTGCACCCTGCAGCACGTCCAGCTCGCTGCTCTGTCCTGCTCCGTGTGTGGTGCCTCCAGCTGGACGTGGAGTCCTGGCCAGCGTGCAGAGCCCCCAGAGTTAGGGCAGCCTCCTCAGACTCTGCCCAGCTGCCCGCGAGACGGATGCTCCCTGAGTCCAAGGAGGAGCAGGTCTCGGGCGTGGAGGACCACAGGCGGAGGAGCCACGGGCGGAGAGGGTTTCCCCGGGGCGACTGGGGTGCCCTGTGCCCACCAGACGTCTCCGGGGTGGGCGTCTGGGGAAAGGCGGGCCTGACCCACACCGAGAGCAGGTCTGAGCCCCTGTCCGCTCTCCTCAGATGATCTGGACCCGGAAGAGCTCCAGCTGGACGCGGAGGAGCCCAGGCCCCAGCCCGCTGTCCAGTGCGGCCCTGCTCCAGGCGAGAGGGCGCCCCGGGTGGGGAGGGCAGGCTCTGCGGAAGGGCTGCTTCAGAAAGTGAGGTCCCACTGCTCAAAAGCCAGTACTCGAGGGGCAAGGCTGGGCGAGAGAAGAGTTTATTTCGGAGGCTGGCAACCAGGGTGGTTGGGCGATGGCAGACTCGTGTCCAAAGGCTGAGCTCCGCCGGACATCGACCCTCGGGCAAGAGCTGCTATAGGCGGAGGGAGGGGTCTGGCTGAAGCAGCGCCGTCAGCTCTGACAGTCATCTTGAAACTGGTCGTCAGGGGTCTGACCGGCATCACTGTCATTGCTTTAAGTGCCGTTAATCTTCAGCTCCTTGGTTGGTTGGTTCCTGCTTCCTTGAGGCCAGTCCTCAGAGTCGTGGCGGCTCCTTATGCCTGGCTACCGTCCTGGTATGAACGTTGCACCTGGTGGGGCTTTCGGGATCTGTGAGAGCGCAGGGTTAGGTGCGGCTCAGCGTGGTCTACAGCCCTTGAGAAGGAAGGCCTCGTGGGTCCCACCGCCAGGAGGAGAGGCTTCTCAGCGGAGCCCTGTGCTCAGGGAGGGCTGAGGGGCCGCTGGCCCGTCTGAACCCTGCCGCCCCCTCCCCGCTCCCTCCCAGCAGCGCGCGCGATGGAGTGCTCTGGGCCCCAGAATTCCAGGTGTCCCCGCGGGCCCCTTCCAGCAGCGGCTGTTCCTGACCGGCTTCAGTCTCCCCTAGATGCCCGGGAACAGAGCGCCCCGCTGGTGCGGCGCGGGCCGCCCGGGGGCGAGCAGGCAGGAGGCGGCGGCGTCCCCACCCGCCCCGCAGCCGCGCCCCGCGCGCCCCCCGGTGCCCGCCGCGCGCCCCCCGGTGCCCGCCGCGCGCCCCCCGGTGCCCGCCGCGCGCCCCCCGGTGCCCGCCGCGCGCCCCCCGGTGCCCGCCGCGCGCCCCCCGGTGCCCGCGGCGGGAAGCGCACCCGGAGGGGCTGGTCGGGTTCACGCGGACGCTCCGCCCCCGAAGCCCGCAGTGGTGATGCTCGTTAGGAGCGCGAAGACCGGCTCCGGCTTTCCCAGGAGCCGGTGCCGCCGGCCCGAGGAGCTCTGGTGCCCTACGCCCCGCACAGGCGCCTGTAGGTGTCTGAGGAGCATAACGACCCGGGAGAGCGCGCACGATAATACTCCAGCAAAAAGAGAATAAGAAACTACATGCAGTGAAGTCCCAATGAGCTGAAGATCTGTGTGTGTACGTCTGCTTTAAACTGGTAGAAAACCAGCAAAACGCTTCTCTCATGAGCAGTGTCAGCTTCTCCATGTTCTGTGCTCCGATTTTTCCACAATCACCGTCTATTATTTGATGATCAGAAAAAAGTGTTTAAAAAGTAGCTGGCACAGAAGCCTCCCGAAGCCGCAGGCCTCCTGGCAGCGCATTGAACAGGAGTCCAAGGGCAAAGCAGTGAAGAATCAAAGCGACAGGACGGTTTGATGATGGCCCCCAGAGAGAGCGGGAAGAGGCCCGGCCTCCCTGCCCAGGGCGGGACCCGGCGGGCAGACCCGAGGGCTGCCTGTCCTTCTGTGCTCTGCCCCCAGCACCGACCGACTCCGGGGCACTGAGTGTGGCCGTGGAGCCTCCGCCCGCTGGGGTGGCACCGTCCCGAGAAGCAGAGCCGGCCACCCCTCTCCCTCTGCGGGTCGGCCTGGCCTGCCCCCCAGCGGTGCTTGGCCACTCCGCCAGGCCGGCCTGTCCCGCCCTTGCTTCTGGACGCTGCTCCGCGGGGAGGGCCTCTCTCTGCTGCCTCGGCATGTGCTGTGTGTGTGTCTCCCACGTCTGCTCCTTGGATCCTGGGCCTGTGTCCACCCCCGGCCGCAGGGGGAAGAGGCCCCCCGGGTGTCCACTCTGCCCCCGCGCACCGGAGCCCAAGCCTAGGCTGGGGACAGAGTGCAGAGCCACACGGCCCGGCCCGGCTAGCGTCTGCCTCTCTCCCGCAGGTCCCTTCCAGCCCTGCGAGCATCTCTTCGAGAGCTGGGGCATCCGCCTGGCCGTGTGGGCCGTCGTGCTGTTGGCCCTGCTCTGCAACGCACTGGTACTGCTGAGCCTCTCCGCGGCTGGGCCCGGCCCGCTGCCCCCGGCCAAATTCGTGGTGGGGGCCCTTGCGGGCGCCAATGCCCTGACCGGCCTCTCCTGTGGCTTTCTCGCCTCCGTCGACGCACTGACCTTTGGCCGGTTCGCTGAGTTCGGCGCGCTCTGGGAGGCGGGCCCGGGCTGCCGGGCGGCGGGCTTCCTGGCCGTGCTGGGCTCCGAGGCATCCGTGCTGCTGCTGAGCCTGGGCGCGGCGCACTGCACTGTGGCCGCGGCCTGCGTGCGGGCCCACGGGAAGGTGCCAGCCGCGGGCAGCGTGCGCGCAGGGGCCCTGGGCTGCCTGGCTCTGGCGGGGCTGCTGGCCGCCCTGCCGCTGGCCTCGGTGGGTGAGTACGGCGCCTCCCCGCTCTGCCTGCCCCATGCCCCACCCGCCGGCCGGCCGGCCGCCCTGGGCTTCGCCGTGGCGCTGGTGCTGCTGCACGCCGCCTGCCTCCTGGCGGCGGCCTTGGCCTGCATCCGGCTCTCCTGCGGCCTGCCCGCCACCGGGCTGGAGGCCGCCTGGGACTGCGCAGCTGTGCGCCGCGTGGCCTGGCTCACCTTCGCCGACGGGCTCCTCTACTGCCCCGTGGCCTCCCCGAGCCTGGCGTCCGCGCTGGGCCTCCTGCCGGCCGCCCCCGAGGCCGTGAAGGCCGTCCTGCGGCTGGTGCTGCCGCTGCCCGCCTGCCTCAACCCCCTGCTCCATCTGCTCTTCAGCCCCCACTCGCGGGAGGACCTGCGGCGCCTCCGGCCCTGCCTGGGGGGCCCGGGGCCCCTCGCCCTGGGCGGCGCCGGCCCGCGGGAGCCGAGCTCCTGCGACTCCACGCAGGCCCTGGTGGCCTTCCCTGACGTGGAGCTCTCCGCCGAGGCCTCCGAGACCCACGGCCTCCCCTCGGGGGCCCTCGTCCCCCGCCAGCAGCCTGGGGGCCTCCAGCTGGAAGGCGGCCATGTTGCAGAGCCAGAGGGAACCCGGTTTGGGCAGCAGCTGCCCTCCAGGGATGGTGGATGGGCACAGGGGGACCCGGAGGCCTCACCAGCAGGCCGGGCCTGGGCGGGTGGCGGGGGCTTGCAGTCGTCCGGCTTGGCCTCAGGCGTCTGAATGTCCTCCCCACTCCCGCCCGCCCCCTCCACGGATGATGCTGCTGCCTGTAAAATAAATCAGGACGACCCAGAGTGACCCGCGCAGATGACCCGCCCCTGACCCTGCCGGTCGCCTCCCTCCCAGGCCGCTGCCTGTGGGTTTTTGGCCGGGTCTCCCCTCAGTCCTGCTCTAGCCTCTTCTCTGTCGCATTTGAGGAGGCTGAGGACCCGAGGTCTGGACATTTCTCACTTTAGGGAAAGGAGGGGAACAGAAGACTGTACTGGGGGGCGGGGGCCTCCCACGTGGCCCAGGAGCAGGCGCGACGGCTGGGGGCCCAGGGAAAGGCTGGGGTGGGGGGGCAGGGAGGGGGACTCAGAGAAAGGCTGGGGAGGGGGACTCAGAGAAAGGCCGGGGGGGGACACTCAGAGGAAGGCCGGGGTGGGGGACAGGGAAAGGCTGGGGGGGACACTCAGAGGAAGGCCGGGGTGGGGGACAGGGAAAGGCTGGGGGGGGACACTCAGAGAAAGGCTGGGGGGGGGACTCAGAGGAAGGCCGGGGTGGGGGACAGGGAAAGGCTGGGGGGGACACTCAGAGAAAGGCCGGGGGGGGACTCAGAGGAAGGCCGGGGGGGGGACTCAGAGGAAGGCCGGGGTGGGGGACAGGGAAAGGCTGCGGGGGACACTCAGAGGAAGGCTGGGGGGGGGGACTCAGAGGAAGGCCGGGGTGGGGGACAGGGAAAGGCTGGGGGGGACACTCAGAGAAAGGCCGGGGGGGGACTCAGAGGAAGGCCGGGGTGGGGGACAGGGAAAGGCTGGGGGGGACACTCAGAGGAAGGCCGGGGCGGGGGACAGGGACCGCTCCATGCTCTGCACCCCACGGGCCCTGAACGCACCCCTCACAAGACCCCTGTGAGAATCGGTTTTGGAAAATAGGACTTGGTGCCCCTTTCTCAGAGACCGGGGAGCGGGTCCATGCGGTGAAGAGGCGGGAGAACCTGCTTTAACCCAGGTCCCCAGCTCTCGACCAGTAAGCTTGGGGTTACTTGTTAGGTTTCCATCGAGCAGCTACTAGCACCTCACAGACGAGCCCCCGCCTCTCCCAAGGGCCCCCTTCTGCACCCCTGCTGATATCACAAGAGGCCCCCCTTCCTGGGAGCTGGGGCTCAACCATATGTTACCCCCCTGCCTCTCTCGTCCTGCCCCGAGAACACTGTGGAGCGGGTTGCCCCGTGGTCCGTGGGGGAACGGTGAACGGCTCGCGGGCACCAGAGAAAGTTCCGCCCTCGGAAGACGCAGGGTTCCCGGCTCCCCTGCGGCTCCGAGCTCCTCCTCGCGGTTCTCCGCCTGCCGCCTTCTGCCACGAGCCCGGCTGTCCCTCTGAGTCCCCGGCCCTGGCCTCCCAGGGGTGCCCGGAGCTGCTGCTCAGCCCCAGGGACACGTGTGACGTGTTGGGTGGCAGGAAGCGTCACAGAGGCCTGGGCTCCTGGGTGCCCCAGACGGGGGAAGACGTTGTGTCTGTCCCCATGCGCCCCCAGCACGCTCTCCCCCACCCCAAATGCAGGCTGAGGAGTGGGAGCTGGGGCTCGGGAGGCGGGGCGGCGTGTCCCGGGCACCCCGCCGTCTGCCACGTCCTGACAGGACAGAGGGTCCCCTCCAGCGCTCTCGTGGTCCTGGGGCGGCCCTGGAAAGGTCCTTCGAGTATCGTGGCTGTGGGACTGGTGTCTCATCGCCCTGACAACCCCCACTGGGCCCCCCGGTGAAAATCCCAGGAGGGCGGGCGAGCGGAGGAGCAAGGCTCCACGGTGGAGCCAGCACGTTTGGCACCTTGTTCCGAGTCCAGCTGAGGAGCCTGGACTCCGCCAACTCTGAAGCAGACCTACTGTCCCGGTGCCTTAGGGGGGCCCGGGCACAGCACAGCCCGGCAGGCCCCGCCAGCGCTCAGCTGGGGAGGCGCACCCCGGTCTCCCCACCGCCTGGGCTGAGCCGGAGCTCTGTTCGGCGCAGAGACGGGGTGACTCAGGCGGGCCTCTCAGTCCTCCAAGACGCCCTGGGGACAGATGGCCTTGAGTCCAGGCCCCTCCCATGTGCCCACCATCCCCCAACGTTGGAGCTGCTGCGTGGGGCCTGTCCCTGCGGGGCCCTTCCTGGGGGAGAGGCAGGGCTTTGGCTGCACGCTCAGCTCCGGGGCAGCTCCATCTCCAGCTGCGCTCTGTTCCCCACCAGCTGGGCGTCAGCCAGGCCTCCACCTTTTGGTCAGAGGTGTTCGCCGCAAACTGTCTTTATTATTCAAAAGGCTTGTAGACATTGTGTGTGTGTGTGTGTGTACACGTGTTCTGTTGTGTCTGAATCTTTGTGACCCCATAGACTATAGCCCATCCAGAGAAGGCGATGGCACCCCACTCCAGTACTCTTACCTGGAAAATCCCATGGACGGAGGAGCCTGGTAGGCTGCAGTCCACGGGGTCGCGAAGAGTCAGACTCAATTGAGCGACTTCACTTTCACTTTTCACTTTCACGCATTGGAGAAGGAAATGGCAACCCACTCCAGTGTTCTTGCCTGGAGAATCCCAGGGACGGGGGAGCCTGCTGGGCTGCTGTCTGTGGGGTCGCACAGAGTCGGACACGACTGAAGCAACTTAGCAGCAGCAGCAGACTGTAGCCCGTCAGGCTCCTCTGTCCATGGGATTGTCCAGGCCAGAACACTGGAGTGGGTTGCATTCCCGTCTCCAGGGCGTCTTCCCCGCCCCGGGACTGAGCTCCGTCTCTTGTACCGGCAGGCGGACTCTGTACCACCTGAGCCCCCAGGGAAGCCCCCGTAGGTGTTGCACGTTTACCCAGAACGAGAGGTGAGGTCACCTTTGTGCTCCACCGGCTTTCTGGTGAGCTGGAGTGTTTCTCTTTGGTTCTCTCTGCTGTGGTCAGTGGAAGACTATGTATTAGTCTATCATTGATCAAGCGAAAAATCAAAAACCGAGTAATCCAGTGCATGTGAATGCATTTATTTGGATGGATGACGTCTTCCAAGACGGTGTCCGCAGAGCAGAGCAGAGCCCGTCCTGGGGGCCGCGGTGGGGGACGCACTGGCCCCTGCCGGCCGGGCCTCTGCACGTCCTGCCTGGCGCTCAGTGCCCCCGAGGGCCCCGGCCGCCACAGCTGATTCTCCTGGCAGCTCTGTCCTCACCGCAGGAAACCCCTCCTCAGGGCTGGGTGTAGGGCTGTGACTACGGAGCCTCAGGTTGGGGCTCCCCTGGGCCGACCTCCCCACCCGACCTTCGAGCCTCATGGCTTGCCCCCTCTAAGCAGGTGAGGATGAGCGAGGCTGTGAGGCCCTGATGGGTTTGGATCCGGGCTCTGCGCTGGTGCCTGCGCTGGGAGGGGCTGTCAGGGAGCACTGCATCAGCTCCAGGGCGGGCTGGGGCAGGCAGGCACGGGCCGGGGCGGGCGGGGGCTGGCTGTGCCGGGCGGGCGGGCGGGCGCCGCTCTGAAATTGGGGTGTGTGCCCCGGCCCCCTAAGCAGGCTCCTCCTCAACCCCGTTTGTTCCTTATTCTGGATGAGTAATGCACGCGCGTGTCCGGACGGCATGCATCTTTCTGACAGTCCCCCTCCCTGTTCCTCTTGCCAAGGCCCCAGCCCCCGGCTGGTTACTGCTGCGCTCTGCTGCTGCCTCGCTGCAGCGTCTTCCTGCACCAGTAACACGTCTGAGCTCACAGCGCAGATCCGTAGAGGAAGCCCTCTGGTTTCTGCAGGACGGCGGCTCTCTTCCCACCGTGTGGCTGGGTCATCACTTCGCTTATCGCCCTCCCGGGCACTTGGGTTGCTTGAGGTTGTGCTCTTGCACGCGGTGCTGCCGTGCGCGCCCTTGGATGTGGGTCCTCGCCACGCGTCATGCACCCCCGCGGTCCCTTTTCCAGGAGTGGACCTGCCGTGGGCAGCAGGCGGGATCAGACTCGCAGCCTCTCGAGTGACCACTTGGCTTGCTCGTCCCGGCAGAGCAGGGCTTTGGCGCCTTGTGTGGGGGGCCGCTGTCCTCGCCCTGCCCCGCCCAGTCCTGACAACCGCCCTGACCGTCTGCAGGACAGATGGTGCGTGCAGAGCTCGGGCAGGACCCCGGCCCCTGCTGGCGGGTGGTTTTCCGGGCTGGGTCTCCTGGACCCGCGTCCCTGCTCCCCTTCTCCCCCTCCTTCCCGGGCTGGGTGCGGGCCTGGCCTTCCTCCCCCGTCTTCTCCTGTCTTCTGCCCGGGTGCCCTCTGCTTGTGCACTCCGAGACGGGAGCCTCCAGTGACTTCTGGCATTGCTATTTCTAGTGAGTAGGGCGCAGGCTCTGTAGCCATGACCCAGCCCATGGAGTGGACACGCCGGCAGACGGTGCAGGGTGTGAGGTCCACCAAGAAAAGGCCGCGTGCCCTTCAGGGGATGCATGAGGCATCCCGTGTGGAGGCACTGGCGGGGCACTGGTGTGTGGAGATGGGTGGGGCCGCGTGGCTGCACGTGGCTTACAGAGAAGCAGGTGTGTGCGGGCGAGGGGGTGAAGCCCACAGCGCTGGTGGGCAGGGGACAGGAGACAGGGCTTTCCTGGGCTCCAGGAGGAGGTACAATCTGGCTTTTATTAATATGTCACCTGAAGACCTTGCGGCTACAAGAAGCATCCGCTGCAGATGGTCAGGGCTGGAGGCCAGGGGATGAGGTTCCGGCCGTGACGGCAGGGCAGCTGAGACCCGCGGGGGCCAGCTTCGGAGGGGGCTTGTGCTTTCCCACGACGACCCCAAGGCCATCTGGCTTCACACCTGGCCTGTCCCCTCGTCAGCACCGTCCGCATGCGCGTCTCCCGCCACGGGCGCTCGCTGCGGACGACAAGCACACAGCCCTGATGGTTGCTGGCGGTCCCTCCAGGAGGGACAGTGAGGATAGCACGTGTGAGTGGAGCCCCTGACCCAGCTGTCCAGACGCCCGCCCGGCCCGCCCGGCGTCACCAGCCGTTTGCTTCTTACAAGTGAAGCTTCCTGGTTGATCCCCTAACGGCATCTGGAAGCCCCAGTGTGAGGCACATGTGCCCAAGTACGGGAGAGCACTGAGTTCCTGGGCTCGATGAGAGGATGGTAGCTGACTTTCAGAAGTGGTTTCAAGAATTCTGTAGAAGCTGGAAATAGATGAAGTGGGGACACGCAGGAAACTCACATGTCGGTTGATGCCGTCGTGTTACTGTGCCCGTGTCCTAAGGCAGGCTGCCGTGAGCGCAGGGCGGTTCCGCGGTGGAGGAAGGGAAATGGCTCGAGGGGCCCTCTATGTGCCCCAAGCCCGGGCTGGCCCGGGACCACCAGGCTCAACACAGTGGGGTGTGGAGCCTCCCTGCCTCGGCACCTCGTTCCACTTCAGCTGACTTCTGCCCGGGTCCGCCTGCCCCGTTGTCTGTCTGCACAGGACGGTGACGGCGGGCCTGGACCGCCTGCCCGCCGTCTGCACAGAACAGTGAACATGGGCCCCAGGGCCCTGTCCAGTCTTGGCCAGGGACTAGAGCTTGGCACCTTAGTACCTGCCCTCAAATGAAGCTGCCAGGGACACGAGGGGTTGTGAAGAGCCCTGTGAATCTGTGCGATCACCGCCTGACTGTCCCACTAATGTCATATCCCCTTGGCACATCGCAGGCGGTCGCTGTATCTGCTGAGCTCTGTGCTGCGCCACAGTGTTCTGACCAGCCACGTGAGCCAGAGAGAAGGCTGCAAGCAACACTCAGGAGGGCGACGACCTGAATCCCACACTGCCTGAGACTTCTGAAACCTAGAGTTCTGGAAGCATGGTGGGCACCAAATTCTCTCTACATCTCCTTCAGACACGTGTCCATCCTCAGTGTCCTGAGTGATGCTGGCAGGTTGGCAAAGTAAAGGGCTCTTCCAAGTACCGTGACACTCCTCCTGAACAGCTCTCTGGCCAGTTTGCTCCCAGACACACATTCAGGATGAATGCGTGTTCAACGTCAAATGACTTTATTTTTCAGGCTTACAAGTTTTAAAATCAATACGCACAAGGTGAATAAAATAACTCAGAGAATCAACGCAGAGCAGAACACACGAATGTACAAGGTCTGTTTCACAGGACGCAGAAATGACGTCATCACATACAAAGCAAACGCTCCAGAAGTGGAGGCAACGTGGGCCATCCCGGCAAAGATGGGCCAGGACAATCCCTAAACGTCAGGGCAAAGCCTCTTTCCACCGCCGCTCAGCTGCCCGGCCTTCCTCTTCTGCGCGGTGCTGGGTCCCTCTGAGCTGCTCATCTCGGGGAGGCTGCCAGGCGGCCCTTCCTCGCCTGCCTGAGGAGGAGCAGATGGGAAAGCACAGCATAGTTGATACCAAGCATGGTTCATACCGTCCTTCTGGGTTCACACCGAACACGGTTCACACCGTACTTCTCCTGGGTTCACACCAAACAGGTTCACACCGAACACGGTTCACAACAGACGTTCTCCTGGGGCCTCGTTGCCCCGTCCCGGACAGACATTCTCTCCAAAGTTGCTGCTCTCCCATCCCCTGAGCCGTTTATCTGTTGATTCTTCCCCCTACTGACACTAAGGGCTACGTGACTCCGTCTCAAGGAGGGGACGGCTCATCAGACCCATGTGTGCTCAGCATCGTCTCTGCTCCTGAAGGGTCTCCTTTGTTCAGTGAGCAAACTATCGATGTAAACTGGGGACGTGGCCCCTCCCTCCCTCCACGTCCACTCCCTTCCCTCCCACACCCCTGCCCCTCCCCGAGTCCCACAGAGAGGCCCCAGCTGCCTGGTGGTCCTCAGTGGACAGTGGCTCCCAGAAGCCCTTGCTGCGACTGGCTGAGCTCTCTATCTGCTCAACGATTACAAGGACGGCCGCAGGCAATCGACCAGCCACCCCTGGGTACAGCATGGACTCGGCACACGCGACAAACTCGCACGAACGCAGACACGTTCACGTGCAACAGACGAGAGGCGGGAGAAAGTCAGGGCTCCAGGCACCCCACCTTCTGCCGTGCGTGCTTCTCTGTCCACTGCCTGGCGTTCTTGAGGAAGACTGGCTTGTTGTATTTAAACTCTGAGGACTAAGACGGAAGCAGAGAGTAAACGGAGAGAGGCAAGACTTGTCAGCTCCAGCCGCCACGCTGGACAGCTCCACGCCCCTCCTGGACAGCGTATGGGACATGGGGAAAGTGGGCTGGGCACTTACGATGTCAGCCATGAGCGGGTCATCCGGGTTGGGCTCGGCCATGAGCTGCTGAATGGAAGTCAGCAGGGTTGCAATGTTGAGGGATGGTCTCCAGGCACCCTAGACAGACAGACGGACAGACAGACAGGCAGCAGCTCCAAGAATGTGCTTCTCCAATCACATGAGGCCAGAGGGTCGACCTTTGCCCCTGCCACTCACTTTTGGTGGCAACTTGAGAACGTCTAGACAAATCCGTCCAGCAGCATCGATGTTGGGGTGATAGATTGGAGTCAGAAACCGGATCTGAGGAGGTTCAAACGGGTACCTTTGACAGCACAGGAGGACAGGGAAGTTTCACTAGAATATTGCTGCTGACGGTACGGACAGCTGCTGCTGATTAGGACAGCAACCTTTGAGAGACAAAGCTTTGTTCTCCCCCAATTTTTATGGTGGAACTTTACAGTACTGAAAACCCTTTCACCCACCACCTGGACCAAGTCCCTAGCCCTTGAAATACTTCAGCATGATCTCCCAAGAATAAGGTCCCTCTCCTACAGAGCTGCAAGACTGTCAGTACACCACGAAAAAAAACAAAAGGTTACCCCTCAGTCTCACCTGCCGCTCAGGCTTCCTCAGTCTCGGCTGCAGGTTTTTACAGGTGGATTTTGAAAAACAGGGTCCAATTCTGATTTGTACACTGCACCTGGTTACTCTTTCTCTGGTGAGACACATACCTTGGAAAACCCCTGTGTGTCTCAGAACTGACATCCCTGGGATTACTGACCTGCTTCTCTTGGGACTTGTAACAAACCTGGCCTGTGAACCGGTGTCTACAAACCACAAACTACAACCACTGGCCCTGATGAGAGTCTTACAGCACTCGTGCATGGACAGGGCCTCCACACAGGCGGGGGGGACGGGGCCACGGGGGGCCGGGTGGGGACAGAGAGCTGGCATTTGGGAAAGGAAGAGTTCCCAAGATGGATGGGGTGGGGTGGCTGGACAACAGTGGAGTGCATCCACGCCCCAAAACCATTCACTTAAACGGTGTGAATGGTCAGTTTCTGTCCGTGTTCCTGCAGTGGTGTGTGTCTGTTACCGCAGTGACGTGTGTGTGTGACCACAGTGACGTGTGTGTTACCACAATGTTATGTGTGTGTTAGCGCAACGGTCTGTGTGTGTTACCTCAGTGACGTGTGTGTTGCCGCAGTGACGTGTGTGAGTTACTGCAGTGACGTGTGTGTTACCACAATGTTTTGTGTGTTAGTGCAACGGTAAGCCCGGGGTAGGGGAGGTGGTGTTAGATGTGATCTAGCCCAGGTTTAAGAAAAAGAGATTGAACTCCAAAGAGAAGGTGCTGGAGGTGACAGGAAGTCCTGAGGAGATGAGGACCGAGATCCAGGCCCTGTAAGTCCTGTGTGCGACGCTCCACGACACTGCTCTTTTCCAGCAACTGCCTTAGCCTGGAAATGTGAATGTAGCTCACACTGACCTCTCTGGAATGTGAACTTCCAGCTTGAAAACACCTTTTTCATAAGGTGTGTTGGCTCCACCGAGTATCTCTTGAAAGAAAAACAAACAGTGAAGAGGTAACTGGGTGCCTGAAGCAGCTCACCGCCTGGTCCTGACGGGATGCTGGGTCTGGGACAGCTCTCAGGGTCTGACAAGCCCCCACACGAGGCGCCAGGCCGGGCTGGTGTCACCCAAGGGCTACGTGGGAGATCTGGCCACAGGCGACAGATATCTGCAGCCCTGCTGGGAGGCCGGCTGCGTTCTGACCACGTGCTGCCCGGTCTGGCCTCACAGATACGTAAAGGTGACGTAACCGTGGTGCTGAACTGCTTCAGAGCTGATGCCCAGGTCTCGGAAATAAATCAGCAAGAGGTGGGGTAAAAGGCCAAAGAACAAACGCCCCGGAGACCTTTTATAAAGGCAGCAAACGAGGCAGGCAGATGCACTTGTGCCCTATTCGGAGGGACACACGGTGTTCACACCCCAGCGCAACTGTCGACAGGCTCGAGACCCGCACGCCTGGGGTGACACCTACGTGCTCGCAGGTCTTCCATCCGGTCCCCGTCCTGCCAGCACGTGATGCCCGGGGGTGGCTCCGCGGCCAGCAGGCTCAGCTCTCGCTTCAGGCGCGATGTTCTCTGCATGACCTCAGGCAGAAGCACTCAGTTTGCACTGGCTGGGATCCTGGGGAGAAGAGGGGTGCCTGCCAAGGGTCAGCAGCAGTGAATTCTAGTGCCGGCTCAATTCACTGAAGGAGACAGCCCTCATGTCACTTGCTAGTCTGAGAAGGAGTCTTGAGTTTTTTCCCTCGTGCTATCTATTCGAGCAAACACATTTTAAAAATAAAGTATAAAACAATGAAAAGTTTCTACAAGCAAAACACTGAAGTTCTAAAGTGAAGTCGCTCAGTCGTGTCCAACTCTGCGGCCCATGGACTGTAGCCCACCAGGCTCCTCCATCCATGGGATTTTCCAGGCAAGGATATTGGAGTGGGTTGCCATTTCCTTCTCCAGGGGATCTTCCTGACCCAGAGATGATGGGAACCCGCATCTCCTGAACTGGCAGGCGGATTCTTTACCACTCAGCCACCAAGGAAGTCCCAGAATTAGCAATACTACAGGCAAATTAGTATGTTAGACAGAACTAATCACTACAACAGACATTCATGTCAATTATTCCAAGTTTCTTTATCCGCGTCTTGAGGACCCTCATATCATCTCTGGGATCCGGTTATCTTCCTGGGTAGTTAACTACTGTTACACACTGTGGCGCTCCTAGTAAAGCGTCCTCTTGCCAATCCAGGAGTCTCGGGAGACGCTGCGTGGCTCCGTGGGTCGGGAAGCTCCCCTGGAGGAGGGCACGGCAACCCGCTCCAGTATTCCTGCCTGGAGAATCCCACGGACAGAGGAGCCTGGCGGGCTACAGTCCGTGGGGTCGCAAAGAATCAGACACGGCTGAGCGACTGAGCTCCGTTTACACACTGACCCTGCCTGCTTCTCTCGGTAAGCAGGTACTGGGAATCAGCAAGGGTAGAACAACAAATATACACGATTAATGAAACGTCGCGGGCGGGGGCCGGGAGCGGCCGGTGGGCGTGGCGGCTGGGAAGCGGCTGGGGCGGCGGTGGGGCGCGGGCCGGGCCGGGGCAGAGCGCCAACCGCGCTGCCAAGACACGCAGAGCGTCCGTTCTACAAGCGACAGTCGGAGAAGAGCAGGCTCCGCAGTCAGGCGGAAAGAAAGCGCCCCCAACCCCGCCGCCCCGCCCGCCCGCGGCCTCTCTCACCCGCGCGGTCGCTCCTCGCAGTGCGACGGCCCCGAGCAGCCAGCACCGCGCCTGCGCGAGCCCAGCCGCTGCCTTGCCCCGCCTTCCGCCCGGGAGGCTGTGATTGGTCCGCAGCGCCGCCCGGGAGGCGCGCAGCCTCTGATTGGCCGGGCTCCGGGCGGGCCCCGCCCCCGCGCTTTGAACGCGAGCGCGGCTGGCTGGGACGGTCGAGTCTTTGGCTCGCTTGGCCCGGGAGGAGGCGAGCTGGGAGGAGCCGGGAGGGTCTGTGCCGGAGCGGAGTGCCGTCCGGGTGTTCGCGCGGTGGGGCTGCCGCCTCAGGACCGTCAGACCTGAGAGCCCGAGGAGCCGGACGTTCGGAGCGGGGTTCCGACTGGGGGCGCGCGGCGCTGGGGCCTCCGCCGCCATCGGGCCGCGCCCGCCACGCCTCCGGCTCGGCTGCGGGAGGAGCGGCCGGTCCTGCTGAGCCTTCCCGCGGGCGGTCCAGTCGGGACCTCTGCTTCCGGCCCAGACCGGCGATGAGTAGCCGTGGTTCCGGGTGGCCGCGGCGTGGGCGTCCTCTCGGCCTCGCAGGCGCGCGGTGCTCCCGGGGCCTGCGGGCCCCGCCGGGAGCCGCCAGCCACACGGGAATCCCGTTCCTGTCCAGTCAGCTGTCGGTCCGCAGTTACTGCCAGCGCCCACTCACTGTGGGGACGTGTTTTCCGTCTTAGCGCTGGAGTTGGCTGCCTGTCTTACTACTGATACTTTCTATTTTGATCTCTTCAATATGGTTCCTTATTTTCCACCTCAACTGTAACTGTGTCGCAATTGCTGTTCTATCTTCGGAACTGAAATTAATTCCTTCCTCCGGTGGTTTTCTGAGAACGTGCTGTGGTTGTGTTGCGCTCAGTCGTGTCCGACTCTTTGCGACCCCGTGGACTGTAGCCCTCCAGGCCAGAATACTGGAGTGGGTAGCCGCTCCCTTCTCCAGGAGATCTTCCCAACCCAGGGATCGAACCCAGGTCTCCCGCATTGCGGGCTGATTCTTTACTAGCTGAGCCACCAGGGAAGCCCAAGAATACTGGAGCGGGTAGCCTATCCCTTCTCCAGGGGATCTTCCTGATCCAGAAATTGAACTGGGTTCTCCTGCATGGCAGGCGGATTCTTTACCAGCTGAGCTACCAGGGAAGCCTGGAAATCTTTAACACGTCCTTTAGACGAATCAGGCACTATGCTAAGTCTGGTGGGAAGGAGAGATGGTATGATGAACCAAGCAAAGACCGGTAGTTTGGGGAACCACAGAAAAAACGGGGTAACAGGGAAAAGAAAAGAGTCCCATGGGCGAAATGTACAGTCTCTATTTGTCCACCAGAGGGAGGTATGCTAACTGGCGAGAACAGAGGCCACGCTGAAGGTTTTTCATAAACTGTACAGGTGCCATTGCTTTAAAGAATGGAGTATGGGCTTCCCAAGTGGACTAGCGGTAAGGATTCCACCTGCCAGTTCAGGAAATGCAAGAGACTCGGGTTGGATCCCTGAGTGGGAAGATCCCCTGGAGTAGGAAATGGCTACCCACTCCAGTATTATTGCCTGGAAATTTCCATGGACACAGGAGCCTGGAGGGCTGCAGTCCATGGGGTCACAAAGAGTCGGACACGACTGAGCGCGCACAGGCACACACACGAATTTGTAGGGTTTTTTTTAATATGGGAAATGATTATTTAATAAAAGTTTCCGGATGTGTGTGCATCGTCACTGGCGGACTCGGTACATTTAAAGGCTCAGGAGTGTGATTGCTTTGAAATGCCACTGTGTGCACCAGGAACTGATGTCGTTTATAGCTTAATTATACTTCAACAAACAAAAAGTCTTTATAGAGAAAGAGAACAGATCTGGGGGAATTGGAGGAAGGTGGTCAAGAGGTACCAATTCCAGTTATCAGATAAGTAACTACATAATTACAGTCCATGGCGTCATAGAGTCCTACGCCACTGAGTAGGCGCTGCCTGCGTGGGCGTGTGCGCGCACACACACGGATATAATATCCAAGATGATAAATATAATTAACACTGCCCTATGTTATATGTGAAAGTTAAAAGAGTAAATCTAGGGAGTTCTCATCACAAAATATACATTGTTTAATTTTGTATCAGTATGTGATGACCCATGCTTACTGCGGTCATTATGATGTATACGTCATTATGCTGTACACTTTAAACTTACACTTGCTGAATGTCAACTACATCTCAATAAAACTGGAAGAAAAAACAAGACTTATGTTTTACTTATACAGGACTGTCAGGATTTGTCCACTTGTATATAAAGTATCAGTATTATTTTCTTTACCATATTTAGGAAATATAGACTATCATGTTTGTTTAATGATAGTAAACAGTTGTATAAGTTTATTGTGTAAGCTTACTCTCAGAGTTTGAGCAAGCTCCGGGAGTTGGTGATGGACAGGGAGGCCTGGCCTGCCGCAGTCCATGGGGTCGCAAAGAGTCGGACAGGACTGAGCAACTGAACTGAACTTTCAGACAGCCTCTGTTGCGGGAAGATGTTTCAAGGAAAAACTTAGATGACTTAAATTTTGAAAAACTTCTCAAGTCATACACAGATTGTTGATTCCCACTATGAACTGCGAGGATCCTTTCCAGGGTCTTTTCAGGGCTCCTTGTTAACGGCGTTCTAAGTTACAACGTTAATAAAACTCTGGATTTACAACCAGGGCAGGGTTTCGAGAATTTCGAGTCCTTTCAGTCCAGTTTTTCTCAATAGAAACCGTCTCTTTTTCCACTTCAAAAGACTGACGTTATAATTAGGGAGCCGAGATTAGCTGGAAGCGCACGGAGGTGACTCGGGCCGCGGACAGCTCCCGCCTTCGGGGCAGAGGTGACCCCGCGCGTCCGCTGCCAGGCCCGGAGCCGCCCGGCCCCGCCTCTTTCCGGGTGCATCCAGGGAATTGAAGTTCCGGTCGGTCCCGGGCGCGCCCAGGGTGGTGGGGCGCGCGAGGGGCTCCCACTACAAGTCCCGTGATGCCTCGGGGCGCCGCCGCGCCTGCGTGCTGAGGCCGCGGGGCGTGCGGGCAGCGGAGCAGTAAAGATGGCTGCGCGCGGGACTCCGCCCTCCGCTCCCGGCTGAGGCGCTCGGCGGCGGCGGCGGCGGCGGCGGCCCGGGGCAGCGGCGGCAATGGCCGAGCTGGAGCACTTGGGCGGGAAGCGGGCTGAGTCGGCGCGGGCGCGGCGGGCCGAGCAGCTGCGGCGCTGGCGGGGCTCGCCGACTGAGCAGGAGCCCGCTGACCGGCCGGGCGCGGGGCCGCAGGCTCGGCGCGGGGGCCCGCGGGTCCGCTTCGAGGACGGCGCTGTGTTCCTGGCCGCCTGCTCCAGCGGGGACACCGACGAAGTGAGGCGGCTCCTGGCCCGGGGCGCCGACGTGGACACGGCCAACGTGGACGGCCTGACCGCGCTGCACCAGGTGAGCGCGCGGGGCGGGTGGCCGAGCCGGGGTCGGCGCGGCCCGGCGGCGTCCGCTTCCCCGCTGCCCGCGCCGCCCGCCCGCGGCCCGCGCGGAGGCCGGCTGTCCGTGCCCCCGAGAGCGGGGCTGGGTCCGCGCCGCGTCCTCGGGTTTGCGAAGGTCCGGGGGCGGCTTCGGGACCGCGGGCCCAGCCCCGCGTCAGGCGCGCCGGCGAGAGGCCGCCTGCGGGGTGCCCTGGCTTGATGCTCGGGGCCGCCTGCCTTCCCGCGCCCCGGCTGCCCCGCGGGAATGACGCGCCCCAGGCCGGGCCGCAGCCGCGGACCGCCGTGTGCGCTCGGCCCCAGCGCCTTCGCTGCGCCCATCTTACGCCCGCGTGGTCCGTGTCGCTGTCAGGGTTGACTCCACCCTCCCTCTCCACGTGGGACTTCGTCAGTTATTTCAGGGGGCCCGGAGCTGGACACCCACTCTTAATCCTTCTCGATTTCCTCCTTCTGCTGTCTGTGCGAGTGGGTGCGTTGGCATGAGTGTGCTTCTGAAAAATAACACAAGCCTGCGTCTCGCCGCTTCTCCGAACACGCTAGCCAGGAGCTTAGCGTGCCTGCTCGCCGTGTTTCCAGTCCTTTCTTTCAGAGGAAAGGACCTTCTCTTTACTCTGCTTGTATCGGTGTTTTCTCACTCAGAACGGTGCCCCACCTCAGAGAGCAACCAGTTCAGTTCAGTCGCGAGCGACTCTTTGCGACCCCACGGACTGCAGCACGCCAGGCCTCCCTGTCCATCACCAACTCGCGGAGTTTACTCAAACTCATGTCCATCGAGTCGGTGATGCCATCCAACCATCTCATCCTCTGTCATCCCCTTCTCCTCCCGCCTTCAGTCTTTCCCAGCATCAGAGTCTTTTCAAGTGAGTCAGTTCTTCGCATCAAGTGGCCAAAGTAGTGGAGTTTCAGCTTCAGCATCAGTCCTTCCAATGAATATTCAGGACTGATCTCCTTTAGGATGGACTGGTTGGATCTCCTTGCAGTCCAAGGGACTCTCAAGAATCTCCTCCAACACCGCAGTTCAAAAGCATCAGTTGTTTGGCGCTCAGCTCTCGTTACAGTCCAACTCTCACATCCATACATGACCACTGGAAAAACCATAGCCTTGACTAGACGGACCTTTGTTGGCAAAGTAATGTCTCTGCTTTCTAATATGCTGTCTAGGTTGATCATAGCTTTTCTTCCAAGGAGCAAGTGTCTTTCAATTTCATGGCTGCAGTCACCATCTGTGGTGATTTTGGAGCCCAAAAAACATTTGTATAATTCTTTGCTGTTTAAAAATTATTTTATGTCTCGCTGCATGTGAATCTCAGCAGTTATCCTTTGACATAGGTGTTTGTTATTGATATAATAACCGTTTTATAGGTGATGAGTCTCAAGCTCAGAAAATTGTTGCTTGTATGGGATTAGAAGAGAGAGAGAGAAATTGCCTTTAGGCATAGATTTTTCACATTTAAACTCTAAAGCTTTATATTTCATCTATTAAGGAGCTGAATATGTATAAGATGGATGCTAAGAGGGCCACATGCATTTTAAATTTCTGAGCTCCTTGAGAGGGTGCGTTTTTACTTTTCAGATGTATTTGGGAGGTCTAGATTCTGAAAAAAACCACTTGAAGGGATCCTGGAGGATAGAGTAATAGAAAGCCATCTCTAGCGCACGTGTTCTTTATTGAGGCAGTTTTCTGAGTATAACTCAGTGGCCCCATTTCTTTAGCTGCCTCTGCCCACTGAGTCCAGCCCGACCACACGTGTTTTAGCAGAGCCCCAAGACCAGCACCCAGCGTGAGGCCGCTCCTGGTGGTTCTTCCCGCACCAGGAGACCACCTTTCTGACCCCTTGCCCTGAGACTGGGCCTCTTGGAGTCTCTCTTTCCCTGTTAATTAGCACCCTAGATGGTGACTTGCAGCTTCTCTGAGTTACTGTGATCTTCACATTCTGTGATCTCCTAAACTAGGAGAGGGAGGGGATGGCAGCCACGGCCTTTTCTCTGAAACGCCTGCACGCGCTTTGTGATCCTGCTCCCTGCTTGCAGAGCTCCTGGCGAGTTGGGTTGACCAGGTGTACCCAGCACTTGACAAATTTCATCCACAGACTAAGCTGCTTGAAGATTCGAGGGGAAACAACAGACCGTCTCTTTGTTTTGAATCAAGACGGAGCCTTTATTGGCTCAGGAACTCTTTTCCTAGTCAGTTTCCGTAGAGTTACAGTGTGTTTCTCCAGGGCCTGAAGAACTCTTAAGGTACCTAAAAGGGGGTTTTTGAAACGTGGGGCTGGAACTGCCAGTGGCTGGACGGCCATCAGGTGTCTGCGTGCCTGTCCTTCTGTGAAGCGGAGAGTGTTATGCTCACCCGAATTACTTAGCTAAAATAGCCACCGGCCTGCAAGTGTGGTGTGATTTATCAGGATGATTGCTGCTGGCCACGTTTTGGCCACAGCCTCTGGGCCAGCTGGGAGAAACCCCAGCAGACATCGCTGGACGATCCCTCTTCTCCCTCAAGGTTACAGTAGACATTTTGTGTTTCAGGGCGCGGTGCCTTGACCCTGCTTTTGACTTAGACCGTTCTTTCCTGGCAGCCTTTGCTTCTGCCAGGAGGTGCTTGAATCAAAGGTAAGTTCCAGGGCGCCTGCTAATAATGCTTGAAATAGATCCGGATAAGAAGTATCTTGAAGGTTAGCCTTGCTCTGGTGAAAGCCTTGGAAACTGATGCATACCAACTAGACATGAGCAAATAAATTAAGATTTGGTATGCATGCAGGGTCGTCAATGAAAAGGATGTTAATTGAGTTACATAACCCTTGGAAGAGCGTGCTTGCTCACAGAGGAATTCCCATTTCGTTTACGTGTCGATATTGTCGGGCTTGAAGTGTGGGCTTATAATTCAGTGTGGGCTGGTACTTTAAACATTTTCTTTTTACATGTTTATGTGGTAAGGTTTTTCATTAGCCCCTATCTTGGGTCCTTAGAGTTATGCTCTTGGGTCCTCTGGGGCCAGATACAGGCTCATAGACCTGCGTCAGCCAAATTACTGGGCTGCTGAGAGGCAGCTTTTGGAAAGATTTTCTGGGCTTTGTCAAAATGGGTGCCTGCGCTTCCTCGAGAATGCGTTCCATTGGTGCTGTGTCTGCGGGTGTGGGGAGGACGCTGATGCTGGTCCTCGGGGCTCTGCGCTCCAGACTGGTCTCCATCTGGACGACACCAAGGAGGCTAGAAGGATGCTTTCCTGGTGGCCTCAGAGTCCATGTTTGCGCCTCAGAGTCGCCCCAGACTGGCATTCGACTCCTAGTGGCCTCAGTCATTCTAGAGCTGCCTCAGTCTGCCCCTGTGTCCTGAGGGGAAGGAAGAGGGTCTGTTTCCCTGGAAGAGACTAGGCAGGGAGAGGTGAGGGACGGAAGGCAGAGCGGCTTCTGTTCAGTGAGACAGAGAAGGCGAAGGTGAGAGGCCTGTGCTGCGGTTCCAGATGGGCTGTCAGTGTGCCGATTTGTATGCTAAAGTAAGATGTGTATTCTTTTTTTAAATTGAGTTGTTTAAACACCTCGTGGAAGCCACCCGTGTTCCCAGTTTTTAATTTACGGCTGTGCTGGGTCTTCATTACTGTTTGGGCTTTCTCTAGTCGCAGCGAGCGGGTCCTCCTCTTCATCACGGTGGCGTCTCTTGTGGGGCCCGGGCTCAGTAATTGGGCCCACAGGCGTGGTTGCCCCGCGGCCACTGAATCTTCCCAGGCCAGGGGGTCAAACCTGCGTCCCTGCGTCGGCAGGCGGGTTCTTAGCCACGGGGCCGCCAGGGAGGCCCTGCAGCTGGCGTTCGACACTGTGTTCGTTTCCTGTGCACGGCCTCTGCTTCTGGTCAGCGTGCAAAGCCAGCTTTCCCTCCCGTGATGAGAGCTTTTAAGGTGCACTTTCTTGGCAGCTTTCAAACTCCGCTGCAGACGTTTTGGCCACAACCACTATGCTGTCATCACGTGCCCGTGACTTATTTTATACCTGGGATGAAAGTTGTTTTCCTAACCTTTTCTCTTTTATTCCAACTTCCTTATTCATTCCCCTTACAGTTCCACGAGACTTACCCAGTATGTTGGTGAATTCTGCTCGCCTTAGGGCCCAAGGCGATCTGGGCATAAATGAGAGAGCCTGTCGGCGTTTTCATCACCATGGCTCCGGAGCACGCCTGCTGAGTCATTCTGGTGGCTGACCTCGCAGCCTGCTTCATAGGAGGCCACCTGGCCTTGCCTTCCCAGTCTCGTCCCCAGTCGTGACGCCGTCGTGGACTTCAGAGCCAGCTTTGAAAATGAGGCTTATTTTTATGGTGGTTTATTGGGAAGTGGGAGAGCTGGGGGAGTACAGACACACGTTGTCTAACCACCAGCTTTTTTTTGCTCCTTAGCCAAAGTTTTGTGCCCCGGCTTGCAGTCTCGTAAAGGAGCTGTCTGGTGCGATGCCGGCTCCAGAACCTTTGTGTTTCACAGTAGCCAAGCCGTCACTGTGTGAGGGTGAAGCGTGGCTCTGTCACAGGTAGCGGGTTGGACGGGTCTTTTGGTAAATTAGACTTAAGTCCTTCTTATTCTCATCTTCACAGTGTAAAGTGTTCACGTTTACAGTCTATGTATTCAGTTCAGTCCAGTCGCTCAGTCGTGTCCGACTCTCTGCGACCCCATGAACTGCAGCACACCAGGCCTCCCTGTCCATCACCAACTCCCGGAGTTCACTAAAACTCATGTCCATCGAGTCCGTGATGCCATCCAGCCTCTCATCCTGGGTCGTCCCCTTCTCCTCCTGCCCCCAATCCCTCCCAGCATCAGAGTCTTTTCAAATGAGTCAACTCTTTGCATGAGGTGGCCAAAGTGTTGGAGTTTCAGCTTTAGCATCATTCCTTCCAAGAAATCCCAGGGCTGATCTCCTTTAGATGGATTGGTTGGATCTCCTTGCAGTCCAAGGGACTCAAGAGTCTTCTCCAACACCACAGTTCAAAAGCATCAATTCTTCGGCACTCAGCCTTCTTCACAGTCCAACTCTCACATCCATACATGACCACTGGAAAAACCATAGCCTTGACTGGACGGACTTTAGTCGGCAAAGTAATGTCTCTGCTTTTGAATATACTGTCTAGATTGGTCATAACTTTTCTTCCAAGGAGTAAGCGTCTTTTAATTTCATGGCTGCAGTCACCATCTGCACTGATTTTGGAGCCCCCCAAAATAAAGTCTGACACTGTTTCCACTGTTTCCCCATCTATTTCCCATGAAGTGATGGGACCAGATGCCATGATCTTCGTTTTCTGAATGTTGAGCTTTAAGTCAACTTTTTCACTCTCCTCTTTCACTTTCATCAAGAGGCTTTTTAGCTCCTCTTCACTTTCTGCCATAAGGGTGGTGTCATCTGCATATCTGAGTGATATTTCTGCCAGCAATCTTGATTCCAACTTGTGTTTCTTCCAGTCCAGCATTTCTCGTGATGTACTCTGCATAGAAGTTAAATAAGCAGGGTGACAATATATAGCCTTGACGTACTTCTTTTCCTATTTGGAATCAATCTGTTGTTCCATGTCCAGTTCTAACTGTTGCTTCCTGACCTGCATACAGATTTCTCAAGAGGCAGGTCAGGTGGTCTGGTATTCCCATGTCTTTCAGAATTTTCCACAGTTTCTTGTGATCCACACAGTCAAAGGCTTTGGCATAGTCAATAAAGCAGAAATAGATGTTTTTCTGGAACTCTCTTGCTTTTTCTATGATCCAGCGGATTTCGGCAGTGTGATCTCTGGTTCCTCTGCCTTTTGTAAAACCAGCTTGAACATCAGGAAGTTCACGGTTCACGTATTGCTGAAGCCTGGCTTGGAGAATTTTGAGCATTACTTTACTAGCGTGTGAGATGAGTGCAATTGTGCGGTAGTTTGAGCATTCTTTGGCATTGCCTTTCTTTGCGATTGGAATGAACACTGACCTTTTCCAGTCCTGTGGCCACTGCTGAGTTTTTCAAATGTGCTGGCATATTGAGTGCAGCACTTTCACAGCATCATCTTTCAGGATTTGAAACAGCTCCACTGGAATTCCATCACCTCCACTAGCTTTGTTCGTAGTGATGCTTTCTAAGGCCCACTTGACTTCACATTCCAGGATGTCTGGCTCTAGGTGAGTGATCACACCATCGTGATTATCTGGGTCATGAAGATCGTTTTTGTACAGTTCTGTGTATTCTTGCCACCTCTTTTTAATATCTTCTGCTTCTGTTAGGTCCATACCATTTCTGTCCTTTATCGAGCCCATCTTTGCATGAAATGTTCCTTTGGTATCTCTAATTTTCTTGAAGAGATCTCTAGTCTTTCTTTCCCATTCTGTTGTTTTCCTCTATTTCTCTGCATTGATCGCTGAAGAAGGCTTTCTTATCTCTCCTTGCTATTCTTTGGAACTCTGCATTCAGATGCTTATATCTTTCCTTTTCTCCTTTGCTTTTTGCCTCTCTTCTTTTCACAGCTATTTGTAAGGCCTCCCCAGACATCCATTTTGCTTTTTTGCATTCCTTTTCCATGGGGATGGTCTTGATCCCTGTCTCCTGTACAGTGTCATGAACCTCATTCCATAGTTCATCAGGCACTCTATCTATCAGATCTAGGCCCTTAAATCTATTTCTCACTTCCACTGTATAATCATAAGGGATTTGATTTAGGTCATACCTGAATGGTCTAGCGGTTTTCCCTACTTTCTTCAATTTAAGTCTGCATTTGGCAATAAGGAGTATATGATCTGAGCCACAGTCAGCTCCTGGTCTTGTTTTTGCTGACTGTATAGAGCTTCTCCATCTTTGGCTGCAAAGAATATAATCAATCTGATTTCGGTGTTGACCATCTGGTGATGTCCATGTGTAGAGTCTTCTCTTGTGTTGTTGGAAGAGGGTGTTTGCTACGACCAGTGCATTTTCTTGGCAAAACTCTAATAGTCTTTGCTCTGCTTCATTCCTCATTCCAAGGCCAAATTTGCCTGTTTCTCCAGGTGTTTCTTGACTTCCTACTTTTGCATTCCAGTCCCCTATAATGAAAAGGACATCTTTTTTGGATGTTAGTTCTAAAACGTCTTGTAGGTCTTCATAGAACCGTTCAACTTCAGCTTCTTCAGCGTGGTTGGGGCATAGACTTGGATAACTGTGACATTGAATGGTTTGCCTTGGAGATGAACAGAGATCATTCTGTCGTTTTTGAGACTGCATCCAAGTACTGCATTTCGGACTCTTTTGTTGACCATGATGGCTACTCCATTTCTTCTGAGGGATTCCTGCCCACAGTAGTAGGTATAATGGTCATCTGAGTTAAATTCACCCATTCCAGTGCATTTTAGTTCGCTGATTCCTAGAATGTCAACGTTCAGTCTTGCCATCTCCTGTTTGACCACTTCCAATCTGCCTTGATTCATGGACCTGACATTCCAGGTTCCTATGCAATATTGCTCTTTACAGCATCGGACCTTGCTCCTATCACCAGTCACATCCACAGCTGGGTATTGTTTTTGCTTTGGCTCCATCCCTTCATTCTTTCTGGAGTTATTTCTCCTCTGATCTCCAGTAGCATATTGGGTACCTACTGACCTGGGGAGTTCGTCTTTTGGTATCCTACCATTTTGCCTCTTCATACTGTTCATGGGGTTCTCAAGGCAAGAATACTGAAGTGGCTTGCCATTCCCTTCTCCAGTGGGCCACATTCTGTCAGACCTCTCCACCATGACCCGCCCGTCTTGGGTTGCCCCACAGGCATGGCTTGGTTTCACTGAGTTAGACAAGGCTGTGGTCCTAGTGTGATTAGATTGACTAGTTTTCTGTGAGTGTGGTTTCAGTGTGTCTGCCCTCTGATGCCCTCTTGCAACACCTACCATCTTACTTGGGTTCCTCTTACCTTGGGCATGGGGTATCTCTCATGGCTGCTCTAGCAAAGCACAGCCGCTGCTCCTTACCTTGGACGAGGGGCGTCTCCTTACCGCTGCCGCTCCTGACCCTCACCGTGGGGTGGCTCCTCTAGGCCCTCCTGCACCTGCGCAGCCCCCGCTCCTCGGGATGCTCCTCCCGGCCGCCGGCCCTGGCCTCGGGCTCGGGGTGGCTCCTCAGGGTCACTGCCCCTGGCTTCAGGCGCGAGGTGGCTCCTCCCTGCTGCCCCTGACCACAGACGCAAGGTAGCTCCTCTCGCCTGCGCTCAGTGCGCCTGCTTGCCTTAAACTCTGGGCCCCCAGGGAAGTCCCCGATCCAGAAGCCAGATCCTGACCCAGAACTGACTCAGGGCAAGGAACTGAATTGAAACCTCATTTGGGTTACTAGTTGAATTGGTGACTTTTTTTTTTTTTTTGCTTTAAATTTATTTTTTCTGCCTTTGAAGTATAATTTATTTTTCTTAAATTTTAGACTGTAATCGATTTGAATAAATTTGACGTTTAATCAGGCATGTAGAGTTTGTGTTTGTTTCATAACACAGGTTTGTTGGAAAACTGAAGCCTTAGCTTTCAGTATAGAGAGCTGATCCGTGTGTAGTTTCTGAGGCAGTATTGTGTGCAGCGTGCTTGTGGGGTGTTGCGTAAGGATTCAGAAGAGACTTGTTCTCACGGTCCTGACAGACCACCGTACTGGGGCTGTTTGGGGAACTGCTCTGCTGCCGGCAAAACCTGGCTGCCACCTATGAAATTTTGGTCTAGTGACCTACTTCCTTTTTCTTTTTAAGCTTTTAATTCATGAAATATTTATACATACAAAAAGAGTAGTATGATTCTCAAAAGTTGGCAGCTCATGGCCAATCTTGTTTCATTTTTACATCTTTCTTTCCCTGTCCCCAATATGCTAGGTTATTTTACGGCCAGTCCTAATTATCACATACTTTTATTTGTAAATATTTCAACATGTATTTCTAAGAGATAGGAATTTAAACGAAAACAATTACAAATTCATTAACACACGTAAAAATTGAGCACTCACTCCCTAAAACCGTCTGGTGGTTCATGAGTTAATTTTTTTTTAGCAATTGGTTTATTCAGGTAAGATCTGCATTTTGGTTCCTGTGTATCTTAAGACTCTCTTAATCCGTAGTTTCCGCTCATTTTTCCTCTGCAGTTTATTTGTTGAAAACCTGAGTTGTTTGTACTATAGACTTGCCCACAGTCTTGGTTCTGTTGACTGCATGCTTATATGCTAACATGGTCTCCTGTATTTTCCATAAACTGATCGTCAGATCCACAGATTTGATCGGATTTAGATGTGAATTTTAGGCAAGGGTAGTTCATAGGTGATGGTATATCCTTCTGTCAAGAGGCACATGATATCAAGATATCTGTGGTTGAGTGGCTGGTGGTGGCCTAAACAGAATCTTGAAGTTTCAAGCCTGTCTTAACTAGACCTGAATTCTGTTAATCAATAATTAATGCATTCTTCTAATTATCATCACATCTCCCTTTGTTGACCTCTCCTTGGGAAACCTGGGACCAGTTCAAAGCGTGTAAACTGTGAACCTTGTCTCTTGCTGGCAAGCTTAGATCAGTGCCCTGGTGTGTAAAAGTCTGTCAGTGACACTGACTGTAAGGATCAAAACTTCATCACCTTTTCAGATCTGTTTCGCTAACTCTTAGCTGAAGTTCCCCCTATTTTGAAATATTGTTCAGAGTTTCAGTTCAGTAATATGGTTTCTCGCCCCTGAAGACTGCACCAGCCCTGAGCTTCATTATAAAAGAAAGCCTCGGAGGACAGGCTCCAGAGACAAGTCAAAAGGCAGAGTAGCTCAGCTCCACGGGGAGAGGAGAGCCGCTCCTCCAGGCGCGAGTCCGTGCCAGGGAGGGGGATAGAGGAGGCGCGAGTCCGCGGAGCGTCCGCGCCACTGCGGCAGGCGGGGCGCTGGTCCTTGCTTGCGTGGAGACTGCGCCTGTGGGGCCCTTTGGGGCCGGGAGAGGCCTGCCCTTCCAGCTGGGCCGGGCTCTCACAGTAGGGGGTGTTACACTGTGTTCGTTTTGAAGTTTGTTTTGTTATGAACACAGTTTTATGAACTGTATTTTCTTTATATGGGACAGTTCCTGGGAAGCAGGTTTATTTTCTGTTTCTCTGCAGTGTTTTTGCCGGGCATCTGTTTTCAGTGACTTTTATTCTTTCACTCATTTTGAAAGTTGGCTAGCCTAGCCATGAGGTACGGCTTTAAAGTCCCAAATGCGCTGCTGGGTTCTTGGAACTCAGCTCCACTGTTTCGCGCTCAGGCCTCTTGCTGCCTTTCCTCCACGTGTTAAACTGCCCGCTTTGAAGGTAAACCGCGTGGAAAATGAGGTCAGAAGGATGACTCACCTCCCTGTCCGTGCTCGGGATACAGGCTGATAGAGTCCCGCCCTGCCCGCTGAGAGTCTTCCTACCTGCTGGGAGCTCAGGGCCCAGCGAGGCGGCCTGTCGGCTTGTGCCCCACCTGCCCTGCGGGGCTGGTGTCAGAGGGTCCTCCCTGCTGGGACTCTCGGTGCTCAGAGGACATGCGCCGCTGGCGCAGTTGCCAGGTGCAAGGAGATGCTGTGTGCCCACTCGGCTGTCTCTGCTGATGCCCGTTAGCACCAGCATCGCCTCGGCCCCAGGGGTTTTTGTTGCCTGTCTGACTCTTTGTGACCCCACGGACTGCAGCAATCCAGGCTCCCCTGTCGTCCAGTATCTCCCGAAGTTTGCTCAAACTCGTGTCCGTTGAGTCGATGATGCCATCCAAACACCTGGTCTTCTGCCATCGTCCCCTCCTGCCTTCAGTCTTCTCCAGCGTCACGGTCTTTTCCAAGATCGGCTCTGCATCAGGTGGCCAATGTACTGGAGCTTCGGCTTCAGCATCAGTTCTTCCAATGAATATAGAGACCTTTGTTGACAAAGTAATGTCTCTGCTTTTTAATATGCTGTCTAGGTTTGTCGTAGCTTTTCTTTCAAGGAGCAAGTGTCTTTTTTAATTTCATGGCTTCATTTTCTCCAGTGGTGTTGGAGCCCAAGAAAATAAAACATGTCACTGTTTGCACTTTTCCCCCATCTATTTGCCATGGAGTGATGGGACCAGATGCCATGATCTTCATTTTTTGAATGTTGAGTTTTAAGCCAACTTTTTCACTCTCCCCTTTCACTCTCATCAAGAGGCTCTTTAGTTCCTCTTCACTTTCTGCCATAAGGGTGTTATCATTTGCATATCTGAGGTTATTGATATTTTTCCCAACAATCTTGATTCCAGCTTGTGATTCATCCAGCCAGGCATTTTGAATGGTGTACTCTGCATAGAAGTTAAATAAGCAGGGTGACAATATACAGCCTTGACGCACTCCTTTCCCGATTTGGGACAGGTCTGTTGTTCCATGTCCAGTTCTAACTGTTGCTTCCTGACCTTCATACAGGTTTCTCAGGAGGCAGATAAGGTGGTCTGGCATTCCCATCTGTCTAAGAATTTTCCAGTTTGTTGTGATCCATACAGTCAAAGGCTTTAGTCATTGAAGCAGAAGTAGATTTTTTTTTCTGGAATTCCCTTGCTTTTTATGTGATCCAACAGATATTGGTAATTTGATCTCTGGTTCCTCTGCCCTTTCTAAATCCAGCTTGTACATCTGGAAGTTGTTGGTTCACATATTGCTGAAGCCTGTCTTGAAGGATTTTGAGCATAATCTTGCTAGCAAGGGTTTTCAGTGGGAAATAACTCCGAAGTGTAAGTCGGTGTCTTCATTATTGTGAAGAAAGCTATTACTGTATCTTCCTTTTTTTTTTTTTAATATTTAGAGAAGAGAAGTTTCTTGTTCTGTCTCCGTAATGCACTTCTGAGGTTTGAATCTTTAAAAATTTAAATGCTCCTTCATTTAGTTTTTTTGGCCACAGATTTATTGTTTCTTAGACGCCAGGTCCTGTGGTGGCTGCCGGGGCACACAGGTGGCGTAGTCCCTGCCCTCAGGGATTGGGTAGCTCAGTCTTAGAGACGCCGTCTGGCCCGGATTGCTTCTGGCTAGGGTTGCCTCCGTTCTCTGTTGCCCTGTTCATGGTAGAAGTGGGGAGAGTGTTGATTCTCTACGGTCTTGCCTCTGTGTACTTCAGAGAGTCAGCCTTCTCCAGCCGCTAATCTGATAAAAGGCCCATGTCTCTAATGAGGTCGACAGGCCGTCAGTCATTGTCCTCTGTCCTCTGAGGGTCTCCCCTCTCTCCGCTTCCCGCGGGCTCGCTGGAGAGTCAGTGGTGGCCTGCGCTCTGGGGCCGCGCTGGCGGAAGGGCTGCTGGAGCAGCGCTGGACGGAGAGCCTCAGGCCTGGCCGTGCGTGTTGCTTTGTCACGGGACCATCACGCTTCAGGCATCACAGCAGAAAGGACCTCGGAGGACAGCATCTGACCCACCTCTGTCATTTTTGCAAATGAGCAGTCTGAGCCTAGAAAGAAGCTGAAAGAATACCATGAGCATGGAACAGAGATTCAACATAATGACGTGTTTTATCTGTAAAACAAACCAGATTTCTGCTTGGCAGTCTCTTCTGTTTCTGAAAATGCAGTTGTTTCCAAGATAACTTTGAGAAAAACAAAATATTCTCAATTCTTTTGAAGAACTTTTGAAGGAGGACGATACGGTATGACTATATTTCTCTCTGAAAAGCTACAATATAATTGATGCATAATGGAGTAATTATTCACAATTTCAAGAAAATGAATCTGAGAGTTCTTTTAAGCATTTCACATTTTACTTATTCGTCTTTGTATTTACTGCTAATCACATAGCTTTAAAATTGAATTATATAAAAGGAAAAACAGTCGTTAGTGCAAACACCGCCTTAAACACATTAACAGTTTTTAGTTTTATTCTTTCCCAGGTCGAATTAATGTTTACAAACGTGTTGACTCGTAGAACGCGCTGCGTGTTGTGACTCTCAGTGCCCCTCACTGAGCGTACGCTGCTCTGTGCTTTTTCCTGTTCTTATTACCTTTGCCTGAGCAGTTCCAAGTACGTGTTGTTATTCCATTTACTGATGAGCAGAGTTGGGAACCTTGATCCTGTAGGTCGGGCTGACTTGGGAGCTTCTGCTTTCTGCCAGGATGTGCTGCTCTTAGGAAGTCCTGCTGTCTTCTCCGTCTGGACCATCCGTTTACTTTCGGAAGGCCTCTTGGATGCGTGCTGCTTTGTAGGGGAGGTTTCTTTCCGTGGTCTCTCCTCTGATTCTAGCCTAGGTCTTAGTTCGCTCAGTGTGAGATAGCGCCCAGAGCTCTGCGTCCCCACCTCACTCAGCGTGGCACACGCCGAGATGACAGCATTGGGGATGGAGACTCGGGAGCTTGGTATAAACACCCGTGACATTTCTGAATATATCATGGTAAAACCTATTCAGATCAAACTTTAATTGTTAGCATTAAAATCTGTTTTAAAATCGAAGTATAGTTGATTTACAGTGTTGTTAGCATTAAAGTCTCTAAACAATAAACAGACCAAGAAGTAACAGTCAAGAAATTAACAACATCACTTGTTTTATTGAAGAAAATGTAGTGATATCAGCTGCGTCAGCGCTGACGCCGATGATGGCGACGGTCGCGACAAACACGCACGTCTTCATTTCCGGTAGGAAACGGTGTATTTTACTCGCGCTTGCAAAACGTCCATCTTCCCTGATGTTAACCAGTGTAGACTGAAATAAACACAGGTCAAATCGCGTCAGTCAGAAGAGAGGAGGCTGTGCTGTGGAGTCGCCCTCGACAGCGGAGCACACACCGACGCTGCAGTCACTAAACTCAGGAGCCGCGCGGGTGAAACGCCACTTTACCCCCCTGAGATTTTTCATTGGCTGCAAAACATTGTTTAATAGTAATACAGAATTTCATTCAAAAGGTCTTAACCCATCTGTAACACAGTGATGACTGGGGCTCTCTGATAAAGCCCTTTAGCTTAAACACATTGATAGGAAGAACCCAGTGAATGCCGGCAGTTGTTACGTTGAGTTAGTATCACAATATGGTTAAGATTGTGAGCTTTGGAGTCAGATATGCCTGGCTTATCTGATAATCGTGGCTTAGCTGCTGGCCTTCACTTTGTGCATGCTGCTGAACCTAAGCGCCCGATTCGCAGTAGGTGCTCAGGTGACTTCTGTCGGTCCTGAGATGAAGACCGCAGCCCTTGCTGTGGACCCCCCGCCCCGCCCTGCCGGGCGCTGTGTGGTCTCATGCCCTGTCAGCCTCTGAACTTGGCCCCTTTGGAGCACAGGCGTTTGAAGCGTCGACGGCGTCCAGTTCACTGTTTTTTCTCCCGTCGCGAGCACCTTCAGTGGCACGCCTAAGAGACGGCTGAGAGACGCGCAGTCATGAAGCTTGCGTCTGCGTCTCCTCGTGTGGGTCTCATAGTCTCGTCCTGGCGTGCTGGCCTTCGATCCGTCCTGCGCTTTCCATGTGGTGTGAGGGAGAGGTCCAGCTTGATTCTCCTGCGAATATCCAGGTGCCGCAGCGCCTCTTGCTGCGAAAACTCGGAAGGGTAAATCTTCCTGTTCTGGCCTGCAGTTTCTGACCAGCAGCTCAGAGAGTGTTGAATAGCAATCGTGAGGGAAAGCGTCTTTGTCTGTTTTCTTTCCTTAAAGAGACATCTCTTATATGTCTCCATTAAATGTGATGTTTGCTCTTTTTTAAATAGTTTCTTTTGAGTAAGCAATTTCTCTCTAATTTGTTAAGTTTTTTAAAAACTTTTTTTATTGGGAAATTTAATACATATTCAGAAAAGTGCATATGAAACAAAACTATATAATTAATGGATTTTTATAAAGCAGAGGCCTGAGTTACCGTGACCTTGGTCAACTACTGTTCCAAGATCAGGAAAGAGGGGTAAGCTTCTAATACCTTTGATGTTAGAACCGTTAGTTAATAAGCCCAGGACGTTTAAAAGGTGGTTAGGGTGGCATCACACGCAGTGTTCTCTGACAGTGGCTGTGCCCCCTGAGAGGTGCCAGTTGCCAGCTGTGGTTTGGCTGAGCCGCTGCGGCTGCTCGAGTTTGCACTTCCAGGACACACGTGCCTTGCCGAGGTCTGCCCTTGGGTGGGTCACAGGCACCAGGCCCTTCGGGTGTCCCCTTTCCTGTGTCTCCTCGCTCCGTGAGCGGCGCCTCCCTCTGCCCAGCTGTCCTGGAGACGCCGTGTGTTTCTGGATCCACTCGCTCTGCACGGTTCCTCCAGGACGTCCCTCGTTAGGTGCTTCCTAGGCCTGCGGGTGCGTAAGGACCAAGAGAGACGCGGTCCTCTGTCAGCCTCCAGCCCCCAGCCCCTGCGGATTCATCTCCCGGGCGCCTCTCGAGCCCGTCTGCTTCCATTCGGTCTCTTGTTTGTTCCGTCAGTCCCAGCCTTTATCTCTCACCTGCATCACAGAAGGAGTCTGCCGGGTCCCGTCTCCCCTCCGGTTTCCTGCTCTTTGAGCCAAGAGTTGGGAACGTCCCGCGCTCCCTGAAGCCCCTCAGGGGCTCTCCAGGCTCTTCTCGCCGTTCCCGGCCTTGGGTCGTCCCCTCAGTCTCCAGTTCCCCGGCCCCGCTGCGCCTCTCCTTGGCCCGCCCGCCTTGCGGGTCTCAGGGCCTCTCAGCCCCCTCCTCCCCGCGGCGCCCTCCCTGTGCCCTTTGCCGTGTTGCCTGCTTCTGTGCTTCCCCCGGTATCTTATGCGTACCTGTCATGGGGCGCTTGTTGTACCGTCTTACAGCTTCTCATTTAGCTGACTGTTTTCCCTTCACCAGACTTTAAGGTCTGGGGGTCCAGGAACCGCGCCTGACTCATTCACCATTGTGTTAACCGCATCCACCATGCCATCTGTTAAACTGTAGACATTGGGACTAGCTGGTCACTCGGTGAGTGAAATCATGAGAAGAAGGGGGTGGTGGCAAGGGAGTAGCAGTGAGTTGTTCCAGAGCATAATTTAATGAGAATCATCAGAACTGGAATTTGAGTTCCTATTTATAAGCTGCAAAGTCTATGATTTTCTTTCTTAGTAATTGGTTCTTCTTTTAGAGTTTCCTATTGGTTAAACTTTGCTTGGTTAGGTCTTAGAGGGAATTAGGAATTGGGTGTCATGTTCTTATGTCTTTTAAAGACAAACAGAACAAGGAGAGCATAAACCAGGATTTAGGTGCTAAAAATATTGCAGAATTTAGAGCCTTGACCTTCAAGCAGTATGTCAGCGTGAGGAGTACAACTGTTAGGAGAAAGTGTCTCTGATACAGAAAGTTTTTGCGATCAGTTCAGTCGCTCAGTCGTGTCCGACTCTTTCCGACCCCATAGACCGCAGCACGCCGGGCCTCCCCGTCCATCACCATCTCCCAGAGCTTGCTCAAACTCATGTCCATCGAGTCGGTGATGCCATCCAATCATCTCATCCTCTGTCGTCCCCTTCTCCTCCTGTCCTCAGTCTTTCCCAGCATCAGGGTCTTTTCAAATGAGTCCGCTCTTTGCATCCATCTGTCTCGCTCACAGACAGATTGCTGTGTTCGAAGTACTACAGCTTCTGTATCAGCTTGAAGCAAGTTCTAAGCTGAGTGAATCGGTAGAAATGTGAGGACTGTAGTAATGGTGGCACGTTCTCCAGTGTGGTCTGGAAACTGGCGTGTAGATGCAGTCTTGTACCTGAAAGGCTTACATCCTTTTAGAAATCATAGGTGAACTAAATAAAATTAGTCTTTATTTTAATTTGATATGAAATTGCCCCAGAAGTTGTTATTTGTAATAAAGTAACATGAAAAGGATCGTTAAAGCTTTTTCAGTATAGTGTAAATGTGGAATAATAGGATAGGGGAGCGAACCAGAGTCTGTGACGGACGGCGCGTCTGTCCTCTGAATGCTGGGCACTCCCCTGTGCCCTCACGTGCTGCAGGGCCTGCAAGGAGAGGGTAGAAGAATCAGCCTCCTCCCCCAAGGACGCAGCACCTTTGGGTGGGATGAGACGTTATTGCGGGAGCAAATAATTCCTGGCTGTGTAAGGGGGGTGACTGTGTGGAATGCGCAGTGTGGGTGTTCTGAGGAGGTCGAGGTTGCTTTAGTTGGGAAAGGCACCGTTTGGGGCAGGTTGCTGGGCATCTCTCAGCTGCTTATCGAGCAAAGAGAGTGGCTGTCTTGGCACAGAAGAGCAATGTGAGGAGGAGAGTGTTTTAAGTGATTGATGCGATGGTGCCTGTTTCGGGCGGACTGACTGAGTGAGGGCTGACATGGAGCAACAGCCGGGTTCCAGATACAGAAAGGAGGACATCAAGGCTGTGTATTGTCACCCTGCTTTTTTAACTTCTATGCAGGGTACATCATGAGAAACGCTGGGTTGGAAGAAGCACAAGCTGGAATCAAGATTGCTGGGAGCAATATCAATAACCTCAGATATGCAGATGACACCACCCTTATGGCAGAAAGTGAAGAGGAGCTAAAGAGCCTCTTGATGAAGGTGAAAGAGGAGAGTGAAAAAGTTGGCTTAAAACTCAGTATTCAGAAAACTAAGATCATGGCATCCGGTCCCATCACTTCATGGGAAATAATAGATGGGGAAACAGTGGAAACAGTGTCAGGCTTTATTTTTGGGGGCTCCAAGATCACTGCAGATGGTGATTGCAGCCATGAAATTAAAAGACGCTTGCTCCTTGGAAGAAAAGTTATGACCAAACTAGATAGCATATTCAAAAGCAGAGACATTACTTTGCCAACAAAGGTCCGTCTAGTCAAGGCTATGGTTTTTCCAGTAATCATGTATGGATGTGAGAGTTGCAATGTGAAGAAAGCTGAGCGCCAAAGAATTGATGCTTTTGAACTGTGGTGTTGGAGAAGACTCTTGAGAGTCCCTTGGACTGCAAGGAGATCCAACCAGTCCATCCTAAAGGAGATCAGCCCTGGGTGTTCATTGGAAGGACTGATGCTGAGGCTGAAACTCCAATACTTTGGCCACCTGATGGGAAGAGCTGACTCATTGGAAAAGACCCTGATGCTGGGAAAGATTGAGGGCAGGAGGAGACGGGGACAACAGAGGATGAGATGGTTGGATGGCATCACCGACTCGATGGACATGAGTTTGAGCAGGCTGCAGGAGTTGGTGATGGACAGGGAGGCCTGGCGTCTGTGGGGTCGGAAAGAGTCGGGCACGACTGGGTGCCTGCACTGAGCTGACCGACGGGCTGAGGCGGGAGAAGCAGGAGCTCCGATGCGCAGTGGCGTGTAGAGTGGCTTCCATGGCCCCGCGATGGGGGAACCCAGACCGGTGAGACCGCCCAGACAGAGAGAGCAGGAGAGGGCAGAGGCAGGGGCAGCACTAACATCCGGACAGTGCACTGAGATCCAGCAGGTCCTCACCCAGCGCCCGTCGGGTGCCGGACGCTGGGAGCACTGGCAAGGAAGCCCCGTCCGCCGCTCGGCCATGAGCAGGCGCGGGACGGCACGGGGAGGCTGGTGAGGGGCAGAGCGGGGCCCGGGCCAGGCGTGTCCAGCTCGAGGTGAGGCTGGGAGACACCAGGCCACTGACGTGCGCTCAGCAGTCGGAGTTGGAGAAGGGCTTGGGTCTGAGGCGTGTTGGAGTCAGAGGCGAGAGGCCTGGGGGCCGTGACCGGTTGTGGCTTCCTGACCTCAGTGGCCCCAGCTCCCTTCATGTGGGGTGCTGGCGCTGCCCCCTCCCGGCCCCGCTCGCCTGAGCTGCTCAGCAGAGCAAGAGAAACCCATGGCGTTCCTCCTTGGCTGCAGACACGCTGAGGTTTGCAGTGGAGCAGCAGCAGGTGTTCGGGGCGGGACGCGGGCTGGGCCGTGCTGGTGTCAGCCCTGGTCCCGCCACGCAGAGCTCAGGCCGGCCGCTTCCTCGGTGCCGGCTCACCGCAGGTGAGGGGAGGGTGACGGCAGTCTCCAACTCGGGCTGCTCTGAGCACCGGTTCAGCGAGCGTGTAAGGTGCCAAGCACCCTGCCGGGGCTGTGCGATGCCTCGTCTGGGTCCTCCTTACGCCTGCCAGCATCATTGTTGTCCAGGTGACTGCGCCTCAGGGACCACCCACATCTTCACTCATTGCTGGGAAGGAAGGTGACCTAGTCATCATTTACGTAAGAAAAGGAAAGGCCGTTCGGGGCTCCTTGCTGTGTCTCCTTGCCCCTCCTCTCAGAGGCTGGCTGTGCCCTCCGCTGCCCCGGCCCTGTGCCTGTCTCTGCCTTCCTGCCCCTCTCGCTGCCTGTCGCCTTCTGTCCCTCACACACTGCAGGCGTCTCCACTCTCACAGCTGAAGCGGCCTCCAGAAGACCCGTCCCTCAGTCTTTCCACAGTTTTCAGACTTTGCTTCCTTTGTCCTCAGAGTCTCTGCTCTGCTCTAACTCCTGCGATCTACTGAAACTGCTTTCGTAAAGGCCGCCACTTTTTCAGACTCGCTAACTGCTTCGCCGTGCCTCCCTCCTTGGTTTCTTTCCTTTGGGGCCGTCTCATATGTTGTGCACTTGGCTCCTTTTATTACTGAGAACTTTTTTTGTCCTTCGACTTCATTGCTTGTCCCCCACTGTTCTCTTGCGTCCTGAATCCCTCCTTCCGACTAACCCCCCACTGCCCCTCTTCCCAGACGTTCACCCTTGTTCACCCTTGGCCTGCTCGGTTGCCTCTCGTTTCTCCGTTGGTGGCCTTGGCCACCCTGGGGCCTCGTCTGGAGCTTCTGTGTGGGTTGTGTCCAGTCCGGCCCTCCATCTTGGTATTTCCAGAGCAAAACTCTTTTCATGCCAGACACGGGCCTGTTCCTCCTGCCTTGTCTTTGGGGAGGAGGTTATCATTCCCCTGTTGCTGCCCATCTGACTGCATGAGAATCAGCATCGCTGTGGTAGAGGTGGAGGCGAGAAAGCACCCGAGCCGGCAGGCCTGGGGCAGCCCCCGGTCCCCCTCCTGGGGCTCAGCACGCTGGGAGTCGTGGTGGCCTCCATGGAGGTCCGAGCAGACCTCCCCCGCCCTCTGCTGTCAGCAGGGCGTGCCAGCCCTCTTACACGTCTCCACGCGTGCCCTGGGCCCTGTGCGGGCCCGTGTGCTTGGCGTGCGCGTGGAATGCCGCGGCATCCTGCTTGTCTGCCGACGGCCTCGTTTCCCCTGGCACACACTGGGAGCCCGTGTTAGTAGCACCCACAGCTGTCTGTGAAACACCAGTCTAGTCACGGAGCTCATATTCAAAACACGGTCACTGCCGAATCTGATGCCACACACAGTATCTCTTAGAATACATAGGCCTGGGCCCCCCCTCAGGAAACCCCAGTTCAGTGGGCCCCGCCTGGCAGTCCGTATCTTCCCCTGCAAGCAGACTGTTCTGACGTGGCGCTGTGTTTGGAAACCCTTGGGATGCAGGCAGAGGGCAAGCAGCGTGACGCCCACGGTGTTTCAGCCCATCTTGGCAGTTTCCGTCTCTCCTCCCGGCCGCGCTTGGGGATGAGCACAGAAAGCGCCTGCCCCTGCCCGCCCTCCGCTCCAGCTCCCGCGGCTCTGTCTGCCGAGGTGCCCCCTGCCCGCCCGCCTGCCCTCCGCTCCCACGGCTCTGTCTGCCACGGTGCCCCCTGCCTGCCCGCCCGCCCTCCGTTCCCGTGGCTCTGTCTGCCGAGGTGCCCCCTGCCCGCCCGCCTGCCCTCCGCTCCCGCGGCTCTGTCTGCCAAGGTGCCTCCTGCCCGCCCGCCCGCCCGCCCACCCTCCGCTCCCGCGGCTCTGTCTGCCACGGTGCCTTGCCCGCCTGGTGGTGTGGTGTAGTCCCTAAGCTGTGTCTGGCTCTGTGTCCCCACGGTCTGTAGCCCGCCAGGCTCCTTTCCGTGGGATTCTTCAGGCAAGGATACGGGAGTGGGCTGCCATGCCCGCCTCCAGGGAGCTTGCTGACCAGGGCTCGGGCCCGAGTCCCCTGCTGCGGCGGGCAGGTTCTTTGCTGCTGAGCCGCTGTGGGTGCCCCTCCTGCCCTCCGCACCTGCAGAGCCCTCCTGGCCTCCCAGGCTCAGCTCAGATGTCACTGCCTCCATGACAGCAACCCTGTTAGAACTCGCTCGCCCTTCTGTCCTGTTCTCACGGCGTCCTGCTCCTGAGGCCGCTTTGGCAGCTGAGACACTGCCTCCCGCAGCTTCAGGCCCGCCTTGTCTTGGGCGAGGCCCTGAGCCCTTGCTTGCAGAGCTCTCTCAACCACCCTTTGTCCTTAGTGTCCAGCACACTGCTGGAAAAAAATGAGTCTGTTCCCACGCCGGTCCCGGAGGCGGGTGGGCTCTCAGGCCGAGGCTGTCCTTGGGGAGCTGCACCTTGAGGAAAGGAGCGGGGAGCGCCTCACGGGGGGGGAGCCACGGGCCAGCTGGTGTCTCGTGGAAGCTGAAGAAGGACAGGGAGGCTCTTCCGCGGTCCCCTCATCCACCAGCACTTAACCACATGTTTACTGAGCGTCGCTGCACGTTGCAAGGGCCTCCCTGGCGGCTCGGCGGAAAAGAGTCTTCCTGCAGTGCAGGGGACGTGGGTTCAATCCCTGGGTCGGGAAGGTCCCCTGGAGAAGGAAGTGGCAACCTGCTCCAGTATTCTGCCTGGGAAAGCCCACGGACAGAGGAGCCTGGAGGGCCACAGTCCACGGGGTCACATAGAGTCGAACACGACTGAGTGACTGGAAAGCAACACTGCCCGTCATGCACCGTCCAGGCCGCGAGGAGCATCGCGCGACGCGGACCGCTCGGGGGTGTGCTCGTGTCTGAAGCGAGACAAGAACGTCAGAACCCTGAAAGCAGGGTTGATCCCGCGTCTCGGCAGTGGGTTGCGGCCACGCGGCCGCCAGGGACGTCCCCAGATGTTTCCATTTTAAACAATGGAAAAAGATGTAGCTTAGGACTGACGCTCAGCACCCAGATGCTTGCCGGGAGCCACTGTAAGTTCTGCTCAGCGACACCGGTGAGGACTTGGAGGCACACACGAGCCGCCAGGCTTCACAGGCTGCGCGTCGCGTCTTTCTCCGCGTGTCATGCGTGGCAGGCAGAGCTGCTGCCGCCCCGGTGAAGAGGTTGGTCCAGTGGTTCCAATACGACCTGTAAACGAAGGGGAGAGCGTGCTTCTCACGGTGTCTGTGAGCACCGTTGGCCTTTGGGTCACCGTCCCTGTTTCCCACCTGGGGAGCGGACGGCAGAGCCCGGCCGGGTCATGCTCAGCATCGCCCGTCCCCTCCTCAGCTCTGGCCCGGCCTCTCTCCATGGTGCTGGCAGAGGCGGTCTCTGCTGCTCTGTGACCTGCGGGCTTACTGGTTTAGTCCAGGACTTCTCCAGGCTGCTGTTTCTCTGAGCTTGAGTGCATCGCTTTGGAGGCCTCTGCTCCGCAGGAATGATTATGCATACTCCTTTTGAGTGTGGATTCTCCTTATGTGAGTCACGCTTGCCCGGCTCTAACTATTGAAGGACCAAGGTCAGACGTGTCTGCTGCTCCACCTTGTACAGGTTCGTGTGGCCACTTAGAGCGACCGGTCGCACCGCTGGCCCCAGAACCTGTGAAGGGAGCCCTGCGTTACTCCTGACCACCGTGTCCTTTATCCTGCTCATAGGTGCTGTCTTCCTGACGGAAGCATGCATTTCCCTTTTTTGGAAAACCTATCTAGTTGTTCTTTCTGTTGAAGTTTGTTTTTGGCGGCATCTTTTTATTTATTCAATAGTGATATCGATAAAGTTTAAATCTTATCGATCTCCTGAAATTTTTTAGACTGATTTCTCTATATAGAGATAGTTATGCTACAGAATGAAATTGGTCACGTTTTTAAACCTGTGGGCTGGCAGATGCTGTGGCTGTTCGCCCTTTGGCTGGGAGGAAGCCCGTTGCTTTTCGGGCGTCTTTCTCATCACACGGGAGGCTCACGCGGCGGCACGTGTGCACCGCGTTTCCGGTGTCTGACTGGCTGCACGCTTGCTGGAGATACGGCGGCAGACTCGCCTGCGTTGGTGTGCTGTGGTCACAGGGACGGCTGTTTTGAACAGACTTGGATGGTTTCTGTGCTGGGCTGCACTGGGTCTCGGGCGCCGGGCGGTCTCTCTGGGCGCCGTGAGTGAGGAGGCCCCTTTCTGTGGTGCAGCGGCTTCTCATCACGGTCTCTGCTCCGCTTGTGAAGCACAGACTCCAGGCACGCGGGCTCCAGTCGTCGCCATGCGTGGGCTTGGCAGTCGCGGCCCGCGGCTTAGTTGCTCCAGGGTATGTGGGCTCCTCCTGGACCAGGGATCGAGCCCGTGTGCCCTGCGTTGGCAGGCAGATTCTTATCCGTGTACCGCCAGGGAAGTCCTGATTTTCTGTTGTTTTTAATGAGCTCACACATCACAGAAAATAACAGTGCAAGTACCCGTAGGGCCACCAACCGACTGAAGAAATGGACTTGTCTTTATATTCTTCCCTCAGGTACATGTAGCCCCACTCACGTATGATGTTGCTTAATGTGTTTTTAAAGTCACATAAACGGGTCGCGTTTCTCACGCCTCTTGCTGCGCGCTGCTACAAGCCCGATGTCACGTGTGTGAGATTGGCTTCTGTTGATTCATTATCTTCACACTGTTAGTCATGTGCCAGCACGGGATAGGAACACACTAAAACCTCCTTCCTTTTCTTGTTGACGGACGTAATGTTAGATTTTTGTCTTGTTTTGCTGTTAAATACGATGTAGAGACTGCTTCGTACCCACTTGGATGGTTTTAATAAAAAGGTGGCAAATGACAGATACCGGTGAGGCCGTGAAGAAGCTGAAGCCTCGTGCTTTGGGGGCGGGACTGGGAAACGGAGTCCCTGCAGCTGTTAAGCATAGACTCCAGTATGACCCAGCAGCTCTGCTCCTAGGCATATCTCCAAGGTGAGTGAGGCACACGTCCAGATAAAAACCTGCGCAGGAATTTTTACAGCAGCAGCATCTGTGACAGCAAGGAAGTGAAACAGCTCAGGCATGGACACGGATGGACGGACACGCGAACTGTGTGTGCGCAGTGGAGCCCCACCTGGCCTCAGAAGGTGGCCGCCTCTCGAGGCGTGGTGCCTGTGTGCGCGTCACGCCGCCGCCATGCTGGGGCAGAGTCCAGACGCAGAAGGCCACGTGTGCACTCCCTTTGTGCGAGCCGCCCAGAAATGGCAGCCCACAGACGCGGAAAGTGCTGAGTGTTTGCGGGGGCTGGAGAGAGAGCGGGATGGCAGGGGACCCTCAGGGGCGTAGGGTTCCCCTGCGAGGCGATGAAATGCTTCAGGAATCAGATGGGGCGTTGCACGGCTCTGTTAGTCGACTGAAAGCACCGAGCTGCATGCTTTAGAGAGGTGAGCTTGCAGGCAGTGAATTGTATCTCTCAATGAAGACGGTGTAAGAACACGCCGGAAAGCGGCCCTCTGCGGCCCTTGTGCCTGGTTCCACGTGCAGATGTGTCCGGGTTTCCTGGCGTTTGTGTGGGGGTTACATTCGTGTGCTTTTGGGCAGCGCTGTCAGGCGCCTGGCTGCGCCAGCCCGCGTTGCCCCAGCCCCCTCCGGCAGTTGCTGTTGCTCCGCGTGCTCCCGGGCGCCGGCTGCCGGCGGGTTCTTTGGAGCACTGACTCCTGGGACCACAGCTGAGAAGGTTCCCGAGCCAGTCGCTGGCGCTCAGCTGGTGCCGGCAGTGCGGAGTGCTGCTCCATAGTCTCCTCATGATGATGGTCAGACCTCAGGGCCAGGCCGCACACTGCCTGGCGTCTGCGGTTTGCGTGTGCCTGACTTCTTTCCTCCGTCACACTGGACAGTGGGTCTCAGCAGTTTATGTCTCTTCTGGGCCCTGTATTCCTTCCCTGTGGTGGCTTATTTGTGGGAGAAGAGAAACCTTGGATCCTTTCAAGTGTATTTTCTGCTTCAATCATAATAATTTCCACCTTTTCCTCGGGTTAGTGTTATGATAGTTTAAATGATTATTCCAAGAGCCTTTTTTTTTTTATTTCAAGTACAGAGAGACTTTATTCAGAAGGATTATTGCAGGGGAGGAAGGGACTCTGCAAATAGGGGGAGGGGGGTTTTGCAGCAGGGAGAACTCTGGCTCTGCGATCCAGGAGTGGCCCAAGGCCTAGTATTCACAGGTATTGTTCATGGCTGACCTTAGAAATGTGCCTGTAAACCTGGACACTTTAGTGAATTCCTGTGTTTAGTGTGTTCCATTGACCCTCTTGGTTGGCAAAATCAAGGCACTGAATAATTAATAATTGGCTTAAGTGCTATTTTATCAAACACCTTGACAAAGTGCTTTTGTTTTTCAAGGGTAGCGTATTTATCTTGAGGTTTCCCAGGTGGCTCAGTGGCAAAGAACCCGCCTGCCAATGCGGAGACACGGCAGGAGGCTTGGGTTCCATCCTGGGTTGGGAAGATCCCCTGGAGGAGGAGGTGGCAGCCCACTTCAGGACTCTTCCCTGGGGAGTCCCATGGGTCGAGGAGCCTGGCGGGCCACGGTCCATGGGGTCACGGAGTCGGCAACTGAGAGACAGCGCACTACCGTTTGCTTTTTATAATGCACTGGTCTTCAAGAGGGCCGTTTTCATGAGAACTTTCTGAGATACATCTTTGCCTAAGGCCTTTTTTTTTTTTTTTTTTTTAAATAAAAGGCATGAAGAATTGAAATTGAGTCCAGGGAGAAGAATGCTTCAGGAGACATTCAAGGCCGGTGCGCAGAGTCTGTTGACTGAGAACACGGAGCTGGTGGTGCTTGTGTCTGCATGCAGCTGTTGGCCTTCTATCAGACTTTTTGGTGCTTGCTCTGATCTTTCCACTGCCCTCTGAGCTGGCCTGGAAAAATCTCTTTACTCTTGGCCTTTATCACAGCCCTTGGAAACAGATACTTTAATTTACTGTAAGGTCTTGAGTTAAAGAACTGTCCACCATGTCAGTGTGGCATATTGACAAGTAAGTTAGCTGGTGCTCTGGGAAGTAGGGGGGCCCGTACTGTCTACACACGCTGTCTCACTGAGTGTTTAAAAAAAAAAATGTTCAGAGCAAGAAAGGTGAAACTTGGTTTCAGAAAGATGAAGGGTTTCTTTCTGCTTATTCTCAGTTACATAAAGACTTCGATACTCTAAAATGCCCTGATCAAAAATTCTGTGAAAATCTGGCAAGATCATTCTGAGGTTTATCTGAAACAGTCAATCAGAATGTGTTCAGAAGTAGCCAAGGGACTTCCTGGCCAGTCCAGTGGTTACGATTCCAGGCTTCCACTGCAAGGGGGTATGGGTTCAACCCCTGGTTGGGGAACTAAGATCCCACAAGCTCAGTGCGTGGCGAAAAGAGCCAAGAAAACCGCAAAGCCCACTGAGGCCGGTCTTGCCCTGCCAGACGCCGAAGCGCAGTACCGCCGTGGCTGTACCCGGTCGTGCCCAGCTCTGCGGTCCAGTGGGCGGCAGCACGCCAGGCCTCCCTGCCCCTCACGTCTCACGGAGTTAGCCCAAGTTCGTGTCCATTGCGTCGGTGATGCCGTCCCGCTGTCTCATCCTCTGACACCTTCTTCTTCTTCTGCCCTTGGTCTTTCCCAGCATCAGGGTCTTTCCCGATGAGCTGGCTGTTGGCATCAGATGACAAAAATACTGGAGCTTCAGCATCAGTCCTTCCAGTGAATATTCACAGTTGATCTCCCTTAAGAGTGACTGGTTGGATCCCCTTGCTGTCTGAGGGACTCTTGGGAGTCTTCTCCAGCACCACAGTTCGGAGGCATCGATTCTTTGCCTTCTGCCCTCCTTACAGTCCAGCTCTCAGAACCACACGTGACCACCGGGAAGTCCGCAGCCTGACTGTATGGACCTTTGTCGGCAGAGTCGTGTCTCTGGTTTCCAAAACAGTGTCTAGGTCTGTTACCGCTTTCCTACCAAGACACAGCCGTCTTCTGATTTCCTGGCTGCAGTCACCGTCCACAGTGACTCTGAAGCCCAAGGAGAGGAAATCTGCCTGCTTCCACCTTTTCCCTCCTGTTTGCCGTGCAGTGATGGGGCTGATGCCACGGTCTTAGTGTTTTTTTGATATTTTAGTCTTAAGCTGGCTCTTTCTCTCTCCTCCTTCACCCTCATCAGGAGGCTCTTTAGTTCCTCTTCGCTTTCTGCTGTTGGAGTGGTATCGCCCGAATATCTCAGGTTGTTGAGGTTTCTCCCGCCTGTCTTGATTCCAGCCTGTGCCTCATCCAGCCCGGCATTTCCCATGATGTGGTTAAACAAACGGGCTGATAGCAGATAGCGCTGTCAGACTCCTTTCTTGGTCTTGAACCAGTCAGTTGTTCCATCAGTTGAGTTCAGTCACTCAGTTGTGTCCGATGAGCTTGTATACGCGATGAAACAGAGACAGACGGATGTTTTTCCGAAATTCCCTTGCTTTCTCTATAATCCAGCGAATGCTGGCAATGTGATCTCTAGTTCCTCTTCCTTTTCTAAGCCCAGCTTGGACATCTACACGTTCTTGGTTCCCATAATGCTAAAGCCTAGCATGCCAGACTTTAAGCGTTATCACACTCGCATGCGAGATTCTAAGTGTTATCACGCTAGCCTGGGAGATTCTAAGCGTTATCACACTTGCATGCTAGACTCTAAGCGTTATCATGCTAGCCTGGGAGATTCTAAGCGTTATCATGCTAGCCTGGGAGATTCTAAGTGTTATCACACTAGCATGAGAGATTCTAAGCGTTATCACACTAGCCTGCGAGATTCTAAGCGTTATCACATTAGCATGCGAGACTTTAAGCGTTATCACACTCGCGTGCTAGACTCTAAGCGTTATCACGCTAGCCTGGGATATTCTAAGTGTTATCACACTAGCATGAGAGATTCTAAGCGTTATCACACTAGCCTGCGAGACTTTAAGCGTTATCACACTAGCATGCGAGATTCTAAGCCTTATCACACTAGCCTGCGAGATTCTAAGCGTTATCACATTAGCATGCGAGACTTTAAGCGTTATCACACTTGCATGCTAGACTCTAAGCGTTATCACGCTAGCCTGGGAGATTCTAAGCGTTATCATGCTAGCCTGGGAGATTCTAAGCGTTATCACACTAGCCTGCAAGATTCTAAGCGTTATCACAGTAGCATGCGAGACTTTAAGCGTTATCACACTAGCATGTGAGACTTTAAGCATTATCACGCTAGCCTGCAAGATTTTAAGCGTTATCATGCTAGCATGCCAGATTCTAAGCGTCATCACGCTAGCCTGGGAGATTCTAAGCGTCATCACGCTCGCCTGCGAGACTCTAAGCGTCATCACGCTCGCCTGCGAGACTCTAAGCGTCATCACGCTCGCCTGCGAGACTCTAAGCGTCATCACGCTCGCCTGCGAGACTCTAAGCGTCATCACGCTCGCCTGGGAGACTCTAAGCGTCATCACGCTCGCCTGGGAGATGAGCGCAGTTGCCCCGTGGTAGCACAGTCTTTGGCGCTGCCCTTCTTGGGAACTGGGGTGAGGACTGACCTTTTCCAGTCCTGTGGCCACAGCTGGGTCTTGCAGTTTCGCTGACATGCTGAATGCAGGACCTTGGGGGCGCGCTCCTTCAGGGTCTGAATAGTTCTGTGGGAGCTTTGTTGCGCCCAGAAGCCTTGTTAGCAGCAGTGCCTCCTAAGGCCCACCTGACTCCGCGCTCCAGGGTGTCTGGCTCTGGGTGGCTGGCCTCGCCACTGTAGTCCGGTGCGTCAAAGCAGCTTTAAGTGCGGTCCTTCCCTGTGTTCTTTCCAGCTCCTCCTGATCTTCTCAGCACCTGCTGGGCCTGGGCCTTTCTATCCTTTATTGCGGCCGTGTCTGGGCGAGATGCTCCCTTGATGTTTCCGAGTTTCCTGGGGAGATGGCTAGTCTTTCCCCTTTTGCTGTTTTCTTCTGCTGTTAAACGCGGTCCGTTGTCTCCCGTAGCTCTGAAGCTCTGGGTCTAACTGGGCGTGCCGCTCCCCCTCCCTTGCTGCCCTACGTTCTCCACTGCTCGTGAAGCCTCCTCGGACGACCGCTTTGCCTCTCGTGTCTCTTCTCTTCGGGTGGTTTTGCTCGCCGCCGCGAGTGCTGCGGACCCCTGTCCGTAGTGCTTCAGGCTCACTGTCGGCCAGCTGGCCCCGCGCGTCCATCGTTTCCTCCGCTGTGCGGTCACGCGGGAGCCAGCCGCTCCCACTCGGCTCGTCTGCTCTCTGTCTGCGAGTCTGTCTGTGGTTTGTAGACGTGCTCGTGTTTGTCGCCTTTCGGGTTCCAGGTGTTGGTGATGCGGTGCCCGTCCTCCCCTCTCTGACTCGCGCCGCGTGATGCCCTCGCCCGTCCGTGCCGCCCCGGATGGCACTGTTCCATTTTTCACGGCTGGATGGTCCTGCGTTGACGCATGTGCTGTGTCTCTGCCCTCTCATCCGCCGACGGACGCTGAGGCTGTGCTCATGCCTTGGCTGCTCTGAATGGCGCTGCTGTGGGGGTGCGCGTGTCTTTCTGAATCCGAGTTCATGCAGACCATTTTCTTTGGAAATGTGGAGCAGCTCACGACCCTGCGTGTCCTCCTTGTGCAGGGGCCACGCTGATCTCTGTGTCGCTGCAGTTTCAGCGTGTTTGCTGCCGAAGTGAGCACCATGCAGACAGCATTTAAGAGCTGAATTATCCAGAAGAGAGATGAAGGAGGGCCGTGAAGGCGCGTCTGCTTCTTTGGGTGAAAACTATGTGGCGTAATACCGACCCGGAGTTGCCAGGGACCTGGAATTGCTGACCACTTGTGGGAAGGAGGGAGGTAGCAGGACTCACTGCCTGCTCAGAACAGACCTCACAGCAGTGGCGACCAGGTCGGCGCGGGTCCAGCACAGAGGTGGGCCTACAGGCCAGCGAGGCAGAACCGAGAGTTCAGAAAGGAATTCACCAACCGAGCTTTTACAGAGGTTCCAAGACCGCCGCTCAGTGAGGAAACGATTCTTTTTCAGCAAATGGGGCTCCAACAATTGTGCCGTCACATGAAAGAAGGAGGTCGGGCCTTTACCTCATACTATACAGAACTCAACTCAAAAGCAGATCAGAGACCTGAGTGTGACAGCTGAGACTTTTAAAAGAAAACAGCAGTGATATTTTCCATGACCTTGGACTTGGTAAAGGGTTCTTAGATATGACACCACAAGCGTGAGGAGGGGGTAGGGGGAAGAAAAGATAGTTTGAACTCATTGAAATTAGAATGTAGAGAATTGAAAATTTCTAATCTTCAATGTATGACATTCTAATTTAGAATGTCATACCCTGCTGGAGGGAATGTAAGATGGTAAAGCAGCTTTGGGAAACAGTCTGGCGGTCCCTCACACAGCTAGGTGCAGGGTTACCCTATGACCCAGCAATTCCACCCCTAGGTAATACAACACTCAAAGCAGATGAAAAGGTGTTGACAGAAAAGCTTGAACACAGATGTTTACAGCAGCATTGTTCACGATAGCCAGAAGGTTGGAGACAACCCAGATGGCCATCAGCTTACGACTGGTTGACCAGAATGTGGTGTGTCCAGATGCTGCTAAGTCGCTTCAGTCGTGTCCGACGCTGTGCGACCCCATAGACGGCAGCCCACCAGGCTCCCCCGTCCCTGGGATTCTCCAGGCAAGAACACTGGAGTGGGTTGCCATTTCCTTCTCCAATACATGAAAGTGAAAAGGGAAAGTGAAGTCGCTCAGTCGTGTCCAGCTGTTCGCGACCCCATGGACTGCAGCCTACCACGCTCCTCCGCCCATGTGAGTTTCCAGGCAGGAGTACTGGAGTGGGCTGCCATGATGTCCTGGGGCTTACCTGGAGGTCCAGTGGTTAGGAATCCACCTTCCAAAGCAGGGAGCTTGGGTTTGATCCCTGACTGAGGAGCCAAGATCCCACATGCCACAGCTAGAGAAGGCATGGGCTCCGAGGCCGCTGAGTCCACGCACTCCAGACCCCGAGAGCCACAGCAGATGGATGTTGGCTCGAGTGCAGCCAAAACAAGAACGTAAGGGAGAGAAGTACTGATGCCGCCGCAGCCCTGGGGGGCCTTGGAGACACGCTCTGAGTGTCGCGGCCAGCTCCTTGCAGCCCTGTGGGTGGCAGCGCTCCAGGCCTCCCTGTCCTTCACCATCTCTGGGAGCTTGCTCAAACTCTTGTCCACCGCGTCCGTGATGCCGTCCCGCCATCTCATCCTCTGCCACGCTCTCCTCCTCCTGCCCTCAGTCTTTCCCAGCATCAGGGTCTCTTCAAGTGAGTCAGTCCTTCGCATCAGGTGGCCTAAGTATTAGAGCGTCAGCTTCAGTCCTTCCAGTGAAAATTCAGGGTTGATTTCCTTTAGGATGGACTGGTTTGATCTCCTTGCAGGCCAAGGGACTCTCCAGTCTTTTCCAGCTCCATTAGTTCAAAAGTAATCTGAGAGCTGTACTAGCGCCATGTTTCCTGAATTACTGTGGTGGATGGTTTCAGGAAAAAAACTTTACATTTCTAGAATTTTTTAGTACTTTCTCTTTTATCCCCAGTAGTGAATTTATATTATTAGCAAAATCGATTATCCTTAGAAAACTAAAAAACAGAGTTACCATATGACCCGGCAGTCCTCCTCTCCTGGGCGTGTATCCAGGCGGAGCTGCGAGTCAAGGGATCGCGTGCGCCCCCGTGTTCGCTGCAGTGCTGTTTGCAGCAGCCGAGACAGGAAGCACCCTGAGCGTCAGCTGATGGCGTGCCGAAGGCCTTGCTGCACAGCCCGGAGGGCGCTAGTCGGCGTCCGGCCCGGAGGGTGACATGCAGCATCCTAGCCCAGAGGGCATTATGCAGTACCCCGTAATGATGGAAACAACGTGAAGTATAGACCCGATTCACTGCACCGTGTGCCAGAGACCCAGCGTTGTGTATCAGCTGTCCTTCAGTGGATCTGTTCATGAAAGTACGTGTCCAGGCCCTGCCTCGTGGCTTTGGAGCCTCAGTTCCCGGACCAGGGACTGGACCTGGGCCACCGCAGTGAAGCGCTGAGTCCTGACTGCTGGGCAGCTGGGCGCATCCCCCCCCCGCCCCCACACCAGTGCCCCTTCAGGACCCCTCCTCTGGCCTCGCTGTGCCTGCTTCCCTCGGGCCGCCGGCGAGGCTCTTCTGCTGGCAGATCGGGGGTCTGCTCTCACTGGCGGGTGCAGACCCCGCGGCCTCACTCCCGCCGTCACAGCCGCAGGCCCTCTCTGCTGCTCAGGGTGGAGTTGGTCCGTCCGGGGCGGCCTCCGCTGCTGCGCTCCACGCTGCCCGCCTTTCCTCCCGCCTGCCCGGCAGGTGAAGCCCTGTGCGCGCGCGTGTGGGCCCCACCCCCAGCGGAGCACAGACTGGCCAGACTCCTCACCGTTTCAGAAAATGAGCTCTTCTCCTCTCCTCTAGAGCTCTGTGTGTCCTGCTCCCATTCTTCCAATTGGCCTTCCCTGGTGGCTCGGCCGGTAAAGAATCGCCTGCAGTGCCGGAGGCCTGGATTCGATCCCTGGGTTGGGAAGATCCCCTGGAGAAGGGAAAGGCTGTCCACCCCGATGCTCTGGCCTGGAGAACGCCGTGGACTGTATAGTCCATTGGGTCCCAAAGAGTCGGACACAGCTGAGTGACTTTCGCCTCACTTTCTCCTGATTCTCCGTGTGCCTGCGGTTTCATCTGGTGAGTCCTTGTCCTTTATGACAGGGGTGAATGACAGCCATTTGGGAGGTGCTTCCCGTGGCCCCAGGGTTCATGACGCCAGTTTGTGACGCTTGTGCTCTGACACTGAGCACGCCTCTTACGTTATTTTAGTCTCATTCCTGCGACATGCGTGTTTGAATGACGTTCCACCACTAAATGGCGAAGTCTGACTCAGTTTTGATTCCTCCCTGTCTTCCTCAGGGCGGTGTCTGGCATAATGTTGGCCTCAGAAAGTGCTGGCTGAGTCGGTGACAGGCGCCTCGCACCCTGGACATGGCACTGGGAAGGGTCTTCCCTGCCCTTTGGTGGTGTCTCAGTGCTGGGTCTGTCTGCCCGGCGTTCCCTCCTATGCTAACAGGACCTGATGGCTTTTGACAGCTGGTGACCCTGTCTTGGCGAAGCCCGGTCCACGGCCCGGAGCCCCGCGAGCTGCTCTCCGCACCTCCCCGTCCCCCGACCTCCCTCTCTCGTTAACAGTAGGGCCTGACTGCTGCGGTCTGAGCTCACCCAGAGCTTATAGCGTATTTCTATTTAAAATGGAGTGGATGCTTTTCGCCTTTTTCTAGGGACTAAGCAAGGATGATAGCATACAGAATATGATCGTGGTGGCCGCTACTGCTTACAGAGTGTCTAACCACGTGCCGGACTCTCGGAGCCCTGTGCGCCTTCGCTCGCTTGAGACACACGACGTGGGCTCCGCGGCGGGCGCGTGACCCTGACGCGGGCTCCTCAGTCGGCGCGTGACCCTGATGCGGGCCCTGCGGTCGGGGTGGCCGTCGTGCAGGTGGGGCATGGAAGTGCGCGGTGGCCTCTCATCCACAGACACGGGCCCCTGGCTGGCTGCCGGGGTTGAGCCCGCAGCCGCCCCCCTGGCGGCCGAGCTGTGCCGGGCGGGGCTGTGAGTCATGCTCCCTGGGGCCCTGCCGTGTGCGGCCCTTCAGGAGGTGATGCCGACTGACGCTCGGAGCTTTGCCGGCACGGAGCTCTGCACGAAGATACGCTGGGATAACAGTCCCTTCCTTTTCGTATGTCAGGTGTAAAACGTGCTGTGCTGGTTTATGTGATACTTTCTGAGAACCTCGTCTTCCTGTAACTTCTCTCCACCCAGCTCAGGTCCCAGAACTGCCCGCTTTCTTTGTGAGGCTCGCTTGGCAGCCGTGGAGCATTGCCCGCCGTCCTCGCTTTCAGACTGCACTCTGCAGCTTGTGGAACGCTTGTTTCTGGGCACAGACTGGTCTGCCCTTTTCGCAGGACAGCCACGTACCCTGCGTGCTAGCCAGCACAGGCAAGCTGGGGGCTGAGGGTAGGACAGTTAGCTGAGCCGTGAGGGGGTCTCTACTCTCGACTCTGCTGATGAGCAGACGGGGCCCGAGCACTTTCACGGGGTCTTTGTGCTTTGCATTTCGTCTGGGGCGGCGTGAGTAGCTCGGATCGCCAGTCGGCTGTGTCCCTGGTGAGGCCAGCTCGCCCTCTGTTTAGGAAGACAGTGCCAGCTGTTACAGATGCTCTGTGGGCCGACTGGCATCTTGAGCCTGGCCCGTGAGCGCTGGCGTGGGCAGCTTTGACTTGCTGGGGAGAAAGGGCGGGTGGCTCCTCACCTAACGTGTGACCTGGAACAGCTCGGGTCCCTTTTCGGGGCTGGTTCCTTCATCTGTGGGCTTCCTCCCCCTGCTGACTGCCCCGGCTGGCGCAGGCCTGTCCCGGGAGCCCCGCTCCACCAGGTCGGTTCAGGCGGGTTGTGTCACGACTCGGTGGGCCTCAGCCCAGTGCGCACGACCTGTGGGCAGACGACCCTGCCGGGGGCCTCCTCCCTGCTGTCAGGCTCAGCCCGATCCGGCCTTGCGCACCCTGGGTCTGAGAGAAGCACACGCCTGGGATTTGCCGTTTATTCGGGCTCCCTCACGGTCCCTCGCTGTTAGAACTCTCCACGGGTGACAGGGTTGAGGTTTCGAGACTGGACTACAGAACTTCTGTCTGAGACGAATCATGGGCTTTGAGAAGATGCTGTTTCATCTTCCAGGCCCTTCATCTTCTCCTTGACTTTTCGAAAACCCGCCTCTATGCCAAGTTAGGGTCGCTGGGCCCAGCCTTTGGAGTACAGAAGTTGCCGCGGTGATGCCTGTCGGACAGCTCAGCGGGTGTTTCTTCACTTCAGTGCACAGGGAGGGGTGAGGGAGACCTCATTTGCAGGGTAAGGGCGGTGGCACTTCTCGGCCGTCCTGTTAGACCCCGCGTGAACATGTGTTTGAAATCCAAACAGTGGCAGCCTCAGACAAGAAGGTGCCTGCTCTTAACTGAAAGAAGGTTTCTCTGGCCGCAGATAATAGCCGGTCACAGCCTTGGGGGCAGGATGCCAGCTTACTGAGAGCGAGAGTCTTGGTCACGTGGCGCTCCCTGGGAAATGCTTGCGCTGCCTCTGTTGGCTCTCCCCGAAAGGCCGCAGGTCTGTGTCCAGAGCCGGCCTGAGCGCTGAGCGCACCCTCAGATTTAGTTCTTGCCGCTGGGGCCAAGCCGCCCGCGCCTGCGGCCCTGAGCCCTGAGCCCGGCTGGCGGTGCCGGTTCGCCTGTCGCGTTGGACAGCCTGCCATCATGATCCCCGCCTCCCCGACGGGCACACAGCCTCATGGCCACGGTGGATGCTTGACTGTGAGGTGGATCAGGTGGTCTGAGCTACAGTAGGTAGAGCCTTCTCAGAGGGCTTATCTGCTCAGGGCTTATCCAACACACTGAGGCCTGGGCAGCCTTGACTTCTCTCGAAGGCGTTCTGGTGGCGCCTGAGGCCGCCCTGCTGGAGCCAGGGCACTGTGGGCTGAGCTGTGTCGGGCCCGCAGCCTCTGGCTCAGCCTCCTCATCCCCGCCCGCCTCAGCCCCGTCCTCAAGCAGCGTGTCCAGGGCACTGTGGGCTCAGCCTCCCCGTCCCCGCCCGCCTCGGCCCCGTCCTCGGGCGGCACGTCCAGGGCACTGTGGGCTCAGCCTCCCCGTGCCCGCCCACCTTGGCCCCGTCCTCGGGTGCGTCTCATGTGAGCACGTGGTCAGGCATTTCGGGGCATCTGCTCTTTGTGCTGAAAATTGACTCTAAAACCTTCTGGTAAAATGCAGCTGTGCCTTAAGAAGTGGTGTAGTTGATTTCCTGACCGTTTTCATCTGGCAGAGAAGGGGTGACTGGCTGCGGTGCCCCCGTTGGCACCAAGGGTGAGGACGCCACCGGTCCTCGCAAGGCCGACGCCCGCTCTGTGCCAGGCGTGTTGGGGCCCTGTGGCCTGTAGCCGACCTCCATGAGCTTGGTGGCGGAAACAGCAGGAGCCTGTCCCCTCACGGCTCTCGAGGCGGGAGGCTGAAGCCTGAAGTCAGGGCGCGGTGGGGCTGCCCTGGCCCTGGAGCTCCAGGGAGACGCTCTCCTCTAGCCTCCCGGCTCCTGGTGACGGCCGGCACGCTCCAGGTTCTGCCTCGGGCACTCTGCCACCCCTCTCCTGCCTTCGCCAGCTCTCCCCTGCCTGCTTGTCTACCTCTTAGCAGAATGCTGGTTGGGTTTGGGGCTCCTCAGGTCATCCAGGACGCCTCTGCAGCTGGAGACCATACCCCGCCTACACCCACTGGGCCCCCGTGTCTGAGTCAGGTGCCCCTCCGGCTCCTGGGTTAGGACGTGGACGTACCCCGCTGGGCCCCTGTGTCTGAGTCGGGTCCCCCTCTGGCTCCGGGGTTCGGGCGTGGACGCACCCCGCTGGGCCCCTGTTCAGCTGCTGCCCAGTGGATGGAGACGTGTGCCCAGCATGAGCCGTGCGGCGTCAGCATGCCGCCCTCAGTGGGGCTGGCCCAGCCTGGGACGTGCTGTCTGCTCTCAGTGGGATGAGTCTGGACAGGTCTTAGAGTCCAGGTGACCAGCAGTCACCTGAATCTGTAGAAAATGGGAGTTTCTATGCGTTTGGGTGTTTGTTCGTTTCCACAGACATCTGTTGGGGACCTGCTGGGTGCCAAGTGTGGTCCTGGTATTCGGGATCTATCAGTGGACAAATAGCCAGAGAGCCCTCCCTCGTGGAATTTGCGTTCTGGCTTTGCTGGTGGACTTGACGCTTGCACGTAGGTGAGTCAGGGTGTTTGGTGATGAGTGCATGTGTGAAAGAAACTTGGCTGTTCGCTGTTACCTCCAAGCGTTCAGGGTTTTCAGGATAAGGTAGACATTGCGCGGTTTTGGGAATTATATAAATTTTGAGTTATGTAAACTATATAAATAATTGTTACTGTTTTATACAAGTTTGGAGGATAAAGGACAAGATAGTGAAAGGTGTGGAAGGGGCCACGTCTCCAGGGTCGCCCCCCTATCCCTGGCATCACCACCCCCCGGCGTCACCACCCCCCAGCAGCGTCCTCCCCCCAACCCCGTGTCGCCATACCCCCAACGTCACCAACCCTCCCCCCCACCGGCAGCATCACCCCCCAGCAGCATCACCCCCCAGCCTGATCTGTGGGATCGAGGCCCCGGAATCCCGCTGCCCGGAGCCCGGCGTCAGTGTGCTGCCTGCGCCGGAGTGGACGGGCCTGGGGAGACGCTCTCCCGGGCCAGGGCAGGTTCTGAGACACAGGAGCAAGGTCGCTCTGGGGCCCGTGGCGCTTGCTGGCGGTGACAGTTGCAGGCTATTTTGGGGATGGAGGCAGCTTTGTTCTGTGAGGCCTCCCTTGCACTCCCAGATTAACGCCGTCAGCTGCTCCTGCCTCTGATAGAGAGCGGGCAGGGCAAGGCACAGTAGAGGGGCACGGCGCTCCCCATTCTCCAGGCCGTGAAATCAAGCCTTTTTCCTGGGGGAGAGATGCTCATTGCCAGGGAACTATGACGTGCTGATTCTAGGAAGCTTTAAATGATTACCTGGCAATTTCTCTGGTAGCTTTCTGGGCTAATAATTAAATAATATCTCCTTTTCTCAAGGAGTTAGAACAGGTTGTTACTTTAGTAATATTCTGTGTCGAAAGTGACATCAGAAAGCCGTTTAGTGTCTTGGCCTGTTCAAGGGGAAGACCTGTCCGTGAGGAGGCGCGTGCAGCCCTGCGTGGGGGCCGTGGCTTCGAAGGCGGCCGCCTGCCCGCCCCTCGCTGAGGCCGGGAAGAGGCACAGCACAGCTGCAGAGGGAGGGACGGCAGCGTCTAAATGTGGTCTGTGTTTAGCTGGGAAGCCTCCAGGGACTGTGCGTTTGGTCATGCTCATTCTCCGAGTGAAAGGGAAAGTCGCTCAGTTCACCGCGGCCACGTGCACTGCAGCCCGCCAGGCTTTCTGTCCTGGGATTCTCCAGGAGAGAATACTGGACTGGGTTGCCATTCCCTTCTCCAGAGGGTCTTCCCAACCCAGAGACCCACCAGGAGAGAATACTGGACTGGGTCGCCGTTCCCTTCTCCGGGGGTCTTCCCAACCCAGAGACCCACCAGGAGAGAATACTGGACTGGGTCGCCGTTCCCTTCTCCGGGGGTCTTCCCAACCCAGAGACCCAAATCCAGGGTTCCCCCATTGCAGGCGGGTTCTTTAGCCACCGTGGAAACCCTCCTAGAGGGAAAAAAATTCCCCGAACCAAAGAGTAGAGAATGGCCCCCCCAGATGCCCCCGAGAGTGGCTGCCCGCAGCTCTGTGGGCTGGCCTGCCCGACAGCGTCCTCTTCAGTTGACTGTGGACAGACTGCTTGACTCCTGTGGCTTCTGACTGTAGGGCCCCACAGCATCCCAGGCGCTACAGCGACTTTCCTGAAGGCAGGCTTACGGAACAGGCCCCGTGATCTTGCTGGCTCAGAGCCTGGAGCTGGAGGGCAGCGGTGCGTGAGGATGATGTGGGATTCATGCTTTTCCCGGGAGGCTGCTGCTGCTTAGCTGAACCATCGGCTTAGAAACGGTGCCACGTGCTGCGCGAGGCTGTGTCCTCTGTAGCCGTCACGAGGCCTGCGAGGCGCTGGCGTCCCCGCCCCCAGCTGAGCGCTGGTGCTCAGGCTGCGTCCTCACTCGGGACTGTGCACCAGCAGGGCTGGGTCTCGAGCCCAGGTCTGCCCGGCTCCGGCCGTGCCCTGTGGAGTGCCAGGCAGGGGCACCTGACAGCCGTGCCGCTCTGCCCCCTCCCGGACGACTGGAGACGGGCGCTGTCAGGTGAGGCTGGCGGCAGCGTCTCGGACATCCTCACGGTGTCATTCTTACGTAGGCACCGTGTCAGGGGTGTGAGATTCATGGACAGGAATGATCGTGAAACTGGCAAGGAAGAGAGCTGAAAATGCGCTGAGGTGGGGAAAAGGCAGGGGAGACGCGAGGAGAGCGAGGAGAGGCAGGTTTCTCCTGTCTGACGTCTGCCTCGCCGGGGTGGCGTTACCTCTGGGATCTGGCTCAGTCATCTAAGGATGAAGAACCGTCTTGAGAACACTGGCTCCCAGAATTCGGCCTGGTGATGGTATGGCCCCTGGCTAAGTGTCCCAGCTGGTCTCCTTCCAGAGCCAGAGAGACTTTGCAGCCGAGCGAGGAGGAGCCGACTCGCGCCCCTCACTAGCACAGGCCAAGAGGGCACATTCGACCTTCCCGACATAGCGTGTGACTCCTGGGCAGCGTGCCCTGGGCCTCTGAGGCGCTGCCTCCTCCTTGAACTTCAGTACCTATTGAAAATACCCTCTTCCATCCTTCCACTTAAAGGATTAGCAGTTTTTAGTGCCATATTCTGTAGGGGGTTAGCTAAATCTTAACCTGTGGGATTGCAGACTGGCCGACGTGCAGAGTGTGAGAGATTCACTGATAATCTCAGTTACAAAACGGCTCATAATATTGGGAATAGTTGTGAAATATTTTACGTGGTAAGGAAGTATGAGGAAGGCTTGTAGAGCTGATCAACCTAAGCAAACATAATAGGAAAAATTTTGATTTTTTTTGGAACTGCTGGTTGAAAAAGAGGCTGTTTTGAATGCTGGCTATAAAAGTCATCTGGCCTTAAAAGGTCGGGTTGGAGGGATATGTGACTTCAGATCAAATCGAGGGTAAGATGTGTAGCTAATCCCACTAATGGTAACAAGAGTGTCAGGTGGTTTGGGGGAAACGAACAAGATGTGCTTTGTAACCAGGATTGTAGTTGCGCAGTCGCTGAGCCCTGTCTGACTCTTTGCGACCCCACGGACATGGACGGCAGCGCCAGGCCTCCCTGGCCTTCGCCATCTCCCGGAGCTTGCTCACACCCATGTCCCTTGAGTCAGGGATGCCATCCAACCATCTCATCTTCTGTCGTCCCCTTCTCCTCCTGCCCTCAATCTTTCCCAGCATCAAATGAGTCAGCTCTTCACAAGAAGTGGCCGAAGTATTAGAGCTTCAGCTTCAGCATCAGTCCTCCCAGTGAATATTCAGGGTTGTTTCCTTTAGAATGGACTGGTTTGATCTCCTTGCTGCCCAGTAGACTCTCAAGAGTCTTCTCCAGCACCGCAGTTAGAAAGCATCAATTCTCCTGTGCTCAGCCTTCTTTGCAGTCCAACGCTCACACCCGAACACGACTCCTGGGAAAACGACAGTTTTGACTCTACAGACCTTTGTCAGCAGAGTGATGTCTGTGCTGTTTTAATACACCGTCTGCACTTGTCATAACTTTTCTTCTAAGGAGCAAGCGTCTTTTGATGCCGTGGCTTCAGTCACCTTCCGCAGTGATTTTGGAGCCCAAGAACATGGAATTTGCTACTCTTTCCGTTTTTCCGCTTCTATTTGACATGAAGTGATGGGACCAGGCGCCATGATCTTCATTTCCTGAATGCTGAGCTTCAAGCCACCTTCTTCACTCTCCTCTTCACTTTCATCGAGAGGCTTTTTAGTTGGTCTTCACTTTCTGCCATAAGGGTGGTGTCATCTGCATATCCGAGGTTGTTGGTGTTTCTCCAGGCAATCTTGACTCCAGCTTGTGCTTCACCCAGCCTGGCATTTCTCATGATGTTCTCTGCATGTAGCAGGGTGATGATATACAGCCTTGATGCACCCCAGTCCCAATTTTGAACGAGTTCATTGTTCCGCGCCTGGTTCTGTAGCTTCTTGACCTGCATCCAGATTTCTCAGGAGGCAGGTAAGGTGGCCTGGTGTTTCCATCTCTCTAAGAATTTTCCACAGTTTGTTGTGATCCACACAGTCAAAGGCTTTAGCAGAGTCAATAAAGCGGAAGCAGATGTTTTTCCGGAACTCTATTGCTTTTTTCGATGATATAGCAGGTGTTGGCAATTTGATCTCTGATTCCTCTGCCTTTTCTATATCCAGCTTGAACATCTGGAAGTTCCCGGTTCCCGTGCCATGGAAGCCTAGCTTGGAGAATTTTGAGCATTACTTTGCCCTTCTTTGAGACTGGAATGAAAACTGACCTTTTTCAGTCCCATGCTGAGTTTTCCCAGTTTGCTGGCATATTGAGTGCAGCAGTTTCACAGCATCATCTTTTAGGTTTGAAACAGCTCAACTGGAATTCCATCACCTCCAGTAGCTTTGTTTGAAGTGATGCTTCCTAAGGCCCATTTGACTTCAGACTCCAGAAAGTCTGGCTTTAGGTGAGTGACCACATCATTGTGGTTATCCAGGTTATTAAGACCTTTTTGTACAGTTCTGTGCATTCTTGCCGCCCCTTCTCGATGTCCTCTGCTTCTGTTGGGCCCTGACCACTCCTGCCCTTTCCGTGCTCGTCTTGGCGTGAAATGTCCCGCGGTGCCTCAGTTCTCTTGGAGAGATCTCTGGACTTTCCCGTTCTGCTGTTGTTTTCCTCTAGTTCTTGGCCTTGATCACCTGAGAGGCTCTCTTGTCTCTCCCTGGTGTTCTCTGAGACTCTGTGTTTAGTTGGACTTTGCTTCTCCCAGCTATTTGTGAGGCTCCTCAGGCAACCATTCTGCCCTCTTGTATTTTTCCCTTTGGGATGCTCTTGGTCACTGATTCCCCGTACAGTGTTGCAAACCTGTGCCATAGCTCTTCAGGCTCTCTGTCTATTGGATCCACCCCTTGAATCTATTTGTCACTTCCACTGTATAATCATAAGGGTTTTGATTTAGGTCAGACCTGAGTGACCTGGAGTCTATCCCAGCTTTCTTCAGGCAGTTCAGCTCAGTCACTCAGTCCTGTCCGACCCTTTGTGACCCCATGGACTGCAGCACGCCAGGCTTCCCTGTCCTTCACCAGCTCCTGGAGCTTCCTCAGACTCAGCAAGTCAGTGACGCCATCCAACCGTCTCATCCTCTATTGTCCCCGTCTCCTCCCGCCTTCAATCCTTCCCAGCATCAGGGTCTTTTCTAGTGAGTCAGTTCTTCACATCAGGTGGCCAAAGTATTGGAGTCTCAGCTTCAGCATCAGTCCTTCCAATGAACACTCAGGACTGATTTCCTTTAGGATGGATTGGTTGGATCTTCTTGCAGTCCAAGGGACTCTCAAGAGTCTTCTCCAGCACCATAGTTCAAAAGCATCAATTATTTGGCACTCAGCTTTCTTCACAGTCCAACTCTCACATCCATAGCTTTTACTAGATGGACCTTTGTTGGCAAATTAATGTCTCTGCTTTTTAATATGCTGTCTAGGTTGGTCATAGCTTTTCTTCCCAGGAGCAAGCGTCTTTTAATTTCATGGCTGCAGTCACCATCTGCAGTGATTTTGGAGCCCAACAAAATAAAGCCTCTCACTGTGTCCATTGTTTCCCCATCAATTTGCCATGAGATGAGTCTTCAGCCAAGATTACCTGATTAAATAAATATCCCCTAGTTTGTTTATCGTCCAGTCTGTTTCTAGATGGGATTGGCATGAGGTTTATCTCTAGGGGTTTCTTTTTAAGTCCTCTTTCTGGGATAGATGCTTCTTGAGTGTTGTAGTTATCCTCAGAATTCTCGCTCAGTTCTCCCCAGGGTAATCTTCTGCTGTTTAAATGGTTGCCCATTGTTCAGTCACTAAGTCATGTCACTTTTTGTGACCTGCCCCCACCCCGACTGCAACGCACCAGGCTTCCCTGTCCTTCACCATCTCCCAGAGTTTGCTCAGACACGTCCGTTGAGGCGACGGTGCCATCCACCCATCTCATCCTCTTGCCCTCAGTCTTCCCCAGTTGCTCATTGTCACCGTAAAATATCCCTTGGTACGTTCACTGAAGACATCAGTTCTCAAACTGTTTGATCTAAGTAATCCTGGACATTCTAAAAATTTCTTCAGGACCCTAAAGAGCTTTCATTCATAAGTATTATTACATATTTCTGAGAAGTCTTGGAACTATCTGCCTAGTGATTCAGTCAAAATAGCAATAGCTCATTACATGTTCATATGAACCACGTACTTTAGTGGAAAAGAGCTACGTACTTTCAGAAGTAAAAGCAGCCCGTCGGCCTGTGGCATAAAGGGAAGAGCGGCTTGTCCTGCGTCCGCGTGAAGCTCTGCTCGTGTCTGCCTTCTGCCTCCCGCGATGAATTGTTCTGATGAGTGTGTATGAGGGAAATCTGGGCTCACACGGGTGTCTGCCTGGAAGAGGGGGGAGTGTTTTAATAGCCTGTTCAGACAGTTCTGAGTGTTCTTGGTGCTGTACTGAAACGCCAACAAGAGTAGCTTCTTAAATCTTAGTCACCGTGTGGAATCTGAAACCGAATCAAGGGAGCTCCGTCACTTTGTGGCGCTGAAGTCCAGCATCTGCCCTGTTTCCAGTGGGCTTTCCACCTTGCGCGGCTTTCTCACGACGGGCCTGCGTTCGTGGAGAGCATGGGCTGATCGCGTCACACCGATCTTCCGGATGTCAGTGTGTGTTTCCATTCACAGCATAAAAAAATCACCTTTCTCGATAATCCCACTGGTCACATTGGAAAACTGAATATTAGGAAGCTGTCAGGCTCTTGGTAGTGGATATCTTTTTCAAAATTCTGATTTTAATTGGATGGCCAAATTTTGTCATTGGCAAGAAATACTAGGTTTCTTTCCCTTTGAAGTGACAGGCTCACTTTTCATTTTTGCTCCTTGATCGTCATAGTTTATCTGCAGGTTCTTCTGAGTAAAGCAGCGTCTGTGAAGAAGGTGCTTGTTCGTCTTGTAACTCGGGCAGACGCACAGAGGCTTTGTCCTCAGAGTCGGCGCTGAGCTCGGGACGTGGAGAAGGGCTTCGTGCGTGTTTGCGGTTGTGTCAGAGAGCGTTAAGGACACTTAGAAACCGTGATTGAGGGTTAGTCACGGTAACAGTTTCTACGGCTTCTTCAGGGTCATTATTGAGGGAAACCGGCCTCTCGGTGTGTGTTTTGCCCCTCGGAGGCTCCCCAGCTCCTCCCCGTGGGGCTGTGTGTCTGAGTGCGGGCGTCAGCCAGTGAGAGGAGCAAGTCGGGTGTTAGCAGTGTTACAAAAGTCAGCCTGACCTGGAAAGCTGTTCTCAGCTAAAGTTCTGACTTTTTTTCTTTTGCAAAGGAGGGCTCAGAGACAGGCTTCTAAGAAGGGAGTCTCACTTGCCTCTGGGCCCTGAAGTGTCTCCGCTGCCTGGGTCCGCTGATGCCTTGGCGATGGTCGCCTCTGTCCGTGTGGCCTTCGCTGCTCGCGTGGTCTGGTGGCTTTCCTTGCTGGCTTAGAGTGGGCTTGCAGCCTTTGTTCGGGAAGCCTCCCTGCCTTCCTGACTGTTGCGCAGACACGCTTGCCTTGCTGTCTGCAGCTGCTCAGAGGGACACGGCTTCTGTTTGAGGGCTCGCTGCACCCTCTCGCCGGAGCAGAGGTGGTTCCGCCGCCCTGGAGCCTAAACTGCAGCTTCCTGCTGAGAAAGGTGTTTCTGCGCCTGTAAGATTCGCGGGCAAGTCGGTGAGTGGTTCCTGACGTCGCTCTTGGGTAACGTGATGAAGCGGCGCTCCAGCGATCGCGCTCCTTGGTTAGTCCTCTGATCCGGTCAGTCACCGTCATGGCGCTTTCACAGCTGAGCGTTGAGGCAGGGAGGGAGTTCGCGGGTTTGCCTAAGATCCCAGCGCTGAGCGGCCCCCCGGACACCCTTCAGGACGCAGGGGCTGACGCGCCCTGTTCCCGACTCCGCCGCACCCCCAGAGCCGGGGCAGCGTCCCCGCGCGCGCTTGCTGACTCAGTGACGGGCCTTTCTTTGCAGGCCTGCATCGACGAGAACCTGGATGTGGTGAAGTTTCTGGTGGAGAACGGAGCCAGCGTCAACCAGCAGGACAACGAGGGCTGGACGCCCCTGCACGCGGCAGCGTCCTGTGGCTACCTCAACATAGCAGAGTGAGTGGCCGGCGGCGGCGCCACGCGTGCCCTTCCGCTCTTGAGCCTGAGTTTCACAGCCGTGACCGCTCTTCACTGCAGCTCATGCAAGCGGGCAGCTGAACCGGTTTAAGGACTAACTGATAACTGTGTTTTGCATAGTTGCTTAATCTGCAGCTTCTTAGTTGAGATTCTGCGTTTGCTCCTGTTTGCAGCTTGTTGGGACGCGCTGGGCTGGCTTCTGCTGCCCACACTGTCGGCTGTTTCTAGCAGCTGTAGCTGGACACACACGGGGGGCAGACCTGGGGAATTTCTCCACACCCTGTGTAGAAGAACCCCACCACACAGGGTCTGGGCTGGGAGGGTGCTGAGTGAGCGTCTGCTGAGTGAAGGCGTGGCCGGGGAGATAAGAAAGCCACATGTGTTCTAGATGAGAGTAACTGTGGATTGCTAAGGTAAGTTCTGTACATAAAGCCGTGGTGAGAGGCGTCTCGCGGCCCCTTTCCGCGGGACTGGGGCCCAGTATAGCCCTCCTGTTGCACAGCAGGGCGCGTTCTGTCCGCAGCTCTGCAGAGGCCTGGGAGCGGCCCCGCACAAGCTTCGCCGGGTCCCGCGGGAGGGTGCCGGGCGCAGGGAGTTGGAGGTGGCGCGCTGACAGACGTGGATTCTGAGGAGCAGGTGCCCGCAGCAGAGCTCCCCTCCCGGGCGGGCCCTCAGCCCACCTCTGCCGAGAACCGTGAACAGAGCCTGCTCGTCCCTCCTCACTGGTGTTTGACTGTTTGTTCGGGCGGCTTGTTTGTGATTCTGACCTCCTGAATCTCATTCCATCCAGGGTTCTGCTTTTCCCCTGAGAAGGTGACAGGCGGAGCTCAGCCTGGCGTCGTGCTGGCCTAATCCTAGGGGTCTCTCATCCTCCTTTTAAAGTGAAGCTGAGACAGACAGTGACTGCGATCGCGTTGTTGCCGTGGTGTCTTTACCCTGGCTGTGGATGAACATGGTTCCTTTGGAAATAAGTTCAAACTTTAAGTGTCTGTTGCCGGAACAAACGCTACCTTGAGTGAAGTGGACTGGTGAGAGCCACTGTCTCCTCAGGCACAGATGGCCAGTCAGACGAGTGCAGGCCTGTCCAGAGGCGCGAGCTGGACCAGCCCTCCTGGGGCTGCTGCTGGCCGTCCTCACCCTCCCCGTGTGTCCCCATGCAGGCCAGCAGAGCACCCCTGCCCCGCAGAGCCTCCCCCACCTGCAGAGACCCCCACCCCCTGCCCGCAGAGCCCCCCAGAGCCCCCCACCCCCTGCCCGCAGAGCCCCCTGCCTTTCGGGGCCTCGACCGCAGGGCCTGTGAGCGGTGTTTCAGAGGTTAGCGCCCGGCCGTTCCCTCATTTCTCTTTTGTATCTTAAAAATGCATCTTAAACTGTACTCTCATTCCCAGAATCTGTAGAAAGTCTAAATTTCAAGCAAGTGGAAATGAAGAATAGCCAGACTCGCTTTCTAGGGAAGAATCGGTGCATTCTAGCGTGATGACCTTTTTTAGTCTCATTTCAACTCTGTATAATATATTTTTAAAAAAAGCTTTAGGGGCTGTTATTCCTCTTTTGGAATTCAGGCCTATTGCTAGTTAGCTGGGTCTCTTACCTTCCTGTTACCACTAAGTGTCTAACTTAGAAGCGGCAGATTGGCCCAAACGACAGCATCTAGTTAGGTCTTATTGTTTACATTAATGGGGCTAATTTATTCTGAGTTTTTGAGCACATCTGGTTTTCTTTGTTCGCCCCTGAGGATAGTAGCAGAAAGGCCTCACGTTGGTGGTGACGTGAGAGGGACACAGAGGCTTCACTTTCTTTCTCCTTCTTCTTCCCTGGCCGAGCTGTGCGTGGCTTGTGGGACCTGAGTCCCTGACTAGGGACGGAGCCTGGGCCACGGCTGTGAGAGCTCTGCGTCCTAATGACTGGGCCTCTGGGGATTCCCAAGAGTGGCTTTATTTTCTGAAGGACATGTTTACTGAGCTAAGAGGTATTTCTGAGCCTCAGGGCAACTGTAAGGATCCTCAGGATTACAGTGAATATTACTTCATAGGCACTTCCCTGCGGTCCAGCGGTTAAGGTTCCGCACTCCCTCTGCAGAGGGCGTGGGTTCCGTCCCTGGTGGGGGAATAAAGATCCCTCATGCCGCACAGTGTGGTCAGAACAGAAAGAAGACTTCATGGGCTGATACTTGTTCAGGTAACAGTGTGAACCTGGAGAGGCTCCACCTCCACCAGCCCTCCCCCAGGGTAAGGATGGCCTGGGGCAGTGTCTCACTTGGCACGCATCCCTCTGATTCGGGGAGACCCAGGTCATTTCTGGACAGGAGTAGTCTCCATCAGGGTCCAAGAACTTCTCAGGAAAGGGAAAAGCAGGGCCTTTATGCCTGAGGGACATGGCCGCTGGCCCAGTAAAGAATGGAGAAGGTGTCAGAGTGGAGCGGCTCCACGCTGGGTTTATTTCACGCAGTGTTTGTGGGTTGCTAAGAGAGAGCGCACGTCAGATGTCGCAGCGGTGATGCCCGTGAGGAGGACACAGCTGTTATCTGGAGCCGCAGTCAACTGGGGGGCGGTGTCGACACCCCTGTGTGTCACCGGGGCCCAGACTCAGTGCCGGAGGCGGAGGAGTCCAAGGAAGAAGAGGGAGGATTCAGTTGTCAGAACACGCAGAGGCCACTCAAAGGGGCTTTGAAAGACACGGAAAGTTTCTAGTAATAGCAGGAAAGGGGGGAGGGGAGGGTGTTTCATCAGTTGGAGGGACTGTCGAACTGTGGGAGGCAAGTGAGCTGTTGTGTTTGGGGATAATGTGGGGTTCCGGGTGACAGAGAGGGTGTAGCTCAGTCTGGATGTGTCTGCGGGGCTGACTCTGGGGGAGTGCGGGTTCAGGGTGAGCAGAGAGGGTGCAGCTCAGTCTGGATGTGTGTGTGGGGCTGACTCTGGGGGAGTGCGGGTTCAGGGCGAGCAGAGAGGGTGCAGCTCAGTCCAGGAGCGTGTATCCTGCGCTCACTCTGTATTCTTTGCGTCTTGGGGTCTCAGGGTTGGGAGGTGAAGCAGCGTGGGCGTGAAGGACAGCAGGTGGCCTTAGTGCGGTTAAGGAGAGCCGAGGGAGCGGCTAGCCTCAGCGGAGCGTCTGTCCTCTGAGTCTGTGAGGGAGGGTGGAGACGGCTCAAAGGCAGATGAGTCCGTGTGTGTGCAGCCCACCTGGAAGGCAGACACATTTGGGGGCGCTCCGTTTATATGAGGTACTGAGCGGTGAGGAAGCAGTGCCCTCGAAAAGCGTGCCTGAAACCCAATAGCTGCAGGCTCTCCTCTGCCCGCTCCTGAGTGCAGTGGCCACATGTTACCTCTTAAAATCTCCTGCAGGGCCTTTGAAATGTTGCTGCTGTTTGGTTATTCAGCCGTGTCTGACTCTTTTCGACCCCATGGACTGTAGCCCCCCAGGCTCCTCTGCTCCCAGGATCTTCCAGGCTAAGTGGAAAGTTCTGGAGTGGGCTGCCATTCTCTTCCCCCGGGATCTTCCTGATTCAGGGATCAAACTCGCATCTCCTGCCTTGGCAGGTGGGTTCTCTACCACTGAGCCCCAAGGGGAGCCTCAGTGTGCCTAAAATGTGTGCCCTTTAAATGCAGAAGGGGACCTGTGCATGCTTGCTGCGTTGCTGGCTGGTTGAAGTCTGATTTAAGTAGCTTTTCTTTCTCCTTTAAAGACTTGTGTATTTTGGAGAACTCTGGCACTGTTGGGGTTCTCACTGGCCCCAGAGTAACTTGACGTAGTGCCAAGATGACCTGGAGCTGAAGTCAGCAGACCGAGCGTAACCTCCGTCTTTTGCCTCTAATGGTACCCATGTGGCCTACTTCCTAAAGTTGTTTAAGACTCATTATTAATTGTACGTGGAAGCGCTTTGAAAATCAGAGAGGATCCACGTCAGGTGTTAAAGTTACCAGGCCTCTCTTCTTTAGGATCGAACACTATTGGCTTTCAATATAGAATCTAATGATTTTCAGTCATTTAGTCGTGTCTTAGAGTGTAGATTTCATGGAGGTGGCTGGTTAAAGAGAGAGTTCTGTGGACACGGGACCCAGGCAGGTTCATGAAAGTTCTGATTTGTCCTTTATTCTGTTTTCATGCCCTGGCTCCACTTAGTGTGCTCTTAATGGGAATGGGGGGGCGCTCCTGTGGGAATCACTCCTTTCCGTCTCTTCTGGGGACCCCATTCTCAGTATCAGCGGTGTCCTGAGCCCTCCTGGAAGCCTGGGTTTGGACGCAGCCTGGGGTGAGCTTTAAGGCGGCGTGACCCCCTTGTGGTGTTTCCAAAGTGCCTTGCTGCCCATGGGAGTGAGAGAATGGGCTTCAGAAACGAGTGTGAGAAATCGCTCTTGGAGGCGTCTTTCTCACCAAGGAACAGAGACGCTTTGATCCCGAGTGTTGAAGGCTAGTGGAGTGCCTTATCTGGGGCCACACGAAAGCACCAGACGGAGGCCACGCTCTGCGCGGAGCCCCAGGCTCAGGAGTGCCGCCGGCCTCAGACTGGGGAGGGTGCTGACTCTGCTCTTGTCTGCGTAGGTATTTCATTAACCATGGAGCCTGCGTGGGCATCGTCAACAACGAAGGCGAAGTCCCCTCTGACCTTGCGGAAGAGCCTGCCATGAAGGACCTTCTTCTGGAGCAGGTGAAGAAGCAAGGTGAGCTGAGGGCCACATGGCAGGAGGGGCCTGGGCGTCACCGTGAGACACCGTCTGCTCACGCCGGCCGTCGCTGCTCACGGCACGTGCCTGCTAGTCCTTGCGTGCGGATCGCCCGGGCCAGACTCCAGAGGCGTGCAGTCGGCCCGCCCCTGCAGCCCTGGGCCGTGCGCCGCGGTGCAGTCAGGCGGCCGGTGCGCGCTGTGACGCTGCGCGGCAGGCTGAGGAGGGGCATGTGACGGCTCCCATGTGTGCAGACCGCAGAGGAGGCGGCCCGTGTCCCTCTGAGCTCTGGACAGTCCTCTCTCTGACTTTGCACCTTTCCTCTTGAGCAGAGCTGAACGTGGTGCTGGTGGGACCTTTGTTGCGACCTCTAAAGTGATCTCTAACCATCCTATGAGATTTCTGGTAGTTTGTTACAGTGAGGAAGCTAATGAGAAGAAGAAACTCTGAAAATACTTTATATTTTCAGAAGAATCCCCTTCAGAGAGCTGGTCAGGATTCTCCGACTGGAGGTCTTTGGGTTCTTTTAAATTAAAAAGTTGCAAGTAACCCTGGGCCTACCCCTGCTGGAAGTGCCGCAGAGCTGTGTGGGCCCAAGGTGCAGGGACGTGCCGTCCTTCTGGGAGCCCCTGCACCCACAGTCTGCAGTCCACCCCGGGGGTCTATCTGCCGTGACCTTCCAGACGCGATCCCTACCGGCCGGGCGGGCCTGCGCTCACACCACCCAAGGCCGCCTTTGCTCCAGCAGCAGAGCTGAGGCGCTGAGACAGCCAAGTGCCTGCACAGCCGAGAACACTGACAGTTAGCAGCTTGTCCGTGATGTTCTGGCGGGAGGTGGAACCCCTCGGGAGCGCCTCTGCTCAGCTGCTCCTCAGCTCTGGGCCACGGAGCTTCACTTGGCATGTTTCTCTACTCAGGGAGACGAACTTCAGAGGGAGCTGATTCATCAGCGTATACGGTGCCTGAAGCTAAGACTGTTGACCCCAGCCCTAGGTGTAGCAGGGGACAGGAGGAGCAGACAGGGGCTCAGGGGCGACCATTCTGTGGCCCCGAGTGACCGCCTGACCTCCGCGTGTGTACTCCCTCCTGCGTGCAGTGGGGGTGGTGGCAGCGGTTGCATTTGCACCGGAGGCTGTGGGGAAACACACGGGTTAACGTGTGAGAAGGCTGCGACTGTACTGCTGCAGGTGCTACAGAGGGGCAGCCCGCCGGTCGTCAGGTTCTTAAGGCCAGAGCGCCTGCAGGCCTCGGTGGACCTGCCGTCTGTGTGAGCCTAGTGGCCTCTCCCTGGGGGGCTGCTGGCGGCCGTGGACGCCTCTTCTGATGCAGAGTGAGTTGGCTGAGCACCCGGCTCCGCGGGGCTGAGCGGCTGTCCGGCGTGCCCCCGCAGGGCTGGACCTCGAGCAGGCGCGGCGGCAGGAGGAACAGCAGATGCTGCAGGACGCCCGCCAGTGGCTCAACAGCGGCAGGATCGCCGACGTGAGGCAGGCGCGCTCGGGGGCCACTGCCCTGCACGTGGCTGCGGCCAAGGGCTACTCCGAGGTCCTCAGGTGGGTCCACACGGCAGCCGGGACGCGCAGCGCCCTGTCCTCCCCGCCCCCCTCCCCCTCGCCGTCCCCCTCCTCCTCCTCCCTTCTCCTCTACCCGCTGGGTCCTGGGTCGTCCCCGCCCTCCTCCCAGGCCTCTCCTGGCGCTCCACGGGGAGCAGGGCCTGGAGGGCCTGAGGGTCTCCTGCTGCTTGGCGGTTCATCTCCGTCTCGCCCGCACCACCCACCCCTGCCCCGCTGCAGTACAGGCAGACGTGCATCCCTGTGTCCTCTGTGGCTTCGTTAGGCTGGTGGCGTAGGTTTCAGGGGAGCTGTACTCGCTGGGGTAGGGTGGTCGCCCATGCAGGAGGGGTCTGGACTCCTCCGCCTCCCCGTCCCCGCCCTGCTCTGTGGCGCCTCAGGGCCGGGCGGGCGCGGCGCCGGCTGCTGGCAGCTCCGTGTGCGTCGGTCAGCAGATGTCCTCACTGCCCGTGTCCCGGGACGAGGCTCCTGGTCCATGTGGTGGGGTCGGTGCTCCTGTCTTCAGGGCGGGGTTCCCTTGTTTGCTTCTCTGGAGGCCCGCACGGTGCTGCCTCTGTCAGCTGAAGGTCATGCCAGCCTCCACATGCCCGCCGCCTCGGAGCCTCAGCGGGAGCCCCTGCAGGCACTCCTGCAGTGGGAGGCGGCAGACCGCCCGGAGAGTGGGCGCGGGAGGAGGGAGAGGACGAGGGCTGGAGCCCTCCTGGTGGGGCCGTGGGCCGGGCCCTGGACGGGGCTCTGGGTGATCTCTGTGCTGGGGGTGACGTGGCTGCACCCCAGTGTGGCCTCGGTCAGGGGGGCCTCACTTCTGGTGGCTGTGCTGATGCCTGAGAAAGCAGACCTGGGCTCAGCACCTGGGGCCGGGGCTCGGGGCCAGGGTCTGCAGCATCAGACAGGTGGCTGTGCACTGGGCAGGGAACCCCGATGCAGAGGATCTGAATGTCTCGTCCGTGTTCTCCTCAGACTTTTGATTCAGGCTGGCTATGAGCTCAATGTCCAGGACCACGACGGCTGGACCCCTCTGCACGCGGCTGCGCACTGGGGCGTGAAGGAGGCCTGCTCCATCCTGGCAGAGGCCCTCTGCGACATGGATGTCAGGAGCAAGCTGGTGAGTGGGCTGGCCCCCAGCGGCGTCCTGGAGCATGAGGCAAGAAGGCCTGCCCAGGGGCCAGGCCTGCCATCCGGAGCAGGCACCACCAACAGCTGGAGCCCTGCCCGTGCCCCACCCTCCCCCCGACACGCACACTCGCCTGGCGGCAGGAGGCCCGCCTGCTGACCGTTTCCATCGAAGCCCCTGAAACAGAAAATGGAAGAAGGAAATGGTCTCACCTCAGCAGAAGTGAGCAGTGGGGAAGCCCAAGACCGCTGTCCGGGGAGAAGTGTGAAATGCGTCAGCTTTTCATTCAGAAACCTAGTAGCTGAGCCCTGCTCACATCCATTTGTTAAAAACCGTGGCGCTGACTGCACCCTTGCGTTTGGCCGAAAGTGCTGTTGTCCAGCCCCCCTTCAGGCAGGTTAGAGGCCCTGCGGCTTCCTCCCACCTGCTGACTGCGGATCCGGAGGCCTGGCTGCTTACTCCGGGGACGCTCCGGTCTGCCCCGCCCCACCTGCTCACCCTCGGTCTGTGGGCCAGGGCCCCTCGCTGCGCTTTGGCCTGAGGGTCTCACTTAATGGGCTGCTTCCTGTGACTTGTCCTTAGTGCCCACACCTGGGCCTCCTTCCGAGGCCTCTGAGAGCCCCTTGCTGAGTTTATCGTAGCGACTGTGAGCTTTTTGGAAGAGATACAAGCAGAGATTTCAATTGATCATTTGCCGAGACAATAAACACTAGAAACGAGGTGAGGATTTCCTGCTCACCGTTTCACAGAATGCAAAGCCCTGTGTCTAGGGGGTCCTCTGTTTCTTACGTCCCCTCTCTGATAGAGGAGGGCCTCATCCTGGCGCTAAGTCGGCGAGTCAGGGAGGCAGGTCAGAGGGTCAGAGGCCTCAGGCGAGCGCCAGCTGGTCTCTGGGTAGAGGCGAGTGACCGCGGCAGCGTCTCCTTGCCAGGGCCAGACGCCGTTCGACGTGGCTGACGAGGGCCTGGCGGAGCACCTGGAGGCGCTGCAGAAGAGGCAGGGCGTGGTGAGTCTGCGTGGCGGCCGTGCGGTCTGTCTGCCCGCGTCCCGGCAGTGGCCACTGTTCCTCCAGGAACTGTCCACAGTCCGTTAGAGGGACATCCCAGAAGCCCTTGCTGCTGAAGCTCGCTCGGTGTCTCGTGGCACCTGAGGGCAGCTGGCAGGTAAACGCGGCGAGGGCGGCTCTGGCTGCCTGGAGCTCTAGGCAGTGAGGGTGGGGTGTGGGAGTCAGTGCTTTCCAAACAGGGAGTGCCGAGTTGAGGATGTCTCGTGACTTCCTTATTGACTGAAGGGACTTTTGTATTTAAATGGGGTTGACTACAGGGAGGAATATGTTTCTTTCTTAGAAAGCAAGCAAACCTATGAAGCTCAGAGATGTGGCCTGGGCCGGCGCTTGATCAGTGATTCATACCTAGCCCAGGTCCATCGGATATCCACAGTCACTCCCTTCCTGCTCTCCTGAGTGTGTGAGGGTTTGCTCCTGGGCCCGTGGCGCAGCGCCTCTCAGGAGGACCACGGAGGCATGTGCCCACATCCAGGCGCAGTGTGGAAGCCCTCCTCGACCGGGCCGAGCAGGGAGTGAGTCACGCTCCACTGCAGGAGGGCTGTCGGGCAGGGAGGGCGGGGCTCGAGCAGCTCCCCTTGGGGTGGGAGAAGGTCACGCCCTCACTTTGCTGAGCTCCCCTCTGCAGGCCGCAGCTCGGGTTCAGAAGGGCGGGTTCAGAAGGGCGGGTTCAGAAGGGCGGGTTCACTGGGAGTGGTGCCTGCCTTTGCCTCCATAACTCGGGTCCGTGGATATAAACGCATGTTGTCTGGGGTGTGTGTCTAAGTACTGGGCAGGTTTTCCTAAGGGCTGATTTCCCATTTGGCACCGGTTTCTCTGTAGAAGCCTTGCCAACTTAATTCAGCTTCGGGACCGTAGAGCGTTCTCTCACAGGCGCTTCTGGCGTTTGGCCCTTCGGAGTGAGGTTTGGGGGCGATGAGGCTCGGATGCTCAGGAGGCGGGTGGCGCCGAAGCTCTGGCGCCATGGCTTTCCTCTTCTCACTGGCTGAGGGCTTTCCTCTGCCGGCCTCTTCCGAGCAGACCCCCTGCTGTGTCCCCTGCCCGCCCCCACCTCCCCTCTGGGGCTGGTGCAGCGGGGGGGGGGGGGGGGGGGGGGGGGCCGCTGGAGTTCTCGTCACTGCTGATTCCTTCCCGGTAGTCAGTGTCTTCCCTTTCCTCTTTTCTTGATTTCCAGCTTCGAAGTGAAAAAGAGACACGGGATAAGCTCATCGAATCAGACCTGAACAGCGAGCTGCACAGTAGACTCTTCAAGAAGTAAGATGGTCTGCCTGTGGCAGACTTGGCTTGAGAGTCCATGCGGTGAGGAGACTGGCGTCTGAGTGTAGCCAGGTGGTCTCTAAGCGAGGGGGTACACTCGACGGGCGAGGAGGTGGATGGCATGGCCGTGGGGCCTGTGAGTGGGGAGCGTGTGCCCACTTTGTGGCGTGATGGAGACCCTGTGTGTGTCAGGAAACGTCTGTTAGACGACTTGCTAGAACTGTTCGCCTCGTTCACCACGAGGAGATGTACCCCGTTTTCCTGAGTGCAGATCACGCCACGCTCTCAGGTCGGACACCGGACGGACCCGAGGGAGCGTGTGTGCGTTCCTGTTACCGCTTCGACACAGAGGTTCCTAGGCTTGTCCCCCTCTACCAGCTCCACAGCGAGCTCAGAAAGCGGTTTCTCCTCTCTGAGTTACTCAGATTGTCGTCTGTACTTTAGCAAAGAGAAGATGCTCTGTGAGGAGGAGACGCCCAAGTCCCAGCGAGCAGAGGAGGAGAGCAAAGAGTCCAGCAGCTCCAGCTCCGAGGAGGATGAGGGGGAGGACGAGGCCTCGGAGTCAGAGGCCGAGAAGGAGGCGGGGGACCCTGAGGCCGTCCGTCCGCAGAGCATGGGGGGCCGCCGCGTGTCAGAAGGCAGGTGGAGCCGGCCCGGGGGGACTGATTCCCAAACAGGGGCCCCAGATCACTTTCTTCTCCCTTCTCATCATGTGAAGCCCCTTCAGTTGCTGGGGGGATGGAAGGAGGAGCACAGTCCTGGTTACCTTGCTGACTCTTAATGGTGCGCGTCGTGTCAAGGGTCTTCAGTTTCCTGTGCAGTGAGAGTGGGGTGCTGAGCTCAGTCGGACCACCAGGCTCCGGGTTAGCCCGGGGTCTCCACTCGTGGGCAGGGGACGCCAGGCTCTGGGGTAGCCCGGGGTCTCCACTCGCGGGCAGGGGACGCCTGGCAGATCTGGGTTTTGCTGGGTGGGTCTGCCTGTGGCAGTGGCCCTGCTGGATAACGGGGCTCGTGGTGAGCTCAGACTGCACAGGCCGGGGCCTGCGGTCACCACATGTTCCCCTCCAGAGGCGTCCGGAGAAGAGGCAGGGTTTTCAGTGAGGGGGCGGGCCCGCCTTGGCTGAGAGTCAAGTGTGCGTCCCCCCGGAGCCTGCCTGTCCCTGGCACCCGCTCTGTGAGGGGTCTCCTTTACTGACGTGATATCTGCCGTTTCAGGGGAGTACTGCCCTTGTCCAAGACTGGCCTGGGGTCGGTGTTGGGGTGGGGGCACACCCAGGCCAGGGGCCACAGACGGTCACAGGTCAATCCTGGAGTCAGTGTGGGGGTGGGGGGGCATGCCCAGCCCCAGGGGCCACAGACGGTCAGGGGTCAGGCCTGGAGCCAGTGTGTCGGGGGCGGAGGGCACACCCAGGGTATAGCCTCACTGGGTCGGCCCTGGGACAGCTCATGTGGTCAGTGTGAATACTCAGGGCAGTCTGAACGTCTCTGCCCAGGAAGACTGCCTCGCGGGGTCGCGGGGCTGGGCCTTGGGAGTCCAGGGGCCAGAGGCGCAGCAGCCCCGGGCACAAGCAGACGGGTTTCTGCCGACACCCCAGAAGGGAGCCTCCATCTTGCGTCACCACCACGCCCCCAGGAGGGCTCTTCCCCTGCTGGCTGCCCCGCCCTGCCACGCCCCCGCCACGCCACGCCACGCCCCCCGCCGCGGCCCCGCCCCGCCACGGCCCCGCCCCCGTCACGCCACGCCCCGCCCCGCCGCGGCCCCGCCCCGCCGCGGCCGCGGCCCCGCCCCGCCGCGGCCCCGCCCCGCCACGCCACGCCCCCGCCCCGCCACGCCACGCCCCCGCCCCGCCACGCCACGCCCCGGCCCCGCCCCCTGCCACGGCCCCGCCCCGCCCCGCCGCCGCCCCGCCCCGCAGCCTCCCCGCGTTTCCACCCTCGGAGGGCGACTCCTCTCTGAGCCCACACGCTCGGCACTGGGCGTGTGGGACCTCGTGTTGTCACCGTGATTGTTCTGCGTCTCACCTTTCCTTTTTCTGATTGCCGAGGAAGCAAGGTCCGTCTCGTACTTTCTCTGGCTTTTTCTGCCCAGCCCCCAGAGCGGGCTCTACCTGCACTGACTGATGAACGGCGTGTGTGACCTGTAGTGAGGAGAAGGCTGTCCGGCCTTCCTGTGGGAGTTGTTGTCGGGACAGAATCTCACTTGCGCCTGTTTTCTCCTAAGAGGCAGGGCTTGCCGGAGCTGTCGTCGTGGTCGGAGTCTAAGCCTTCCTGGGCCCTGGCGGTCTGTGTGATGATGGGTAGATCTTTCGTGTCAGAACAGAGCAGACCCCCAGACGGCTTCCTAACGCACCTGTTGCTTCTCTCACCCCAGGTGGCGGGCCGGGCGCCGTCCCCAGCCGTCCCAGCTCTGACTGCAGGAGCAGCGTCGCGGAGCGGACCCCCGCAGCGCCGCAGAGCGCCGTCCCCGCCTCTGCAGCCAGGAGAGTGAGTGTGCGGTTAAGCTGGGCGTGCCCCCGTTGCGGTAGCAGGCAGGCGTAAAGGCCTTAGAGACGCACTCGCGCCTGCCTTCTTGCTCGAGTCCAGCTGACTCACAGCTGCGTTTCAGCTGTGCAGCAAGGTGACTGTCACACCTTGTGTATATTTTTTCCAGACTTTTTCCGTTATAGATCGTTACCAAGTATTGAGCAGCGGGCGCCAGGGTTACACAGCAGGTCCTTGTTGTTTCATATACTTTCGTTGTTCAGTTGCTGACTTGAGTCTGACTGCAGCCCGCCAGGCTCCTCTGTCCATGGGATTCCCAGGCAAGAACCCTGGACCGGGTTGCCATGCCCTTCTCCAGGTTTATGCGTAGTAGTGTATCTATGTTAATCCCAATTCTCCATTCATCCCTCGCCCCCTTCTCCTGCGGTGACCGTGAGTTTATATGTTAATCCCAATTCTCCGTTCATCCCTCGCCCCCTTCTCCTGCGGTGACCGTGAGTTTATACGTTAATCCCGATTCTCCGTTCATCCCTCGCCCCCTTCTCCTGCGGTGACCGTGAGTTTATATGTTAATCTCAGATTCTCCGTTCATCCCTTGCCCCTTCTCCTGTGGTAATCATGAGTCTATTTTCTGTGAGTCTGTTTTGTAAAATCGTTTTTTTTTTGTTCCGATTCCACACACAAGTGGTGTTGGGATACGTGTCTCTCTGACTGCACGCAGGCCGACCATCTCCCGGCCTGTTGGTGTTGCCACGGGTGGCCCTGGTCCACCCCTCTCGTGGCTCTGCCGTGGCCGAGTGCTCATCACATCACGTGCTGCGCCTCCACACGCCCCCGCCACGGCGTGCTCAGGCTGCCGTGACGGGGCAGAGACAGGGTGGCTTGCACGTCGAGGCCTGTGTCCCACCGGCCGGAGGCTGGCAGGTTCCGTCCACGGTGAGGGCTCTCCTCCTGGCGCTCAGATGACCCCCTGGTCTCCGGATGCTGTCACCTGGGTGTCCGGGCGTCAGGACGTGGGTCTGGGGGGTGGACACAAGCAGGGCGTTCCTGACTTGCCCGCAGTGTGTTTTAAAGAACTTATGGCCGCCGCGTGCTGGTGGCCAGGCTCCAGCGCCAGCAGCCTGGGACCAGGGGAGTGCTGCCGCGGCCTGTTGTCCCTGAGTCTGAGGTTGGGGCACACGGGTCACGGTCGGGCTGGGCAGAGGCCGGCCAGGGCGCAGCCTGGGCACTGCGACAAACACGCGTGTCTTCACTCTCCCCCCATGAGTGAGGTCTGTGCAGCTGCTGGCGGGAGGGCAGAGCTCGAGGGGCTGAGGGCCGGCAGCCTCCCGGCCTCGTCCACTGGAGGCTCGCCGCGGGGGAGCCGCTTGCGCTGCGGCTGAGGTGCTTCTGTGGGCGCTCCCTCACTTGCTGGCCCCTCGGCGCTGCCCACGTGTGCAGTGGGCCTCTGGTGTCCTCGTGGGGACCAGGAGGCAGAGGCTCGGCCGCCCCGCGTTCCCCGGGCGCTGCTGTGAGCCGTTGGGTGGCAGCGGCAGGACGTGGCCCTCACTCCGTCGTGAGGAGTGTGACCAGAGCAGCCGCTCTTTAGGAGGAAAATGTGACCAGAGCAGCCGCTCTTTAGGAGGAAAAGGACTGGGTTAGGAAAGCCACCAACACACACCCATGCCACTTTGCTCAGAAGATGCTGGGGGTGTTTGGACGGCTCTTAAAGGGCCCACAGGGTGCTTCTGCAGAGCCCCTAGGAGAGGGGGTGCACGGAAGAGCAGATCTCAGCACGGCGTGAGGCTTCTGCTGCGTTCCCGCTGTGCCAGCAGCGGAGCCGGTCGGGTTCTGGAGCGAGGGCGGTGCTCCGGCAGGGCCCCCGCGGCCAGGGAGGCGGTGGCTGGCGGTACCCAGGCCGGCCGTGCCTCAGCCTGGCTCCGGCTGACTCCGGTCTGGGATGCGCTGTGTGGTGTGTGGGGATGAGGTGCTTAAGGACAGTGTAAGCTTTCCGTGAGCCTCTCTTCCCAACGCTGGCATTACTCTTTAATGAAATGATGGCAATGAGAGTGGTGATTCATTTTCGAAAGCTGCTCTCTTGGCAGGATTTAAAGCCTGGCAGCCGTGTAGCTTCTGCCACTTTTTTCTTTTTGATTTTGCTGCGTCTTGAAATCTGAAATGCTTAGAGCTGCCGCCTGTGTCAGAGAAGCTGCTTTCTTGAAATAAGCAGCTAGAGTTTGGGGGGAGGGGCCTGCAGTTTGTGTCAGGGTTGCCTTAAGTCAGCTCACCGCAGCCGCGTGACAGGGCCGGGGCCCGTCTGTGTTCCTCAGGGTCCGTGTGTTGCAAGAGGGTCAGCTCTCGGCCAGGTTCACAGGTGGGCGGGGGAGGTGTGGAGCGGGGCGGGCTGCTGTCCCCCGGCCCCATGTCAGCACTCCCCTGCTGGTGGGTTCTCTGTTGGGTGGGCGCCCTGCGACGGCTGAGGGCTGCTGGGGGGTGCCCGTGGTGCCTGGCCTGCTCTGGGCCCCCCGCTCTCCTCACGTTGCCCTCGCCGCTCGGCCAGGGGTGGGAGGAGCCGTCGGGACCTCACCTCCGGTGCCCCTTCCCTCGTAGCCCTCCAGCCTCTTCAGCAAGCCGGAAGAGACCAGGGACGAGTCTCCATGTTCGTGGAGGCTGGGCCTCAGGAAGACCGGCAGCCAGAATGTGCTGAGTGAGGCCGCCGGGGCCAGGGAGGCCCTGCGGGACCGGGGCGCGTCTGTCCACCGCTCGGCCTCCAGCCCCCGCATCTCCACGCTGACGGACAGCAGAGAAAAGGTGCGGTGTCTCTAGGCGGCAGCTCAGCCTCGGGGACGCACAGACAGTTTCTAGTGCCTGGTCTGGCTCTGGAAGCACGGAGCTTTTAAAAGGAGGCAGGCGTGTTGGTCGTCAGGTAGCTGTTCGCTTGCGATGACTTAGTTGTCCAAGAAAGAAAACCCCTTTTCCTTTTGGCCTGCCTTCTGCTCATCCTTCCCCTCCGTCCTCCCCGAGGGCAGGAGCGTGCGAGCGTGCAGGCTCGGACTCGGCCTAACGCTCATCCTTCCCTTCCGTCCTCCCCGAGGACTCGGCCTAACGCGTGCTCTGACCCAGTGGTGGTGGCTCTTCCTCGTGGTGTGCGGAAGCAGAGTTCCTTAGCTGGGCTTTCGAGCCTAGTGAAGCTTGGGCATCTGAGCACTTAGAAAGCAAGCTTCTGCGTGCGCCTCCCTGACTGGCGGGTGTCCTGGGGGCTGAGCCCTCACCCACTGCTCACCAGGAGCCACGGGTTCTGATCCTGAGATGGTCCGGGTTCCATGGGGCGTGCTGGCGGCTTGCCTGAGTGGCCGGGTCTCCTCCAAACACAGCCCCCTCACTCGGCCCTGTGTTTCCAGAGACGCTCGGGCCAGGGTGTCAGCACGCCTGCTGAGCCTGTGGCTGCCTTTCAAGGTGGAGAACGTCAGAGCACAGCTTGTCTCTAGCTTCTCAGAGGTCCCCCTTTGGTGGGACTGCTGCTGTTCCCTTTTTGGTCATCCCAGCTTTCCCCAAGAGAATCCCCTCCCTACGTGTTGGCGTCTGACGGAGGAGAGCTGGGAACAAGCCTTTGTTGATACCGCTCGAGCGGGAGTCGGTGTTGGGTCTGGGAGTAGCTCGCGCGGGTGTGGAGCTCTTCGGAGTTGGGTCTGGGAGTAGCTCGCGCGGGTGTGGAGCTCTTCGGAGTTGGGTCTGGGAGTAGCTCGCGCGGGTGTGGAGCTCTTTGGTGTTGAGTCTGGGAGTAGCTCGCGCGGGTGTGGAGCTCTTCGGTGCTGGGTCTGGGAGTAGCTCGCACGGGTGTGGAGCTCTTCGGAGTTGGGTCTGGGAGTAGCTCGCGCGGGTGTGGAGCTCTTCGGAGTTGGGTCTGGGAGTAGCTCGTGCGGGTGTGGAGCTCTTCGGTGCTGGGTCTGGGAGTAGCTCGCGCGGTGTGCGGCTCTGCCTTGCCGCCCCGGTGGGCCGGGCGGGCTTTCTCTACGCTTTACTTGCTTCGACTTTGCAGGAGAGAGAAGCCAGAAGCTCCTCGAGTTCACTGGGGCTGCGGAGGCCGGGCAGCACTAGCGACCTTGAAGAGAAGGAGAACAGGTACCGTCGTGCCCCGGCCCCTGTCTGGGACCCCCAGCCCCACCCCCTCAGGTCCTCAGTCCAGCATGGGACCCCCGCCCCGCCCGGGGGCTTGTGTTTGTGCACAGCAGGCTCTGTGAAAGGGGCTCAGTGTCCACGCGGGTCTCACACAGGCCTGCCCCGTGGGCAGCACTGGAGACCTTGTTATGGAATGGAGTCGAGCAACTTCTAGTTTGTACGTCCACGTTAATTAAGATGAGCGTGGAAACTGTGACCTACGCCGCGTCTCAGAGCTGCCCGCCCGCGGGTTGGAGCCGGCTCCTCAAGGCGCGATCCTGCCCCCCACGGCCCAGGCGCCGCCTGCAGCCTGCTGGCGGTGCGGAGGCCTGGTCCTCCGGGGCCTGCTGGAGCGGCCTCCACTTGCCCACAGTCCCCACCTGGGGAGGGCTGCTGGGGGACCTGGGGAGGCAGAGGCCCCAGGTTGCCAGCTGGGGGTGAGCCTCTTCTGGGTGTGCACCCCGCTGTGAGCCAAGGGGCTGCTGCTCCTGGACGCTCCTACTGTCCATCCCCACTCCTGCTCTGCTTGCTTGGAGTGACCTGCCCTAGGCTGACTCGCCAGCCTTTCTAAACGAGGAGCAAAGCGACCGCTCCTTCAAGAGGCTCCAGACCCTGGGAGCGAGGCCTGGGTCCCCAGTGAGGCGGGCTGGCCCTGAAGTGGGTGAACGGGCAGACAGAGATGCTGCCGGCCCTCCATCTGCGCAGGGAGCAGGGGAGTCTGCGGACAGGCCCTGGGAGGGCGTCCCGCACGCCCCCTCCCGAGCTCCCCGGCACGGCGAGGCAGCGGCCTCAGCGCAGCCCTGCCTGTTGCCTCCGCAGAGAGTCGGCTGCTAACCTGGTGTGCAGTGGCTCCCAGCCCCGGCAGCCCTGGAGGGACGCAGCCAAGGGGAGCGAGGCCCCGCAGACGGCCGCTCCCTCCACCTACGTGTCGACCTTCCTGAAAAGGTACCCGCCCCCTCATTCTGGCTGTAGACAGACGGGCAGTGACTGCATCTGATTACTGTCACAAAAGTGAACTGAGAAATAAATTGCTTTTAGATTTCTTGGGATTAACATCGTAAGTAATTTTAAATTAAAATTAATTTCTTTTCCTAACTGAATTAGAGTAAGCTAATTCCAGCTTCTCCCCACAGACAGATCTGAATACATACTCCACCCTCTCAGTCCTGTGCTGTCTGCAGCCACTTTTGGCTTCCAGCAGTCTCTGAGCGGGACTGAACTTAAGCCCCGTCCTCGTCTGCAGTCTCACCTGGGGAGCAGGGAGGCAGGGGGCGCCCAGCGGGTGTAAGGGGCGATGGGGACAGGTTTTAATTTAAGAGTCTTGTACTGAAGCCTGTTCATTCAGGGACTTGAGTCTCACCTGGGGAGCAGGGAGGCAGGGGGGCCCAGCGGGTTTCAGGGGCGATGGGGACAGTTTTAAGAGTCTTGCACTGAAGCCTGTTCATTCAGGGACTTGAGTCTCACCTGGGGAGCGGGGAGGCAGGGGGGGCCCAGTGGGTTTCAGGGGCGATGGGGACAGTTTTAAGAGTCTTGCACTGAAGCCTGTTCATTCAGGGACTTGAGTTGTTGTTTTTCTTTATGACTTTAATGGCCCTCAGATCCATCAAGATGTGAAAGTCGCGAGTGAGGTGCAGAGAAGGTACCCAGGCGTCCTGCCCCTTTCTCATCTGTCTGCCCCTTTCTGCAGTCACTTTCTTTGCCATGTGCCAGCCAGCAAGCAGCGCGCCTTTGCCAGAACCCTGAAGCTGTAAGATACAATTAATATTTCAGCTTAAACTTTGCTGCTCACGCGGAAGAGTCTGACTCTCGGGGCTTCTTCTGAATTCTCTCTTCACGCCCACTGTCTTAACCCCTCCACCTGCCTCTTCGTGCCACAGTCTTCATCATCGGGCGTTTTGGTGATTGGTTGGCTGAGGGATACAGGCTTTGGCCACAGACTGTGTTCGGGTTAAAAACTGTTTTCATTTGATTGGAAGGATCTTATTAACCAATTAACATCAGAACGTGGGCACTGCTCGGAAATCAGAGAGCTGCTGTTGGCTGTTTCCGTGTCCCGTCAGAGGAGGCTCGGCTTGGACAGTGCGCCGCCCTGTTCAGGGGGCTCCCGACCGGTTCAGGGGGCGCCCGCCCGGTTCAGGGGGCGCCCGCCCTGTTCAGGGGGCGCCCGCCCTGTTCAGGGGGCGCCCGCCTGGTTCAGGGGGCGCCAGGGCTCGCGCCGCCACCTCTGCGCTCCTGGCGTTGCTGGGGCTGCTGCCTGCCTGTCTTCAGGGCCGAGGCCTGCAGCCCCCGTGTGACCGCGAGTAGATGGGCCGAGGCCTTAGTCTGAGTCGATGCTTTCCTGCTCCTTAGGTTGGATCTAAGGCTGAGAAGAGTTCTCAAGGAGAATGGCGTCCTAGCCCAAGGGGAGGGGAGGCTGGGGTTGCTGTTCCTGCCTGCTGGGGCACTGTGGTAGGCTGAGACGTGGACGCATGGAGGTAGTGGCGTTTGGTGGGCAGATGCCGTCTGCACAGCCTTGGTGAGCCGAGAGCTGGGGTGGGGGAGGGCCGCTTCTCTAGGGCGGGAGCGCGCTTCCTTGTGCGAGCGAGTCTGAGAGCGAATCTTATTTTATGATCTTTCAAAAGGAAAGAATCATCCACAGTCGCTGTTTCAGACAGAAAGCGCGAGTAGGTACTTGTCGTTCTTGGACTATGCCAACTCTCGGAAACTTCCCGTTTTCCTTTCTAGGCAGAAATTCCTTTTGTACAGCCCAGTAAGATGCGTCTTTTGCCCAAGAAGTCTTCCTGACCGCTTTTGTTCACACCTCCGGGTTGCTGTTATGGTCAAGTTTTTAAATAAATTTGGACTCACATGATTGCCTGCTGCAGCTGAGGTGTGTCTCGGTGGAGCAGAGAAGCTGAGCTTCGCTGCCCCGGGTGCTGCTGCGTGGACGTGGGCCTCTGGCCTCTCTCCGTGCTGCGCCAGAGCGCCTCTGAGCTTTTGCAGTGGTGCTTCTGTCTCAGGGAGGCCTCTGGGCTCACATGACTTTCTGTCTTGGGGGCTGTCGGAGCTTTTTCCTAATGAGATGGCTGTTTCCGGTCTCCCCTCTCAGGCCCACTGCGTCCACGCATTCTGCTTCCTTCTGTTGCACCTCCCCTCCTGTCCTCTTCCTGCACCCAACTTGCGTGAAGCGCCCAGCTGGGTGGGGAGGTGGTGCTGGGCAGGTGGTGAACCGCGTGTCCTGGAGGAAGTGACCGTGTGCCGTTTTGCAGTGCGTCCTGCGCTGGGCATAGTGGCCCCTCCGTCTCCACCTTGCAGCCCATCGCAGCCCACTCGTGCTGCCTCCCTCCGCAGGGCACGTTGCTGGTCTGTGCACCATGGCAGGTAAGCACTGGGCCGCCCGCAGGCCCACAGGTGCGCCGTGCCGAGCTTGGCCCGAGGTGCGCCGTCGGCGTGGGTGCAGCAGCCACCCGAGGCCGCCTGTCCTGTCAGTGGAGGGGTGCTCAGGCTTCCGCTTAATACGACCACTTTCACTTCTCAGCAGCCCTGCAGCCAGGGCCGCGAGTCCAGGCTCAGACTGTGTGGTAGGTCGGAGGTCACAGCCGCCCCACCTTCACTTACAGTCTCTGTGGTGCTCAGCAGGCCTCTTCTGTGCCTCTTTCTGGAGGACGGCGTTCAGACCCCGGTGCGCAGGAGGCTCGGTCCTGCTTCGGAAGCGCTCGGGCCACAGGGGAGGCCGTGGTGCTGGTGGTCTCTTCCCAGCTGTGTCTTCCTGGCGTCCGGCCCGTCCGAGCGGCAGCCTGGCGGGCGGCGTGTGACGCGGTGCAGAGCTTCCACTGCAGCCGTAGCTGGTGTGACTGTGGTCAGAGCCCTTCCCCGGGTGTGGCCAGGGCCGCTCTGCTGCCGTCCGTGCAGCTGGCGCAGGCGGCGAAGCATCAGCGAGGGCGGTGCCACCTGCGCCTGTGCTGGGGCCGCCTGACGCTGTCCTCCCGGCGCGGTGCTGCCCGCTGCTGGGCGCTGCTTGCAGCCCCCGTGTGACCTCGTGCACACGCGCCAGGCCCCACAACGGTGCGTTTGCACAGGGCGCTAGCCTGTGGGGACAGGCGTGTTGTCCCCGCATGGAACGACGCTGAAGCAGAGAGGCTCCCAGAGCTCAGAGCGTGGCCTCGGGGGGAGCGGAGGAGGCGTAGCAGCTGCCCTGTGTTGAGCCTCCCCTGGACCAGGCACGGGGCTCGGGCCAAACAGCGTGACATCAGGACCTGGTCCACTCACACACACGGTGCACCCGGCAATAGTGACTCCGGGGTGATGCGTCTTCATTTTCCCTCTCAGTCAGGACGGCCCCAAGATGGGGCTGGCGCGTGGCTCGAGTCCCAGTGGTTAGAGCGTGGCCTCCACTTCCAGAGTAGCTGCTAGAACTCTCACCATCACGGCTGCATTCTAGGCCATCTGAGGAAACGGGTGGTATGCCAAGAGGGAATGCCTCTGAACTGAGACTTTCCCTTGAGGCACTAGCCTTCTGTCTATGCCTCACTGGCTCCCTCCAGCAGCCGGGGAGACTTCGACACGTGTGGATTCTTAACTGGGCACATGGCTGCCCTGAGCCACGGGGGCCTGGAGTGAGGAGCATGGATGTGGGTGTGTCCTGTTCGGTCCAGAGGAGGCCTCCAGCGTGTGAGCGGCAGCCTCACTTTATAGATGAGGAAACTGAGGCCGAGAGCGCAGCCATCTGCCCGCGGTCACGAGGCTGGAAGGAGCAGAGGCGGGCTGAGCCTAGGTCTGTGGGTTTCGGGGCTCCTTTTCACTTTTTTGTTTCCACTGAGTTTATCTTTTATTCTGGGCATAGTAAGTGTTCCACAAAGCAAAGCAATACAAAAGCAAAGTGAAGTCGCTCAGTCATGTCCGACTCCTTGCGACCCCGTGGACTGTAGCCCACCAGGCTCCTCAATCCACGGAGTTCTCCAGGCAAGAATACCGGAGTGGGTTGCCATGCCCTTCTCCAGGGGGTCTTCCCGAGCCAGGGACTGAGCCAGGGTCTCCCGCACTGCAGGCAGGCGCTTCACTGTGTGAGCCACCGGGGAAGCCCGAGTGCGCAGCGGGTCCGTCCTGTTCAGTCCCCGCAGGACCTTGCACTCGCAGTCATCACTATCGCTTAGAGGACGAGAGATGGAAGAGGTTACACTTGGCCCCGGGTGGTTCCAGAGCCCCGGAGCGTTTCTGCTTCCATCCCAGCAGTCTGTAACATTATGCACTTCAAAATAATAAAAGTCATATTCTGTAATTTGACAAAATAAAACCCTTGGCATTTCTCCAGCATATGAAATTGCAGAAATCGAAGCATGTTATTAACTAAGCAGAATTTCATGTGAAGTTCTGATGATTGTAAATTTTTATCCCTTTGTTTCTGGTTAATTTTATTACTGCTTCCCAGAGATGTATACATCGTGGAAGTCTGAGGAATTATTTGCCTTCACTTTAAAAAAAAAAGTGAATGTGAAATCTCACCTTTTTCTTGAGCTATTAACTGCTTCTGGAGAAGCGGCTTGTGTGTTTCTTAGACACCAGTTCAGAACTGCTCTATTTTTATCCTTGTATTGAGGTACCGTATTGATAGTTTTATGATCTGATCATTCTTTCAAGCTTATTATAATGTGATTATTTGAAAATGAGCTTATAGGTACTTAAAGCGTTTGTGGTGGTTGTAAGTGGTAAAAAAAACAGGTTCTTAGCATTTATTACTTCCATTGCTTCCCTGTCTCTGTGGGCATCAATTTTGGGTCTCTGTTACCCCAGCAACAAGCTGTGACGTCACAAGCGATGGCTTTTTGGGTGCAGAGCCAATGGCTGCTCTGAAGTCTTTGTTAAGAAACAAAGATCTTGTTTTCATGTAAACGAGCGTAAGTGCACAGCTTGCCCATGGGCAGTCTGTCTCAGGGCTGCACGCAGGATCCCGTCAGTTTCTGTTTGGTCACTCCTGCCTGCAGTTGTGACTGTGGGCAGTCGGGCACTGGCTCCCTGGAGAGAGAGCGCTCGCGCTGCCAGGTGAGGTCGCAGAGCGCTCCCTAGGGGGTCTGGGCGACCCGGGAAGACGGTCGCCTGGCGTCGGCCGCGGCCCCTTGGGGCCCCCTGCCTGGGGCTGCGGCGGTGTAAGTGGCCTCCGTGTCGTCTCGTGTGTGTGGGTGTGGAGACCTGGGGGCGCTCAGGAGGCGTCAGAGCACACTCGTGTGTGTCGATACGTGTGCCTTAGTTGATTAAATGGAATTTTTTTGTATCTCAAATAAAATTTTTTTTTCCTTTTTCCTGAAACATAACTCCTTAGGCAGAAGATGTCAGATTGAAAGCATAATCACTGTTGTAAGATTTAAGCGCTCAGAATTAAGAAAACAGACCAACCACAGACAAATTCTGAGCAAGAGGATTCTCTGGGCGAGCCCTCCTCAAGGCTCTGCCTCTGCCAGGGCGGTGCTGGGCACGTGCGCTGACTGTTCCCTTTCTGCTGTGTCCTTCCTGCCTTCAGGACCCCTCACAGGTCCCAGGGCGGCGCTCTGTGTCTGTGTGTGTGTCTGTGTCTGTGTGTGTGTGTCTCGTGTGTGTGTCTGTGTGTGTGTCTGTGTGTGTGTCTCGTGTGTGTGTCTGTGTGTGTCTGGTGTGTGTCTGTGTGTGTGTCTCGTGTGTGTGTCTGTGTGTGTGTGTCTGTCTCTGTGTGTGTGTCTGTGTGTGTGTCTCTGTGTGTGTGTGTCTGTGTCTCTGTGTGTCTGTGTGTGTCTGTGTGTGTGTGTGTCTGTCTCTGTGTGTGTGTCTCTGTGTCTGTCTGTGTGTATGTCTGTGTCTGTGTGTGTGTCTGTGTGTGTGTGTGTCTCTGTGTGTCTGTGTGTGTGTCTCTGTGTGTCTGTGTGTGTGTGTCTCTGTGTGTGTCTGTGTGTCTGTGTGTGTCTGTGTGTGTCTCTGTGTGTCTGTGTGTCTGTGTGTCTGTCTCTGTCTGTGTGTCTCTGTGTGTGTCTGTGTCTCTGTGTGTCTGTGTGTCTCTGTGTGTGTCTGTGTCTCTGTGTCTCTGTGTGTGTCTGTGTGTGTCTGTGTCTGTCTCTGTGTGTGTGTGTCTGTGTGTCTCGTGTGTGTGTGTGTGTGTCTGTGTGTGTATCTGTGTGTGTGTGTGTGTGTCTGTGTGTCTGTGTGTCTGTGTCTGTGCGCGCGCGCTGACTGTTCCCTTTCTGCTGTGTCCTTCCTGGCTTCAGGACCCCTCACAGGTCCCAGGGCCGTGTTGTCTGTGTGCTGACCGTTCCCTTTCTGCTGTGTCCTTCTTGATTTTAGGACCCCTCACAGGTCCCAGGCCGACTCCACGGCAGAGAGAGCCGACGGCATCGCCTGCAGCAGCCCGCTCTGTGTGATCACGAACCGCCCCCCGCCCAGCACTGTCCGCGGGGCTCCAGCTGCCGCGCCGCTCTGCGCCCCTGGCCCTGAGCCCTCTGCGGAAGCCGGGCAGAGGAGGAGGTGTGTGGCCCCTGCCCCCTGTGGGCTCTGCTGAGGCAGGAGGTAGGAGGTGCGGGGCGGGTGGCGACAGTGAGTCCCCAGCTCAGAGGCTTCTTGGAAGCAGAGCTTTCTGTTATGGCTTGGGTTTGTACTCTGTCTCTCAGAGACTTTCGGTGGAGATTTTAATTACTTCTGATTATTTAACGTACGCGCTTCTTCCGTTACGGATACAGGCGTGTCTTCCGTCTCCTTGTCTCATGGGAGAGAGGTCCCGCTCAGGCCCTGTCTGCCCTGGCGCTGCAGCCCCTGAGCACAGGGAAGGGTCTCAGTCCCACACTGCATGGCCCGTGCCCACCTCTGGCAGCAAAGGAGGGCAGGGATGTGATAAAAGGCTCCGAGAAGCAGAGCTCGATGTACAGTGGGGATTACTTTGAGAAGCATGTCAGAAAAGGCAGAGGACAGTGCGTGACGAATGGGCGGCGGCCAGTGGCTGGCTGTTCAGTAGACTCACTGGAGGGGTGGAGGGAGCAGCCGAGAGCTGACCGCAGAGACTTTAGGGAGGAGCTGAGAGAACTGACTCCACACTCAGGGCGGAAAGCGAAGAAGAACTAGAGAGCCTCTGATGAAAGTGAAGAGGAGAGTGAACAAGCTGCCTGAAAACGCAACATTCAGAAAACTACGGTCATGGCATCTGGTCCCCTCACTTCATGGCAAATAGATGGGGAAACAATGGAAACAGTGGCAGGCTTTATTTTTCTGGCTCTAAGATCCCTGCAGATGGTCACTGAAGCCTTGAGATTAAAAGATGCTTGCTCCTTGGAAGAAAAGTGATGATAGACGTAGATAGCATGTTAAAAAGCTGAGACATGACTTTGCCAACAAAGGTGTCTCTAGTCAAAGCTATGGTTTTTCCAGTGGTCATGTATGGATGTGAGAGGTGGACTATAGAGAAAGCTGAGCACCGAAGAATTGATGCTTTTGACCTGTGGTGTTGGAGAAGACTCTTGAGAGTCCCTTGGACTGCAAGGAGATCCAACCAGTCCATCCTAAAGGAGATTTGTCCTGAATATTCATTGGAAGGACTGATGCTGAAGCTGAAACTCCAACACTTTGGCCACCTGATGCAAAGAACTGACTCATTTGAAAAGATCCTGATGCTGGGAAAGATTGAAGGCGGGAGGAGAAGGGGACGACAGAGGATGAGATGGTTGGATGGCATCACCGACTCAATGAACATGGGTGTGAGTAAGCTCTGGGAGTTGGTGAAGGACAGGGAAGCCTGGCGTGCTGCAGTCCGTGGGGTCGCAGAGTCAGACGCTGCGACTGAGCGACTGAACTGAACTAAGCCTGAGAGACCTTGGAGCATCGACCGAAATGGACAGGCCATTTTCTCCCACTTGAAGAAGTGGTGAAAAATAGAATGCATTCCATTTGGGAATTGCAGACTGAAGCCATAATTATCCCTTTTTTAAGGCTATAAAAAGAAGTGAAATCTTAGCGAAATTTAGGTTCCAGTTTGGCTTCATTTTATTTTGGATATCCGGAAGAAGGAGTGTTGCTTTTGTGAACCTGCGTGCACGTGTCGCCTGTCCGAGCACCTTGTCGTCTCAGACAGTGAGCCGCACGCTCTCGGTGCTGGTGCTCTGAAAAGAGAGCTCAGAGGCCTGCCTTCTGGGGCGAGGCGGAGGGAGAGAGAAGCTGGGACGAGGCGGAGGGAGAGGAGGGAGAGGCTGGGGTGAGGTGGAGGGAGAGAGAGGCTGGGATGGGGCGGGGCGGAGGGAGAGAGAGGCTGGGAGCGCTTTTCTTCTTCGCTCCCTCCCTTTCTCTTCCCATTTCTTTACACAAAACTGGAGGAGGCTCTGTCTTCTGGGCCGACAGAGCGCAGAGCCAACAGAAACTTAATAGATCGAATCTTCAGCATTTAATGTTCGTGTGTCTCATAGTTCAAATGGAACTTAGATACCGTTAGTTTCATCCAGAAACTAAATGCAAAAGTAATCTTTCATTTGCTGAAAAAAAAAACTCCCTTTGAAAACTGCTCCTGAGTGGAGACAAGTGAAATGGGTTAAATCCACCGTCGGGACCGCGGGCCCTGAAGGACGGCTGAGCCAGGGGCTGCAGGCTGCCCCGTTCCTGCTTGGGAGCCGCAGGGAGAGCAGGGGACACGGCGGCCGTCTGCTGGGAGTTTGTAGCCTCTGAGCGGTAACCTGCTGCGGACCGTGGGCTTGCTACAGAAGGTCCGTGCAGGCCGCAGTGTTTACAGAGCGGCAGCCTGGCACCCCGCGCAGCATGCGATGCAGCGCATTTTCTCAAGGAGCAGCGCGTGTGAGAGGATGCAGCCGAGGTGTCTCACACATACTCTGAGTTCTTACGACAGGCCTTGCAGAGGACTCCTGGGGGGCTCAGAGAAAGTCAGGCCAGGAGTGCGAGGCCCGCCCTGTTGGGAGCTGCGCACTCCAGGCAGCGCGTGCAGGCCCTGCAGAGGGGCCGTGTGCGAGGCGCTCCGTGCTCCAGAGACCCTGGAGGAGACTGACGTGTGGAGGGTCCAGGCTGAGGCCCCAGGGCAGGCCCGGGCTGCGAGGGGAGGGCGGCCACAGCCAGGAGTAGTGTGGGCTTGCTCTCAGAGCCGTCGTCGGCCTCAGGAAGAGTGTTCTGAACACCTTGCAGAGATGCGCGGTGGTCGCCAGGTGGGATCACCAGTCCACGTTAGAGCCTTCATCGCCTCGAGAGGAACCCAGCCCCTCGCTCTCGGCCCGGGTCCCTGCTCTCCGAACTCCCTGCTCCTGCCCTCTGCCTCTCTGGAGCCCCCCACCTGGAGCTTCACTCCCTGCTCCTGCCCTCTGTCTCTCTGGAGCTCCCCACCTGGAGCATCGCCCCCCAGCTTCTTTCCCCGGCCTGGTGTCTCCAAGGCTCCCCGTGCTGTGGCGTGCGTCGGGACTTTCTTCTTCCGGGGGGTGAGCCCTGCCCCATTGCGTGGCTGTTCTGCGTCTTGTTTGACATTCGTAAGTTGCTGGGCATGTGGATTGGTCCTGCCTCTTGGCTGTTTATAAACATTCAGGTACAAGCTTCTGTGTAGGTATATATTTTCATTTCTCTTGGGTGTATACCTCAGCGTAGAATTTCTTAGTCGTCTGTCCATGGAAGATTTTAGCCAAAAAAGAAATAATAATAACTTGGTCTGACTTACATTTCTTAAAACTCTGTCTTTTGAGCTCTGGTCTAGCATTGCGTGTTGAGTGGACAGGGAGGAGCAATGGGGGAGGGGACGAGGCGACCCGTCGGGGCCCTCTGCAGACGGGAGCAGGGGGCACGGAGGGGGCCGTGGTCGTGGCGGGAGAGGACGAGGAGCCCCCTCGGGGCAGCTCCCCAGCGTGCTAGGTGGGCCCACAAGGACCCTGTTCCCCGGTCAGCGTAGCAGAGTGCACCTGAGCGGGGAAAAAGGAAAGGAGGCTCCCAGGGGGCAGACGTGAGGAGACCCCAAAAGCCAGAGTGGTCTGCGTGGCCGGGGGCAGCCTGAGGCCTGGGGGCTGGGGGCGTGGATTTGGCACCCAGTGTGGACGCAGGATGCCAGGCTGTGGGCCTGAGTGGGCTCAGACCATTCACCGGGAGCCCGTCTGGGCTGCCTGGGTCCTGGCCCCTGCTCCAGAACAGCGTCAGGGGCCTGGGCAGGGATGGAAAACGCTTTTTAATTTTTTCTCACAATTTTAAAGAATACGTACGTGTGTTATTTTCTTCTTCAGGCTCTTTTCCGTTTCACGTTATTACAAGATGCTGAGTGTAGCTTGCTGTGCTTACAGTAGTCTTTGTCGTCAGAAAAATCTCCTTTGGGCTATTCTTACTACGCATGCAGTTTGGAAATCGCAAGCCAAGAATCTTAACATAGAAACCAAGTGTGCACTCTGGACGTCTGGGGGCCAGGATGGCACAGACACGTTCGAAACTACCTCGAAAAGAAGCACGTGTGCAGCCTGGGGTCTGAGGCATTTCCATGCCGCTGTCCCCTCCAGAGACCCCCTCGCAGGGAACGCTGCGAGCGCTGGGGCAGGCATGTCCTGTGAGGGCGCGCGCAGCGCGGGGTCCGGGTCTGCGAGCTCCGGCAGAAACTGCAGGCTGTGCTTCGACGGGTCACGTCAGCACAGTCAGCCCACAGGATTTTACTGGAGCCACACGGGAGGAGTGTGACCTGGAGGACCGTCTCAGGAAGCCCCGAGGATGGCTCTCCCGTTGGAGGTCCTGGCTCAGCAGTGCCGTGAGGTTTGGGACACAGGCCGTGTGCCCGTCCACGGCGCCTCACTGGCGGTCGGCACGACCCGGGTCTGCTCACCCTCATGGCTCCGTCCGGGAGGAGGGCTCTCTCTGAGGGGCTGCCTTGTCAGGGCTGCTGCCGCCGCTGCGTGTGGTTGAGCAGGCATTTCTGCTGGCAGAGGCTTGGCCTGTGTGAAAGGCAGACACGCTGCATAGTAGAGGGAGGGGGCCAGAGAACAGAGGCAGTTGTTTTAGGTCTGAGTCATTCTTGTCTTGCCATAAAGTGTGAATTTTATTCTTGGTGAGGGTAACTGGAAGTGAGTGGTGGTACTCAAGGCAGGTCTTTAGGCAGAGCAGTCAGGTGAGGGTCGGGGGCGCTTCTTGGGACAGGAGGGTCTGCTGCACGCTCGCGTGTCCAGTAGTGCTGCTTGAGCATGTGGCAGCCTCCCGGCGAGGCTGTCGTGCGCCTGGCGGAGGTGTCGGAAGCCGCTGTCCCAGGAGAGCTGGCCCATGAGTCCCTGAGGAGGCCAGCAGGCCGCCCAGAGGCTACGGGTCCGAGGTCGGGCGTGTGGACGGGCCGGCCGCACAGTGCGGGTCGGAGGCGCAGGGCAGCTGCCCAGGGAGGTGCCGGGCTCGAGTTTTGGGGGTTGGTCATGGGCGGTGGGCGCTGATGTAGAGGGGACACGAGACACGCAAGGAACAGGTCACTGCCTGACGCTGGGGGAGGCAAGGCCACGCGGCATTTGCCCAGGCGTCTTCTGTGGAGCGGGTCTAGATGAAGCTGTATTCTGTGGCTAAGTGAGCTTGTTGACCTGCGGTCAGACGGTGACCAGGCTCCCTCTCCAGCCTCAGGGCAGGGAGGGCGAGCACCTGCAGCCTTCCCCACTCTCCGCGTCCACGGAATCCTTGTGATTTTCACAGGAGCCCCAGTGGTCTCCCGCTGGGATAATTGGGAGACTGCGGTGTCCGAGGGGTGGGCAGGAGCTGGCGGCGCCGCGCGTCTGTGCCGAGAAGCCCGAGCTGCTGCTCTCAAGGCTGCGGGCTGCGCTATGTGCAGCTGGGGAGCAACTGGACCAAACGAAACACGCCGTCCAAGCCTTTACAGAGTCAGAGCCATTCAGTGTCTCCTTCCGACAAACACAGGCTGAAAGAGAAACAAATCCCATGTTTTGCAAACAACTGAATTTTCCTTCTGAGGAAAAATGCTGGGTGCTCACTCTCGCCTGACGCGCAGCTTCCTCTGAAGTCAGGTCCTCGCAGTGGCACTCTGGCTCCTGCTGGGAACTGGAGGCCTGGGGCCCATGTTTTTGGGCCCCGTTGGAGACAGTGTCGGGTCAACGGGCCTTCAGACCAGTCACAGCGGGACCCAACCAGGGGGAGTGTCGTCTCGGGAAGCATCTCCTCTGCAGCGTCACCGCAGCGTGCGAGCTGGGGTTGGGTCTCCGTGCCCGGCGCACCGGCTCCCCACCTCTGAGCAGCCCCCCTGGCTCGGTGGGTGCAGCTGCAGCCGTCCCCTGCGGGGCCCTGCGCTCAGCCTGAGCTGCAGACAGGGCCCTGGGCGCCAGCGCGGGGGCTGGCCCAGGACACGGCTGCGACGCCGTGTGGTGACCACATGGGAAAGGCCAGCACCGGGCTCTTCTCAGGGATGAGGGATAACTTATTTTTTGCTGTATTTTCCAGAGTTGTAGAGGGATGAAGTGTTACTACTGTAATGGCGGTGGAGGGCCGGCGAACCCTGTGGACAGGTCTCTGTGAGGATGTGTCTTTGAAGAGGCCGCAGTCCTTGAGGAGCAGCCTTAATAGTTAAGTGGTTCCAGACACCATATGCAGGAGTCTAGGTAATTTATGATTCTGTTGCATAAGTTCAGGGCAGGACCTCTGGAAGTTTATTACCTTTGAGAAGGGCACAATCTTGGATTTACAAAGTTTCTTTTTTTTCCCCTGAAAAGCACCCCTGTGCCTGGCACGCTCCTGTTCCCCAGTGGAAAGGAAGGGGGATTATGGCCCCAGGTTGCAGGTGGAAATGTTGAGGCCCGAGAGCATTGAGGCGGGCGGTGGGGGCCATGTCTCAAGCCTCTTTTCCTCCCCGTTGAACTTCCTAACCATTTCTTATTTTGGATTTAAAAAAAAAAAAAGAAGGTTCCGTACCGGGGCCAGTCCATCTCTACCTGTGACGGGAGCACAGCCGTCTCCACCTCATGGCCCTCCAGGCCTGCACACCGTTCTGGGGCTGCTCCTAGGCCTGAAGGCCCCCGGGGCTGTGGGACTGTGCAGGGTTGCTGGACCAGAGGCGCGGTGGGGAGAGCGTGTGGCCGGAGCAGCTGCCGCGCATCCCCGCAGCCTCAGGTTTTCCTTAGCAACCCTGTAAACACCCTGCTCTAATATTAGAGCGCCTGCCTGGGATCCTCTTGGTCGGCGTCTCCTCCAGCTCCGCCCCCCCACAGTCCCCAGCCCTGAATTTTACATTCTTTCTTTTTCTTGGCGCACTTTTTTTTCTTATAGAAATAACCAAAATGGTTTCTTTCTGCATGAACTGAAATTATTTGTCTTTCCCAAATAGCTCCCGTGCACTTGCTTTGCGTGATCTGTTTACAGCCGAGTCATGCACACCACATGGGTCGACCTTCCTGAATTCCTCGGGGTCTTAGTAAGCTGCGCAGTTACTCCGCTGAGAGAAGCTGTCAGCAGATTAATTTGGCCGCGTTTTTGGAATGTGAGAGATTTAAACTCTGAGTCATGGTTTTTTAAAGCTGTTTGACTCATCTCAGTCTCCATGCTGAAGACGAGGCAGTGGTCAGCTCGGGGAGGTACTCTGGAAGGGGGTTCCCAGCTCCTCCAGCCTCTGAGCTTTACTCTGAAATGAGTGTTTCCTTTGCCTGCGAGGCTGGATAGCGGTTGGTCCATGCCCGCCTCTGGCCGCACTGCGGGTTGCTGGGTTGCTTGTGTGGCGAGTTGCCACGTTGACTCACCGGCGGTTAAAGACTACACCTGCGTGACCCGCTTCCTCCGTGTCAGGAGGCCGACTGCACCGTTTGGTCACCAAGCACACGCCTTGCCGTGCAGTGTCGAGTGTCACTGGTTCTGGGGGCGCCTCTCGTGTGTCCCGAGCTCCATCAGCCACCTTGTCCTTGCTGCCGTGGCCCCTGCACCTGCCCGAGTGTGGTCCCGGTCACTCGGGCACCTCCGCCCGGCCACGTGCCGCACAGGCACAGGGTGCCCGGGTCCACAGGCGCCTCCCAGTGACCGTGGAGGGATGTCTGCAGCTGAAGGGGAGCACGCGTGGCAGCCCCGCCCTTCCCCCCCAGGGTGAAGCAGGGGTCCTGCCGCTGTCGCCAGCTCACATCCGATGCCGCAGGGGGAGACGCAGCCGGTCTGGGTTTAACAGTGCAAGTGGGAAGGAGCTGCTAGCGTGCGTAGGGTCTCTTTTGGAGGTGATTCCAGTGTTTTAAACTTGATTATGGTGATGATCGCGTAACTTAATGTACGGAAAGCTGTTGAGGGGTGCGCTTCAGTGGAGGTGTGATGCGTCCTGGCTCCGGGAAGCTGTCTAAACATAGCACAGGGTGTCCAGCCCCCCAGCAGCTGCGGAAAAGCAGGCCTGGGCAGTGCCTGCCGAGGGCTGCCGCAGTGAGCCCGGGGGCCTGGGAGGGAACGGCTGTTTTCTGTTATTGAACGCGGCTCCTGAGACACACACTCATCGGGTCCAGAGACAGTGGCGCTTGTGGCGTGGTTGCTCAGCACCACTTAGTTCAGGAGCCGAGCTCCCAGAGCGCCCCCTCCCCACGGGACGTGCGCGTCCGGAAGGGCCCGGGGCTGCTGCCCCTGCTCCCAGCCGCGCAGTGCCAGCGCCGGGCCCATATCAGCCCTGAGTTCACAGCTAATCTCCTCCTGATAAGGGGCTGCTTTTTTCAGAGCTGTGAGTGCGAGGTGGGAGGGGCCGGAATGCTGGGCCTTCACTCAAGCCGTGCCCACCCCATACCAGGTGATTTTCCCATGTTAGGGAAATGGTCGCTTGCAACAACCTCACGAAACGAGCTCTGGTGTTTACTACGGGAGGGCTGCAGAGGGGCGGCCACCTGTCTGTTGAAGAGCAGGCTCCGGGAACGCCACTGCAGGGCCCAGGTGTGTGGCGGTGTGTCTGGGTGCCCGACCTCTCCCCTCCGTGACTTGACCTGGCAGTGGAGTCCTTGCCGCCCCTGGATTTACAGAAATGGGAGGTGCGGGAAGTGGATCTTGCTGTTCCAGGTTTGTGGGCGGCTGGCGTGCTACCCCGGGCCCCCGTGAGCGCGGGGCCTGAGTGCGGGAGCGGCGGGTGAGTGTGCTGGAGACCCTGACGGCCGGGGCCTTTTCCGCCGTCCGCCCTCCGCTCCGGTTCCTCTGGAGGCGGGCGGGCGTGCTCGCTGCTCGGGTGCTGTGGTTGGGGCTGGAAGTGGTGAGGGCTGGAAGTGGTGAGGGCCGGGTGCAGTGCGGCCAGAGCCCGTGTGCACCTCTGCTGGCGTCTCCCCTGTCCCAGGGTGTGTGAACCTGTGTGCTGACGCCGGGCCTGGTCAGGGTGGCAGGGGGCAGCTGGGCGTTTGGGGAAGTAGAAGCGTGCGTGTCCTGCTGAGATGAGCCTCAGCGGCGGCGTGCTCGCGGTGGACAGTGGCGCTCAGGTGCTGGATGTGTTGCTTCATCTTAAGCGTCACATAGTGTATATTTTGGAGAAGGCAGAGGCACCCACTCCAGTACTCCTGCCTGGAAAATCCCATGGACGGAGGAGCCTGGTAGGCTGCAGTCCATGAGGTCGCAAAGAGTCGGACACGACTGAGCGACTTCACTTTGACTTTTCACTTTCACGCATTGGAGAAGGAAATGGCAACCCACTCCAGTGTTCTTGCCTAGAGAATCCCAGGGACGGGGGAGCCTGGTGGGCTGCCGTTTATGGGGTCGCACAGAGTCGGACACAACTGAGGTGACTTAGCAGCAGCAGCAGCATATATTTTAAGTAAATAAAACAGGTCAGATACTTACCTCAGAGAGACAAGCTGGTGTGGGTGTGTGAAGGTGTAAGGCACCGCTCGAGTTGGCCTTTGAACAGGAAGTCACAGTGAAGAGGCTGATGCACTGAGCTCCGGGTGGAAGCTAGTCGCCTGCTACAACCTGGACAATCAGACTGTTTGGCAGTGAATGTTTCCCCGTGTGTGTGAGTCGTGCCCTCGTGGTCTTGGGTGCGCAGAGGACCAGGTTCCAGACAGAACTCGGAAGGTACCAGGTCAGGCCGTGCAGGAGGCTCTGCTGCTGGGTCGTCGGTTTGGCCCACGGAGTCGCTGCCCGTGGGACCTTCTGGACTCGGCCTCCGGGAGCCAGACCCTTCCCTCCCTGCTCCTCCCGTCCCCCTGCCCCGTGTGTCTCTGGTGGTCGCCCGACTTTACGTTGCAGGTAGCAAGCCCAGACGTCCCCGTGTGTGTCTGACGTCCACGCTGACCCTTTGTTCTGGGATGGCCACTGTCCCCTTCTCTGCTGAACCAAGTTCTGTTCTTCCTGGGAGAGTTCCTGACAGCAACCCCGCTGCTGGCTCTGTCCCCCAGGCCCGGCTGAGGTCAGGGTCCGCTCCCCGTGCGCCTCTGTGGCCCAGTGCTCAGGCTGGTCCGGCCGCGGGAGCTCCCTGGGGGCTGGTCCTGCCGCAATCTCCGCACAGCACGCGGGTGGTGGTGGCGGGGGGGCCGGCGCGCTGCTGTGCAGTGACCCCCGTGTCCAGCGGGGGGCAGCAGAGGCACGTGTGGTGACCGTGGTGACTTGGGAAGGCAGCCCCCGGGACCTTGCTGCTCTGTGTTTGGGTCCTTCCTTCCCGGGGGTGTCCAGGCGGGTGGACTCTTCTCCTGGTAAGAGCGGCAGGCACAGGGGAGGGCTCCCGGGCCCTGCACCTCGAGGTTGCCTTTTAACTTAGCTCCGGTCCGCTTGGAGACCAGAGGTGGCCGTCCCGTCAGCCACACACTCACTGCTGTGCCGGGAGCCGTGGGTTTAAAATGAGAGCCCTGCCTGCTTCATGCCCCGAGACCAGGGATGCCAGGTGCCCGCCTCGGAGGCCGTGAGGGAGCAGACTGTCGGGGCGGGGGGTGTATTAGGCGCTCGGAGAAGAAGGCGGGTTGTGTAGGGTGGGTGGTCCCACACATGACCTACCTAGAGAAGGTCATGAAGTGAGGGGACCCAAGCTGCCTTCAGGCGTGGAAGGCCTGGACAGGTCGAGGGGGTTGATGTTTGTGAACACTTACTATGTACCAGTTCCCCCAGACACATTCAGCCTTCTAACTGTGAGCTGAGTAGTACTTTTCCTTAGTACATATAAGAAAGTGGAGGTGGACTGCGATCCTGCCCACAGTCATAGAGCTGGTATGTGGCAAAGCCAGGGCTCAGAGCCAGGCCTCTGGGACGTCACTGCCCCCTGCTCTGACCCTGCGGGGCAGCGTCCGAGGCACCAGTCTCCACTGGGCCCTGGGCGCCGTGAGCTGGCAGTGTGGGCGCAGGCCTAGGGCTCTGGACGTTCTGATTTTGAAGGACATGAGTATGTGGCCTGGGAGAAACCGTCCTGAGAACAGAGACTGGAAGCTCTCTGTCCCGTCTGAGGCCAAAGGGCTCGCAGGGCTCCTGGAAGCCGCCTGCGATGTCTTCGGCAGGCGCACGGCGCCCACGGGGGTGCCCCAGAGCCTGGGGGACACCTCTTTCTGAAGAGCTGGGGCTGGCTGCCGGAGTCACCTGGGCGAGCCGCTGCCTCTGGCTCTTCCTCAGACGCTTTTCCTCAGGCTCCCTGTTCACGCTGGGCAGTAGAGCAGCCTCACTTTTATTTTGTTTCCTCTGAAGAAACCCTAGTCTTCCGACCTTAAAATAGGGGGAGTAGAGCGTGACTCATGGCTCCCGTGTGCTTTTGCTGACCTGTGATAGTGTAGTGACAGCTTGGGGACCGGGGGGGATCTCGGCTCCTCCCTGAAGAAGCACGTGGAGGAGGGGCGCCCCGAGCACGCTGGGGATGGCAGGGCTGCCTCCTCATGTGCCTGGGTCAAGGTGCCTGCCCAGGGGCGCGTCGCCACCGTCTGGCCTGGAGCCCCCGTGCCAGCCGCCCGTCACCCACTCCCCGTGCCACTCTCGAGGCGGGGCTGACGCACCTTGTCCTCACGCCGCCTCTTCCCTCTGAGACCTGCTGCCAGGGGCTCTGCCCTGCCGCTTCCCCGCCGACCCCGCGCCTACGCCGCCGACTCTGGCTGTGCCCCCGGAGCCTGTGTCTTCCGTCCCCCGCGTCCTCTCGCTCCTCTGGCTCCTGCAGCCCTCCTGCCCCTGCCGGCTGCTCCTCTTCTCCTCTGGGACCGCCCCCCGCCACCAGCTGCTCAGGCCCCTCTGCGTCCTCCGGGCTTTTCTCTTGGGACCTTCCTGACACCATGGAGTCTGACTGCCGGGGGCTGCCCAGGACTCTCGCTGGGTGTGTGTGTGTGTGTGTGTGTGTGTGTGTGTGTGTGTGTGTGTGTGTGTGTGTGTGTGTGTGTGTGTGTGTGTGTGTGTGTGTGTGTGTGTGTGTGTGTGTGTGTGTGTGTGTGTGTGTGTGTGTGTGTGTGTGTCTGTGTGTGTGTGTGTCTGTGTGTGTCTGTGTGTGTCTGTGTGTCTGTGTGTCTGTGTGTGTGTGTGTCTGTGTGTCTGTGTGTGTCTGTGTGTGTCTGTGTGCATGTGTGTGTCTGTGTGTGCATGTGTGCGTGTCTCTGTGTGTGTGTGTGTGTGTGTGTGTAATTTTACTTGTCTTGGCCTGCGCTGCGTCTGCGTGGCTGCGTCCAGCCCTCTCTCTAGCTGCAGAGGGCTCTAGGGGATCGGGGCTCAGCGCCTGTGGCTCCCAGGCTTCGTTGCTCCTCGGCGTGCGCGATCTTCTGGGTCAGGGATCAAGCCCGTGCCTCTACCTTGGCAGGCGGGTTCTTTCCCCCTGAGCCACCAGGGAAACCCTCGCCGTTGTTTTCCTGGCCATTCGTTTTCTTTCCCTCTATTTTGTCTCCATCTGTTCAGGGTGATGCTGGAGGTATGCACTGCCTTGCGTTCTCAATTTCTCTTCAGAACGAGGGTGTAAGCAAATGAACCAAACCACTCCCTTCCCTCTGACTCTGAAAGGCAAGAAAGAGTGGGCAAAGTCTGTTTGCTCTTATATATTTTTGTCCTTGTTAGAGGCCTTGAATAGATGTCACTCTGCTGAGGAACATGAAAATCAAAGACTTCTTTTCTTCTTCCTAGAAGTGACCAAGCCTCCTCGAGTCCTATCTGCCCTTCCCCTTGAGAACACATCAGAGCACCATCCCTCTCCACCTGCATGGCCCTTGGGAACCCTGCCCTCCCCCCCCTTGGGAACTGAGAAACATCAGTAACCTCACATACGTAGATGACGCCGCCCTTATGGCAGAAAGTGAAGACGAACTAAAAAGCCTCTTGATGAAAGTGAAAGAGGAGAGTGAACAAGTTGGCTTAACTCAGCATTCAAAAAACTAAGATCATGTCATCCGGTCCCATCACTTCATGGCAAATAGATGGGAAACAGTGGAAACAGTGACAGACTTTATTTTTCTGGGATCCAGAATCACTGCAGATGGTGACTGCAGCCATGAAATTAAAAGACGCTTGCTCCTTGGAAGAAAAGTTATGACCACCTGCTGCTGCTGCTGCTAAGTTGCTTCAGTCGTGTCCGACTCTGTGTGACCCCATAGACAGCAGCCCACCAGGCTCCCCTGTCCTCTCCAGGCAAGAACACTGGAGTGGGTTGCCATTTCCTTCTCCAGTGCAGGAAAGTGAAAAGTCAAAGTGAAGTTGCTCAGTCATGTCCAACTCTTCGTGACCCCATGGACTGTAGCCTACCAGGCTCCTCCATCCATGGGATTTCCCAGGCAAGAGTACTGGAGTGGAGTGCCATTGCCTTCTCCGTATGACTAACCTAGACAGCATATTGAAAGCAGAGACATTACTTTGCTAAAAAAGGTCCATCTAGTCAAAGCTATGGTTTTTCCAGTGGTCATGTATGGATGTGAGAGGTGGACTATAAAGAAACCTGAGCACCGAAGAATTGATGCTTTTGAACTGTGGTGTTGGAGAAGACTCTTGCGAGTCCCTTGGACTGCAAGGAGATCCAACCAGTCCATCCTAAAGGAAATGATGCTAAAGCTGAAACTCTAATACTTTGGCCACCTGATGGGAAGAGCTGACTCATTGGAAAAGACCCTGATGCTGGGAAAGATCGAAGGCTGGAGGAGAAGGGGACGACAGAGGATGAGATGGCTGGATGGCATCACCGACTCAGTGGCCATGAGTTTGAGCAGGCTCTGGGAGTTGGTGATGGACAGGGAGGCCTGGCATGTGGCAGTCTGTGGGGCTGCAGAGTCGGCCACGACTGAGCGACTGAACTGGAGAGGCATGCACAGTCTCGCCATCCCGCAGTACCTCTGCTGACGTCTGTACGTTTCACTCACTTGGAGATGAAGCTGTGCCGTGCTTCATTTTCAAAATACTCTTGTCACATATTTAAAACATCCAGCATATCAGCTTTATCCCTCTCAAGTCCTGTGTCTTGCCTACTGGCTTCAGTTTTTAAAGTAAGTTGCTAAAATCTCGTTCACACCGCTGTGGCCCCTCAGTCTTGTCTCCCTGGCCCCTCCCTCGAGGGGCCACTGCTGTGAGTTTGGCCGTCACCATTCTCAGATCTTGTCAGTCGTCACCTCACGCGTGTGCACACGCCATCCTTCTACAAGGGCCCACTGTGTGTGTGAATTGCGGTGCTCTCTGCGCAGCAGTCTGGACCCTGCTGCTCTCATTTAGCGGGTCTGTCTGTCCGTTTTCATTGCTCGCCGAGGCCGCGGTGTGAGCGCAGCGCAGTTGGGTCAGGTGCATTTGCTACTGATGGGCATCCAGGGCGCTTGCCTGGTGCCCTTCGGCGCTGCAGCTGCGCTGCGCACGCTCGCTCCTGGCCCCTTGTGCGCATGCAGCGCTCTGTCCAGGGCGTTTGTTCCCAAGGAGGCCCGCTGTCAGGAGCCGGGTGTGGCTTCTGGAGAGGCCACCCTGCTTGCTCCTGGTCTCACCCGCCGCGGTGAGCGTGCAGTTCTCTGCAGCCCACGGTGCGCTTGATGATATCGGTGGGTTTGTAAAAACAAAGGAAGATGAAGTGGCTTCTCTTTGTGTTAATTTGCATTTCATGATTACTAGTGAAAGTGGACATCTCTTTTGTTTATAAGGCTTTCGGGGTTTCCTCTTTTGTAAATTCCTTTATTATATGCTTTATTATTTTCCTGTTGGAATTTGGCCCTTTTTTAAAACCTTGGTGCAAGGTCTTCGCATAGTCTAGACACCAGTGTCTGCAGGTCCACGCACACGTGACAGGGTCTAGACGCCAGTGTCTGCAGGTCCACGCACACGTGATAGGGTCTAGACACCAGTATCTGCAGGTCCACGCACACGTGATAGGGTCTAGACGCCAGTGTCTGCAGGTCCACGCACACGTGACAGGGTCTAGACGCCAGTGTCTGCAGGTCCACGCACACGTGACAGCCCAGTTTGTCTCGTAGCGTGTGGATGTTTTGTAACTCAGCATCCTCGCTATTGTTGAAGATCTGAGTTATTTCCAGAAATATTTTGTGTGTTGACTTTCTTGGATTTTCTTTCTTTCTGATTAAAAGAGAAAAAGCTGTGGTGAGGCTGCATTTGACCTGGTCTATCCTGCAGTCAGGGACGGATGTTTGAGAGTGGGCCAGGCCAGCTGGCAGGTGTAGCCTGGGAGTGAAATGGAGCAGCCTTGCCGCCCCCTGGTGCTTGTCTGCCCTTTTTGGCACCCGTGAACTCACTGTAGGGTGGCCTCCGTAAATACAACACTGTCCTGTGGAAGTGGCTTTGGCGTTCAAGGCTGGAGTGATTTTAATGGAACAGGTGCTATAGGCAGATGCTTATCTTGCTTCCTTCCCGGTTTGAAATTAACCATCAGCCCCCTTCTCAGCTCAGAGCAGAGCTCAGAGACAGGGTTCCCCAGCGCTGTTGCAGAAAGCAGCGCCCGTGGGTGGATTCTGGGTGAGAGCCGATCCTCATCACGAGGGCTCACAGCCTTGTGCAGTCCTGGGAGACCCCTTGGTGCCTTCTCTTCAGGCTGCTTCACGTACCTGCAGTTTACTTAGAGAGCCCTGGAGCCTGTGCTGAAAGTAGCGCCAAGGGCATTATGGCCTCTTCCAAATGAATTATCCACTTCCGGGAAAACTAATTAAGGGGAGCTCCTTAATAGACTAGGTGGCATGGATATTATAGCGCCTTTCTTTCTTTTCCAAATCACTGCTGAGCTTCTGACGTGGGATGGAGAGGTCGTGGCCGGAAGCAGCGGCCGGGCCGTCCCTGGCACCTGCCCTGGTGCTGCGTGAAGAGGCGGTGGCAGCCGGGAATGCCCTCGTTGCGTGAGGACCTCGGGCTGAGAGTGCTCAGATGTCTTGTCCGGGGTTTTCTAGCACGGGTGCTGCGGGGCCAGGGTTCGAGCCCCGGCCGTCTGGCTCCACATCTGGTCCTTCCACACTGACCTTGTCGGGAGGTGTTCTAGGCCGTTTATTACTGTGACGACTTTCTTGATGCTCACTGATGATTTTGCACAGCTTTCTAAGATAGAATTGGCGCGTGTGTTGTAAATAAAGGGGCACTGTGAACTTTAGAGGCAGAGAGCAAATTATTTCTTGCAGTCAAATTATTGTAGTAACAAATTATTTTGCTTATTTCCAAGTATTTGAATTCTACTGACCATGTAACTTCAGACAAAGCAAAATATTTCCCGCCTTCCAGGAGACGCAGTAGGCAGGTATGGTAATTAGATGATTTGGCATCGAAATTCCTTCCTCTGTCCTGCGTTGCAGATGCGAGCCTGGCTTTTATCTGGAGGCCAGAGCAGGGGCAGATGTGAAGCTGAGGCTTCTGCTGCGCTGTCGCTGCCGTATCCTGTGGGCTGACGCGTCTGCAGGGCAGAGCTGTGCAGGGCAGATGTGTGAGCGCCCGCAACGCGCTGTGTGGGTTTGCCCCGGCATGGGCGTTGCTGGGACTTCTCTGTAAGGGCCAAGTGATGAATATTTTGGACTTTGCAGGCCATTTTGTTTCAGTCGCAAATACTAAACCCTGCTGCTGCTGTTGGTAAGACCTGGTTTGCAGAATGTGGTGGCCGGGTGTGTCTCCAGGATTGCAGCGCGCTCCCTGGTCTGGGCTTAGAACGTTCAGGACTCAGGCGCTGCTGAAAGCGCAGCGTGTCCCCCGGGAAACCGGGCGTGGAGGAGCTCACTTCTGTGGATCTGGAATCCACATCTGGGCGGACAAAAGTGAATGAGGATGTTCCTTCCCTCCTCAGAAAGTCTTAAGATCAAGTACTTGGGTTTTCTGAGGTTTGCTTTTATAAGTGTTTCCCTTACAACTTAGTACAGATCTCACATACTGACACAGGCTGCAAAGTCATATGCGTGACAGGAATAAAAATAGACCATGATGCAGCACACAGATGACGGAGACGTGCACACAGATGACGGAGACGCGCGCACAGATGACGGAGACACAGCACACAGATGACGGAGACGGAGACGCGCGCACAGATGACGGAGACACAGCACACAGATGACGGAGACGGAGACGCGCGCACAGATGACGGAGACACAGCACACAGATGATGCAGACGCGCACAGATGGGAATCTCGACGTCTGTGTGCCTGTTCTCCGGAGAAATTCAGTCTGTTTTGTTTTCACATGTTGGTCTATTTTCTGATCGTTTCTGAGAAGAACGTATGTGATTTCAAACACTTAAGACACCAAGTGAGGTGAAAGGCCCTCAATTTCCCCCCAGAGCTGTTTTTATCAGCTGCATTTCTCTTGTTCGATGAAAGTCACTGGAGCAGGTGGTGAGATGTGCCGATTGGAAGCCTGCACCTTCACTGTGGCTTCTGTCCAGGCTGCAGAGAAGAGACGACAGTCAAGAGTTGGGTGGCTTAGGGGCGCTCCCGGTGTTTGCAGGCAGAGGTGCGGTGTGAGGAGGCTGCCTGGCACCCAGGCGGATCTCCCGGGGAGGGCTGGTCCTCAGTGTGGCCACTGACTCACTGACTCCGAGGCTGGCCTATGCAAGTTTGGAGGCTCAGGTTTGTCCAGTGCCCCGAGGAGAGTATACTCAGGAAGGAGGTGTTCCCCGTGCGCTGAGAGCGTACAGCAGCTCCAGCTCACTGACCCACGTGGCGGGAAAATCTCTCTCAACATGCAGCCTGGCTGAGGACCTCTGTTCAGACTATGGCATGTCTTATAACAGACAAACCCTCCCACTGAGAATAAGCAGAGAAGGTGGATAAATAGAAGGGAAAGAAGCCTGCGGAGGTGCTGGAGAGATGGTGAGGCATGATCACTGGACATGTCCCAGTCCTGGAGGGAGTCGCAAGGAGGTGAACCCTGCCCCGGGCTGTGCTGTCCCCGAGGCACTGGTTACAAGGCTCCTCACGCTGAGGGGACAGAAGCCAGAGTTCAGAAACAGGGCCCCAGGGGCCCCTAGACTTCCACCGGGACTGCCAAGGGCCCACCTTCCGGCCACCAGGCTTCCCAGACCCAGGCCAGCTTTGCAGAGACTGAAGCCCAGCCTCTGAGCAGCTCAGTCTCAAGGTGGGTTCAGAGGGCTTGCCTGAGCTCCCTCTTCCTCACAGTGTGGTCTGCACATCACCAGCGTCACCTGAGAACCAGTCAGAAGCTTCTCGGATGCCCTCCAGACCTGCTGAGTCAGTGCTGTGGAGGGGGGAGCCCTGTGAAGTTCGTAGTCACGGCCTTCTGAGCGACGCTGCTGCGTGGAAGTCGGGGGACCACTTCCTCAGCCTGACTGCCAGGGAAGAGGGTCTCCTCTGGAGGGTGGCAGTGCTTCCAGAGCTGCAAGCCATTACGATTTTCTTTCATTGAAAATTCTGGCATTAGTTTAAAAGTGACCATACATGCTGAGTAAGCGACTGATTTATGAAAGACTAGGAAAAAACACAGACACTAGAAGCAGGCTCAGGTTGGCATGTTCAAGGAAACAGAAGGCAAGATGGAGAATTTCAATAGAGAACCGCTCTCTGTTTAGGAAGATGGAAATTCTAGAACTGAAAACTAAAATAACAAGTTAAGAAATCACTTGCGGAAGAGCAGCCGAAGAGAGGACTCGTGAACTGCTCAGACTGGACAGCAGGAGGCGCCCGGCGTGCAGCCCAGAGAGAGAGCAGGAAGGCCGGGAAGAGCGTCCTCAGATTGGAGGGCGGCGGGGCGCCCTGGGGCGCTGACCTGCAGCTGGAGAGGAGGGGGCCTGGCTGCCTCTCCTGGCCGGCGCCGCTTCCTCCCGGCCCTTCAGATGTAGGTGCATAGCCAACATTTTCTTGAAAGCGAGCAAACTGAACCTGTCATTTTGAGTATTGGTTGCAAATTATAACATTTAAGGCAGAAGTTAGAATTTTGGAAGACTTGTACCTTTTGGGTGACAGTATTCACTGCTTCCCAGTGTGCAAAGACTCCTGAGACCAAAGCCAGTGTTAGAGAACGTGGAGTTTTAGGAATCTTACTATTTTTTATTGATAGAATGGATGAAATGAACACTTTCTCTCCGGTGCACAGTGCAGTGACTTGATACGCGTGTTACAGAGGGACAGCCGCAATCGCTTTAATTGCCGTCCAGCCCCGCACGAGCCTTCTTTTTCCCTCGTGGTGAGCATCGTCACAGTCTGCTCTCTGAGCAAGTCTCGGATACGCAGTGCGTGTCGGTTGCTGTGGCCCCGTGTGGCACACACTCCCGGCACTGGCTGCCGTGTAACTGGAAGTTTGCACCTTCTGAATACCTCACCCACTTTGCCCACCTGCACCCCCAGCAATCCCCAGGCTGTTCTCCGCACCTGTGAGCTCAGGTCTCTTAGATTCCCATGCAAATAAGGTCACAGCGTATTTGTCTTCGACTTACTTCACCCAGCATGGGCCCTCAAGGCCGTCCATGTTGTGGCAGGCGGCAGGGTTTCCTCCTTGGTGACTAAATAGTGTTCTGCTCTGCGCGTGTCTGTGCGTGTGTGTGCGCGCACGTGTGTGCATGTGCGTGCGTGTGTGTGCACGTGTGCGTGCGTGTGTACGCGTGTGTGCGCGCACACACATTTCTTCATGCACTCGTGTTGATGGACACGCGGCTGGTTCCCGGTCTTGGCAGATGTGACTAGCGCACGTGGGCTGCAGTTCTGGCACCGATTGAGGTGGTGCTCTGGTTCCCTTCAGGTAAATACCCAGCAGTGGGCTCGCTGGGTCGCATGGCAGTTCTGGAGTTGTTGTTCTCCAGCAGCTGCAGCAGCTTACGTCCCCCAGCGGTGCGTGAGGACGCCGTCTCTGCATCCTCGCCAGCGCTGGTTGCTTCCTGTCTGGTAGCCGTCCTGACAGGTGTGAGGTGACCTCTCACTGTGCCTGTGGTTGGCGTTTCCCTGGTGATGAGTGGCGTGAGCGCCTTTTTATGCGCCTGTTGTCCATCTTCTTGGGGAAAAGTCTGTTCAGATCCTTTGCCTGTTTTTTAATTGGAGTGTTTGTTTTCTGCTGAGTTGTGTGAGTTCTTCAGTTTGGCTGCTAACCCCGTATCGGCTGTATGGCTTGCGCGTATTTCCTCCCGTTCAGTGGGTTGCCTTTCTGTCCAGTTGCTGGTCTCCTTGCTGTGTAGAAGCAGGAAGTTTGATGAAGTCCCGTGTGTTCATTTGGTTTTGGAGTCAGAAAGGCATTGCCAAGACTGATGTCAAAGAACGTGGTTTTTAAAGTTGCTATTGCGCGAGGAAACGTGTTCGCGTTCGGGAGGGCTGCGCCAGTATTTCCCCAGAGCCACGTCTGGGGAAGGCACTGCAGCCCAGGCACAAGACAGGCGACTGGGTTCTAGCGTAGCGGGCTTGAGAGCCCTGCTGCCGTGGCTTCAGGGTCCACGTGGCAGCTGACCTTAGGGGTCACTACCTGTGTTAGTTACTGTGACTGTGTGGTTACAGAGGACTGTCCACAGTTACCTGGAAGAGCTGCTCTAAGACTCCTTGCTTTTCCAACTACATATCTCTGCAGGACTGGATATTTTTGCATATTTTAGCTAAAACAAAATACACACATACTGAATGCGGAAATGGGTATAAAATCCAGCTATCTTGTTCTAAGGCAACATTGAAGAAATTTACAAACATGTAAAAGTAATACTATTCTTACTAAAATTTTGTTTTAGAACATGTATTTTCATAAAAGGTAAATTATTGATATTAACATGTAACAGGGCTGTCATTTTCTAATAAATTCACAAATGCTGTTTAATTTCTCAATTTTAATGTCTAATAAGGTAAATATTAATAGATATACCCCATATAAACAGAGGCTGTTTGGGGATCTTCAGCACTTTTTAAAATGTGAACGGTCCATGACCAAACAGTCTGAGAGCCGTTGCCGTAGACGCAGGTGGAGCCCGCGTGACTGCGTCCCGGCATCTCCCCTGGGCCCCGTGTGGCTCGAGTGAGGCTCGGCGGCCGCCCCACGAGGAACAGTCTGAGAGCCGTTGCGTAGACGCAGGTGGAGCCTGCGTGACCGCGTCCCAGCGTCGCTCCAGGGCCGCGTGGGGCTCGCGTGTGGCCCCGTGATGCTCGGCGGCTGCCCCGCGAGGAGTGAGTCTGCGAGCACACAGGCTCTGCAGCAGCGTTTGGCCGCCTCGTGTCTCTGTATCACAGCTGGCTGTTCTCACAGTGCTTTAAACTTTTCCTTGCTGTATTCGTTATGATATCTGTGATCAGTGGTCTTTGAGGTTACTGTTGTAATTGTCTGGGGTGTTACACACCACACCTATATGAAACCACCAACAACCAGAAATGCTGCTTTTCACTGCTCCGCTGGCCAGCAGTTCTCCCATCTCTCTCCCGTGCTTTGGGCATCCCTCTCCCTGGGGACACAACAGTACTGAACTCAGGCCGAGAGAGTCCCCACCAGAGTCCCTACGTATCCAACCGGCAGGAGGAGGTGCGCGCCTCCCAGTCTAAATCTAAGCCTAGAAACGACTGTACTCAGTGAGGAAGGCACTTCGAAAGACAAGACAGGCCTAGAGCTGGGCCTCTTGCACCGAACAGCCAGGCTGGGGATGGAAAGGACAGGAGCTTAGAGGAGTGGAAAGTGCTGCTTCAGTGGGTGATTAGAAAGGGAAGCAGCCTCACTGCTGGTGTACAGAGGGAAAGCCTGCGTGGTCTGGATAGAAGATCAGACAGACGAGCTTCCTTTAGTCACAGCCTCGCCCAGAGCGAGACCTTAGCTCCCTTCAGTTCTGGGACGGCAGACAGGTGAGGACGCTGCGGAAGGAAAGGCTGAAGCTTAGCAGAAGTTGATCATGAGGTTTGAGGAGAGACGCCATCTTAATAACATAGAATTATAACCCTGAATATTCATTAGAAGGACTGAAGCTGATTGTGGCCACCTGATGTAAAGAGCTAATTCTTTGGAAAAGACCCTGATGCTGGGAAAGATCGAAGGCAAGAAGAGAAGGGGGCAGCAGAGGCTGAGATGATTAGATGGCATCACAGACTCAATGGACATGGATTTGAGCAAACTCCTGGAGATAGTGGAGGACCGAGGAGCCTGGCAGGCTGCAGTCCACGGGGTCACACAGAGTGGAACGTGACTTAGTGACTGAATAACGCAGATACGATGAGGTGAAGCAGCAGGTGGTGATGAGAAACTGCAGCAAGTTACCCAGAAGATGCCGCTGAGATTGCCCATGAGTGCGGCTGAGATCGCCCGTGACCGCGGCTGAGATCGCCCGTGAGCGCGGCTGAGATCGTCCATGAGCGCGGCTGAGATCGTCCATGACCGCAGCTGCACTAAACGACAGATTCTCAGTGTCGGTGAACCAGCCTCTGTTGGAAGAAGGTTCCATCCATGACTTCCATAGTTCGGCGAGCCAGTGCCTGGCTTCAAGGCTTTAAAGGACAGACTGCCTCCCTTGTTATAGGCTGGTGACTTTAAGTTGAATCCAGTGCTCATTTACCATTTCGAGAACCAGGGCTCCTAAGAGTTATGCTGTGTCTGCCTTGCCTCTGCTCTGTGATGGAGCAAGAAAGCCTAAAGGTTTACTGAACTTTTCAAGTTCATCGCTAAGACCTACTGCTCAGAAAATAAGGGTTCACAACATTGCTGCTCACTGACAGTGTGCCGGGTGTCACCCGGGAGCTCTGATGCAGGTGGGTGGTGGGATTCCTGTGGCTCATGCCTGCAAACACGTCTGTCCTGCAGCCTGGGGGTCAGGGAGTGATTTTGACTCTCTGGCCTATTGTTTAAGGACTACATTTCGTAAGGCTGTAACTGCCACAGATGTGAGTCCTCCGATGACCTGGGCAGAGTCGGTTGAAAACCCTCTGGAGAAGACTCACCAAGAACATTTGTGACTCGTGGGAAGAGATCAAAATATCCACCTTAGCAGGAGTTTGGAGGAAGTACATCCCTGCCCTCATGGATGAGTTCGAGGGGTCCAAGACTTGAGAGCTGAAGGAGCTGTACCGGAGGACTAGGTGAAAAGGGGAGCCTGAGGCTGGGACAGAATCGCTGCGTCTCGTGCTAAAGCTTGAAGGGTGAGGACCTGTTTCTCATGGATGAGCACGGGAAAGGGTTCTTGTTCACAGCAGCCAAGACACGGAAGCAACCTGAGCGTCCGTCAGCAGATAAATGGATAAAGACGAAGTGCAGGTATACGTGAAATAAAACTCAGCCGTAAAAAGTTTGCAGCAACAGGGGTGTAACCAGAGACTGTCGCAGGAAGTGAAGCTGGCCAGGCGGAAAAAAGACAAGTACCGTGTGATACATCGCTAATATGTGGAGTCTTTAAAAACAAGAAAGATACAAGTGAGCTTATATATAAAACAGAAGTAGTCACAGACATAAAAAGAAACTTACTGTTACTAGAGGGAAAAGAAGGGTGGTGAATTAGAACTTTGGGGCTAACATAGACACGTTGCTGCTAAGTCACCTCAGTCGTGTCCGACCCTGTGTGACCCCAGAGATGGCAGCCCACCAGGCTCCGCCATCCCTAGGATTCTCCAGGCGAGAACACTGGAGTGGGTTGCCATTTCCTTCTCCAGTGCATTAAAGTGAAAAGTGAAAGAAGTCACTTAGTCGTGTCTGACTCTTTGCAACCCCATGGACTGCAGCCCACCAGCCTCCTCTGTCCATGGGATTTTCCAGGCAAGAGTACTGGAGTGGGGGCCACTGCCTTCTCCAACATAGACACGTTACTACCACACATAAAGTAGATGAATAGTAAGGACCTCCGGTATAGTGCAGGGGATTGTGCTCAGCGCTGTAGTATCCTAAAGGGAAAAGAATCGGGGGAAGAATCGATGTAGGCATGTGCATAACTGCAGCATCTTGCTGTGCCCTGAAACCAACAGAACATTACAGGCCAGCTGCTGCTGTCCCAGCGCTCAGTCGTGTGTGACTCTCTGCGACGCTGTGGACCGCAGCAGGCCAGGCTGCCCTGTCCTTCACTGTCTCCTGGAGCTCGCTCAGACTCGCACGTCCGTCGAGTCGGTGATGCCACCCAGCCATCTCATCCTGTCATCCCCTTCTCCTCCTGCCTTCAGTCTCTCCCAGCATCAGGGTCTTTTCCAATGAGTCGACTCTTCACGTCAGGTGACCAAAGTATTGGAGCTTCAGCTTCAGTCCTTCCAATGAATATTCAGGATTAATCTCCTTTAGGATGGACTGGTTGGATCTTGCAGTCCAAGGGACTCTCAAGAGTCTTCTCCAACACCACAGTTCAAAAAGCAGCAATTCTTCGGCGCTCAGCTTTCTTTGCAGTCCAACTCTCACATCCATACTTGCCAACTGAAAAATCAACTGTACTTCAATTTAAAAGATAAAATATTTTTTAAAAGTTTTTTTTGCAATGGAATCTTCTCCTGGCGAAGATGCTGTGGAGACTTGAAAGTTCCAAGAAAGCCTTTGGATTCTCACATGAACTTAGCTGATGAAGCAGTGGCAGGGTTTGAGAGGATTGGCTCCAATTTTGAAAGAAATTCTACTGTGGGCAAAATGCTGTCAAATAGCATGACAGGCTATGGAGAAGTTTTTTATGAAAGGAAGAGTCAATCAGTGAGGCAGACTTTGTTGTCTCATTTTAAGAAATTACCGCAGCTCTCAGCAGCCACCACCCTGCTCCGTCTGCAGCCATCAGCATGGAGGCAAGACCCCCTACCAGCAAAAAGATTACATCTTGCTGAAGGCTTAGCTGATGGTTACCATTTTAACAATCAAAGTGTTTTTAGTTGAAGTACATCCTTTATTTTCTAAAGATACCATGCTGTTGCACACTTACTCAACTACAGTGCATTGTAGACGTGATTTGCACAGGTGCTGGGCACGCGGCTGAGCTCACTGCAGCTTTCGCTTTATCCTGGCGGTCTGGAGCTGACCTCAGCGTCTCTGAGGCCTGCGTGCGTTAAGGTGCCAGTTGAAACACATCGTTAGGATATCATCAGCAGTCACTCTATACGAAGACGTAGATAAGATTCCTTGGCAAACAAGTGTTAGCACAACAGAGAATCTGGACGGGCCTAACTCCATTAAGGAAACGGAAACCCTTACTTAAAGCTTTCCCATAGAGGACACTCTAAACCCAGATGGCTCCACTGGGGAGCTCTTCCAATTGCTTAAGGAGGAACTGACCCCCGTCTCCCACAGATTCTCCCAACAGACAAGGAGAGAGTGCTTTTCACCTTTCATAACTTTTAATTCCCAGACTGGCCAGGTTGTTATAAGAAAGGAAAAGTACAGGCCAGTTTCTTCCAAGAATAAGGATGGGGAAATCCAGAAGTAAATAATACTGAATCTATATGAAAAGTATGTCTATATATGGTGATGCATCCTGGCCAAGCTGAGCTTATCCCAAGGACTCAGAGTTGTTCTATCATTTGAAAACCATTCAGCAAAATCCACCACATTCGCAGAAGAAGGATGGAAACGATCATCTCAGTACCTGGGGGGGAAACGCGAGTGATAAACTGCACGGGCTAGTGACGAGAGCCAGAAGGAGCAGCACACACATCACACACACACACACCCCAACACACAACACCACACACACATACACACCCCACACACCTCCACACACACACCAACACACACCTCCACACACACACACATACACCAACACACCACACACACCAACACACAACACCACACACACATACACCAACACACCATACACACACCACACACACCCCAACACACACCACACACACGTATACATACACTAACACACCACACACACACCACACACACATACACCAACACACACGTACACACACATACACCAACATACACACCACACACAAACACCAACACACACACCACACACATACACCAACACACACCACACACACACCAACACACACCACACACACACACCCGACATACCTCCACACACACACCCACACACACCTCCACACACACATACACCAACACACCACACATACCAACACACACACCACACACACATACACCAACACAACCACACACACATACACCAACACACCACACACACCCCCACACACACACCAACACACAGCAACATACCACACACACACGTACACACACATACACCACACACACACCAACACATACACCACACACATACACCAACACACAACCACACACACCTACATATACCTACACACCACACACACCTACACACACCCACCCCCACACACACCACACACACACACCAACACACACACCCCACACACATACACCAACACACACACCTACACACACACACTCCACACACCTACACCAACACAACCACACACACACCCCACACACACACACCCCATACCCCACACACACACACCCCACACCCCCCACACACACACCCCACACCCCCACACACAGACACACACCACAAAAAGCGAGTGATAAACTGCACACACTAGTGACTGAGAGCCAGGAGTACACCCGCCCCCCACACACACCTACACCAACACACACACACACCACACACACACCCTACACCGACCCCACACACATACACCAACACACCACACACACCCCCACACACACACAACACCCCACATACACACCCCATACCCACACACACACACATCCCCACCTCCACACACACCCCGCCCCCCCCACACCCCACCACACACACACACACACATCCCCACCTCCACACACACATCCCACCCACACACACACACACACCCCCCCACCTGCTTCCAGAGAGGGAGGAGCTGCCTGCACTTGGGAAGCTGAGTCTGCTGTCTCGGCCGGAAGCCGGCTCTGAAGGCGGGAGTTGGGCGGCGGGTCACACCCCTCTTCACCTGCCCTGGAGGTTTGCACCCAGAGTGTGAGGCCAGAAAAGAAGCCACGTGAGGACGGGAGAGGGGAGGGAAGGGTCTCGTGCTGCGTTGGGACGCGGCTCTGCACGCGCGGGAGCAGGTCCAGAGCGAGTCTTGGCCTCTGTCGCCCCCTGCAGCGGCCTTCCGTGGCCGCCTCCGCCTGGCTCCGTGTAGGCGTGCGAGCTGCCCGCGCGTGCCGGGGCCTCACCTCCGTGTGCCTCTCCCCACAGGTCGTATCTGACTCCTGTCCGGGACGAGGAAGCAGAGTCCTTACGGAGGGCACGCTCCAGGCAGGCTCGGCAGACTCGAAGGTCTACCCAAGTGAGTGCGGCCTCTGTGTTTTGAGTCCTGTGTCTGTCTGCCATTCCACTGGAAGTACTGTTAAAAACGATGAACTGAGTGCCTTTTCGCAGCCCCTGCAGCGGAAGCTTTTATGTTAAACCTCACACTGCACGGAATCAGATGCATTCATGGCTACACATACCTGCTCTCGCTTCTGTTCTTCCAGGCGCAGAGCAGGCCTCTCCTCTTTCCTCGCTAAGCCTAATCATTTCCCTTGTGCTGAGGCCCCTGTCTCATTCCTGCAGGAAAAGCCCGGTGCTCACCACAGCTACCACGGGGCCCGCGTGCTGCTCCTGGGTGCGCACTCGGGAGGGAAAGGCAGGCGTCCACAGAGAAGCTCCTACACAGATTTTATAACAGTATTGTTCACGGGAGCCAGAAAACCCCCTTCAGTGTCGCCTCTGGCTGGGCTTCACTTGCTGTGGAGGGCCCCCTTCCGTGTGGAGCCTGCACGTTGGCTGCAGGGCTGAGCCCTGGACCCTTGGGCACAGCGTGGTCAGCGCTGTGGAGCCGGGGCGCCCGGCGGCCCCCGGCGGCCCCCGGCAGGTGTGGGCGGCGGCTCAAGCTGGGCTGGTGCACCGAGTGAACAAACAAGCAGCTAGCAAACGGGAAACGCCGCCCAAGCTCCTGTTGATCAACGAATGGATGAACGGAATGCCCCGTGTTCAAGGGTGAGGGAAGTGAAGCCTTACAGCGTGCGCACGCTGCGGCGCAGATGAGCCCGAAGCAGCAGCTGTGCCGGCGGCAGGCACGGGGCCCGGCTCCGTCCGCGCCAGCCCCAGACTGGCAGAGAAGAGAGAGTGGACGCGTGTTCGCTGAGGGCTGGAGGGGGGGACAGGAAGCGACCCCGAGGGTGTGGGGGGCGTCCCTGACGCTAGGTGCGGGTGTGCGCCGCCCGGAAGCGTGCTCAGAGGCAGTGTGTGTGCCGCCAGGTGTGGCTTACGCTCCACTAGTGATGTTACGAGAGGAAAGAGGCCTGAGGGAGGTATTGCGGTGAGGAATATCTCGCAAAGGCCGCCGAGACCCGATGGGTCGTCTCGGAAGCCTGGAAGCACGTGGGCAGCTGTCCCTGGGCCGAGCTGGGCCGTGGGCCTGTGTTAGCGACACGGACGGGGCCTGTGGTTGGGCATCAGGGAGGCAGAGGAGGGTGAGCTGGGCCGGCAGAGGGTGAGGAGTCAACAGGAGATGGTCCAGAGGGGTGAGAAGGCTGTTTCCAGGGGGTGGGGAAGCCCCGCAGTTTCAGATGCTAAAGACGCCGAGCAGGAAGGCTCAGGACTGACGGACGCCCAGGGCCAGGCGGGCGCTGTCTCAGCTGTGACTGCTTGTGCTTGATGGCGGTTCCTCCCCCAGAGGACACAACCCCAAGAGGACCAGACTGGCCGTCATTTGTCTGTTTGGGTCTATTGTGGAAGAACACAGGTAACGTGCAGCTTAATAATTCTGCCATTTTTAAGCAAACAGTTCCCTGGCAGTGAAGACAGTCACGTCGTTTCGCCGCCATCCATCTTTGGAACGGCCTTCCTCTTCCAAACTGAAGCTCTCGACCCCCTGGACCCTCGTTTGTTCCCCCGGCTGCCAGCAGCCCTGCTGTGCCCCTTCTCCCTGGCCTTGGCTCCAGGTGGCCGTGTGAGTGGAGTCGCAGCCCCTGCCCGCCGGCGGCAGCCTGTCCCTGCGCCGCTCACGTCGCCCTGCCTCGTGCGGCCGGACGGTGTTCCACGGTGTGTCCACACCGCGTCGTGTTTGGCCGCCACCCTGATGGACACTTGGCTGCTCCCACCGCCGGGCAGCCGTGAACAGTGTTGCTGTGAACATGACGTGCAGCTGACTCTTCAGTCCCTGCTTTTGCGTCTTTAGATACAGACCCTGAAGCAGGAGGGGCTGGATCATGTGTTTCTGTCTTGTTGCTGCTTAGCCACTCAGTCGTGTCCGACTCTCTGTGACGCTGGGGACTGTAGCCTGCCAGGCTCCTCTGCCTGTGGGATTCTCCAGGCAAGAGCGCTGGAGTGGGTTGCAGTCACCTTCTCCACGCTTCTGCCTGTCTTCTCGTTAATCTTATATCCTGTGCCTTTACCGAGTCCGTGGGCCCTCGTGGCTCTGGGGTGGCATCGCTGAGGTTCCCTGTATAGGACCATGTCATCCACACACGCCGACAGCTGCACTCGTTCTTTCCCAGTGTGGGCCCCTTTTATTTCTTTTTCTTGTCTGACTCCCATAGCTGGGACTTCCAGTACGGTGTTGAATAGAAGTGGCAAGAGTGGGCATCCTTGTCTCGCTCCTGATCGTAGGCAAATGCTTTCAGAACTCCACCGTTGAGCATGGTGTCCGCGCGAGGCTTCTTGTGTAGCCTTATTATGTTGAGGTGTGTTTTCTCTGTCCGCACTCTCTGGAGAATTGTTGTTGCATCATAAATGGATGTTGAGTTTTGTCAAAAGCTCTTTGTGCCTCTACAGAGATGATCATATGGTTTTAGTCTTCGCTTTGTTCGTGTGGTGTCTATCCCACTGATTGACATGTAGATACTAAATCCCCCTTACATGCCCCGGATGAGCCCCACTTGATCGCGGTGTTGCTAGTTGTCGTAACTCAGTCTGTAAGTCCAGATCTCTGTGGTCCCATGGACTGCAGCGCCGCTTGGCTCCTCTGGCCTCCCCTGTCTCACATTCATGGTCACAGCGATTCTATCTAACCATCTCATTTCCTTTAGGATGGACTGGTTGGAGCGCCTTGCAGTCCAAGGGACTCTCAGGAGTCTTCTCCAACCACAGGTCAAAAGCATCGACTCTTCGGCGCCCAGCCTCCTTTATGGTCCAGCTCTCTCATCACTGCTGGAGACGCCACAGCTTTGACTGTGGACTTTCGCAGGCAACTGGTGCCTCTGCTCTCTTAGTACACTTGCTAGGCCTGTCATCGCTCTCATTCCAAGGAGCAAGCGTCTTTGAGTTTCATGGCTGTGGTCACTGCACTCTGCAGTGATTTTGGAGTCCAGAAAATAGAATCTGACACTGTTTCCGCTTTTTCCCCTTCTATTTGCCATGAAGTGATGGAACCAGATGCCATGATCTTAGTTTTCTGAATGTTGAATTTTTAGCCAGCTTTTTCACTCTCTTCTTTCACCTTCATCAAGAGGCTCTTTGCTTGCTCCTCACTTTCTGCCATTAAAATGGTGTCGTCTGCACATCTGAGGTTACTGATACTTCTCCTGGAAATCTTCATTCCAACTTGTGATTCCTCCAGCCCAGCGTTTCACCTGATGTTCTCAGCATGTAAGTTAAATAAGCAGGGGCACAGTACACAGCCTTGATGGCCTCCTTTCGCAATCTGGAGCCAGCCAGCTGATCCATCTCTAGTTCTGTTGCTTCCTGACCAGCATACGGATTTCTCAGGAGGCAGGTCAGGTGGTCTGGAACTCTCGTCTCTTGAAGAATTTTCCACAGTTTGTTGCGATTCACATCATCAAAGGCTTTGGTGTAGGCAATGAAGCATAAGTAGATGTGTTTCTGAAATTCCCTTGCTTTCTCTGTGATCCAGCAGATGTTGGCAGTTGGATCTCTGGTTCCTCTGCCTTTTCTAAACCCAGCTTGTACGTCTGGAAATTCTCTGTTCACGTACTGTTGAAGCCTGGCTTGAAGGATTTTGAGCATTATCTTGCTAGCATGTGAAATGAGTGCAATTGTGCGGTAGTTTGAGCATTCTTTAGCATTGACTTTCTTTGGGATTGGAATGAAAACTGACCTTTTCCAGTCCTGTGGCCGCTGCTGAGTTTTCCATATTTGCTGGCATATTGAGTGCAGCACTTTCACAGCATCATCTTTCAGGATTTGAAACAGCTCAGCTGGAATCCCGTCACCTCCACCAGCTTTGTTCGTAGTGATGCTTCCCAAGGCCCACTTGCCTTCACACTCGAGGATGTCCGACTCTAGGCGGGTGGCCACCATCATGGTTATCCGGGTCATCGAGACCTTTCTTGTCTAGCTTTTCAGAGTCACTTTTTGCCACCTCTTAATCTCTGCTGCTTCTGTCAGGGCCTCCCATTTCTGTCCTTTACTGAGCCTGACCTTGAGTGAAGTGTTCCCGCGACATCTCCAGCTTTCCTGAAGCGGCCTCTAGTCTTTCCCATTTTGCTGTCTTTTTCTGTTTCTCTGCACTGTTTGTTTAAAGGGCTCTCTCATCTCTCCTTGCTCTTCTCTGGGACTCTGCATTCAGTTGGTGCTGTCTTTCCCTTCCTCTCTTGCTTTCCACGTCTCAGATATTTGCAGGCCTCCTCAGACAACCACATTGCCTTCTCGTGTTTCTTTTTCTTTGGGTAGGTTTTGGTCACTGCTTCCCGTAGTCTTACAAACCTCCATCCGCAGTTCCTCAGGCGCCCCCTCAGGTCTGGTCCCTTGAATCTGCAGTCAGGAGAAGCCCCGCCCGCTGTGCAGTCGTGAGCAGCCCCGCCCGCTGTGCAGTTGTGAGCAGCCCTGCCCGCTGTGCCACCGTGAGCAGCCCCGCCCTTCGTTCTTCTCAGAGCTGTTGGTAGTGCCCTCTGCTCTTGCCCAGTAGCACACCAGACACTTCCCACCTGGGGGCTCATCTTCCAGAATCATATTCTTTTGCCTTTTCATGCTCTCCATGGGTTTTCCAGGCAAGAATACTGGAGTGGGCTGCCATTTCCTTCTCCAGTGGACCGTGTTTTGTCAGAAGTCTCCACTGAGACCCGTCTGTCTTGGGTGGCCTTGCAGGGCTGCATAGCTTCATTGAATTGCACAAGCCCCTTCGCCACACCAAGCTGTGGTCCGTGAGGAGGGGTCATGGTGTTTGGTCTTTTAACGTTTATGGGGTCTGGCTTGCTTGCATCTAATTGGCAGTTTTCGCATCTGTGCTCATCAGGGATTTCAGCCTGTTGTTTTCTTTTTGTGTGTCTGGTTTTGGTCTCGAGGTGATGCTGGCCTCAGAGAATGAGTTCAGAAGCATTCCTTAGTCTTCCATTTTTTGGAAGCTTTCGGAAGGATAGGTGTTATCTCCTCTCTAAATGTTTTGTAGAATTCACTTGTAAAACCACCTGGTCCTGGGCTTCTGTTTGTGGGGAGCTTCTGTTATTATTGCTGATTCCGTTTCATCACTGCTACTGGGTCAGGCCATCTTTTCTGTCTTCCTGGTTTAGACTGTCGTCTCTAGAAGCGTGCCGTTTTTCTAGGTGGCGGCCCTTCTTGGCATATGCTTGCTCATAGCAGCCTCTCGTTGCCTTTATTTCCGCAGTGTCAGTTGCAGCAGCTTTTCTGACTTGATTTGTGCTCTCTCTTTTTTGGATGAGTTTGGCTAAAGGTTTGTCAGCTTTTTTATCTTTTTGAGGAACGAGGTTGATTCCATCGATCTTTTTGGTTACTTTTGCTCCCTGCCTCGCCTGTTCCTACCCTTCCTGGTTCAGACTGTCATTTCTAGAAATGTGTCCATTTGTCTTTTCGAGGAATGAGGTTGGTTCCATCGATCTTCCCGGTTACTTTTGCTCCCTGCCTCACCTGTTCCTACTCTGATCATTATGACTCTTCTGCTGACTGTTGTTGTCGCAGCTCAGTCACTAAGTCGTCTCCAACTTTCTGCAACCCACGGACAGGCTTCCCTGTGCTTCACCGTCTGCAGGAACTTGCCCAGCTTCGTGCCCATCGAGTCGGTGATGCCTTCCAACCGTCTCGTCCTCCGTTGCCTTCTTCTCCCGCCTTCGATCTTTCCCAGCACCGGGGTCTTTTCCAGTCAGTCAGCTCTTAGCATCAGGTGGCCAAAGTACTGGAGCCTCAGCATCAGTCCCTCCAGTGAATGTTCAGGGTTGATTTCCTCTAGGATTGACTGCTTTGATCTCCTTGCTGTCTGCTAACTGTGGATTTTGTTTATTCTTCTTTTTCTGATTCTTTTGGTGAAGGCTAGGTTGTGTGAGGTTTGCTATGTATCCTGAGGTAGGCCTGTATTGCTACAAATACCCCTTAGGATGGCCTTTGCAGCACCCCAGAGGCCTCGGAGGGCTGCGCTTCCGGAGGTCTTAGAGGGCTGCGCTTCCATCTCATTTGTCTCGGGGGGTGCTTTGGGCTCTGCTTCGGCCTCTCCAGTGACCCATCAGTCGTTTAGTAGCACACTGTTTAGCCCCCATGTGTCTGTGGGCTTTGCAAGGTTTCTTTCTTTTTATAGTTGGTTTCTGGTCTCAGAGCCTCGTGGTTGTAATAGATGCCTGATGTGGTCTCAGCTGCGCTAAATTCCCTGTGACTTGTGCAGCGGTGCAAATCTGCCCTGGAGAATGTGCGTCTGAGAGCATGTGTGTGCCGCTGCTTTCGAATGGAGTGGCCCCTCTGGTCGGGCGTGACACGCAGCCAGTGTCCCCGCCCTGACGCCCTGTGCGGGCCACGTGTCGGCTGATGTGAGTGGGGGTGGAGCCCCCTCCTGTCGCTGTGTTGCTGTGGATCTCCTGCTGCGTCTCTCATTCTTCCCCTTACTTGTTTAGGCGCTCCTGTGCTGGGTGCGCATATGAGTATAATTGCTGTCTTCCTTTCGGAGTCATCCCTTGGTCGTCGCGTCCTTTCCCTCTTTGTCTCTTGCAGCGCTCTGTTTTAAGGTGTGTCTTCTGGCTTTCTCTGGATTGCCGTCTGCATCACGTGCCTTGCCCATTCCCCTTGCTCTCAGGCTGCGTGTCTCAGGCCTGAAGTGTTTCTCTTGCCGGCAGTATGTGCGTGTGTGGGTCTTGTTTCTGTATCAGAGTGGACCCAGCCACTCTCTCTCTTGATGGGAGCATTTAATCCGTGCACATTTACAGTGGTTATTGCTCTGTGTGTACCTGCTGTCGCTCTGTTGCTGTTCTGAGACTGGTTCTGCGGTTCTTTCGCTCGCCTCCTCTTTGTTCGCATCCCTTACGGTTTGAGGACTGTCTCTCGTGCTGTTTGGGCGTCTTTCCCTGCTTTGTGTCTGAGTCTGTCATAGTCTCCTGGCTTGTAATTACCATGAGGTTTGTATTTCAAGTTGCTGATCGCTTTAATTTCAAAAAAGATTTTAATAACCCTGCATTTTTCATTCTTTCCCCTCCAAGATTGCTGCTTTTTACATATTTTACATCCTTTCATTTTGTCCCATAACTGCTTATTGTGGATATAGTTGATTTTACTAGTCTTTTAACCTGTCTGTAGGGATCAAACCCAGGTCTCCCAGATTGTGGTGGATTCTTACCATCTGAGCTGCGGGGAAGCCCACGAGCTTTGTACTTGGTTGCTTGATGGATGCGAGCGTTGTACTTGGTTGCTTGATGGAGGCGAGCTTTGTACTTGGTTGCTTGATGGAGGCGAGCTTTGTACTTGGTTGCTTGATGGAGGCGAGCTTTGTACTTGGTTGCTTGGTTGAGGCGAGCTTTGTACTTGGTTGCTTGATGGAGGCGAGCTTTGTACTTGGTTGCTTGATGGAGGCGAGCTTTGTACTTGGTTGCTTGGTTGAGGCGAGCTTTGTACTTGGTTGCTTGATGGATTGATGCTTCCTTTCCTGTGTGTTCGCCTTTGCCGGCGAGATTTTCCCTTTTGTAATTTCCATGCTTCTAGTTGCGACCTTTTCCCTTTCTTTTGCTTAGTGAAATCCCTTTAACATTTCTTGTAAAGCTGGTTTTATGGTGCTGAACTCTCTTAGCTTTTGCTTGTGTATAAAACTTTTGCTTTCTTCATCCACTCCAGGTGAGGGCCTCGCTGAGGAGGGTATTCTTGATTGTAGGCCTTTCCTTTTCAGCGCTGTGAATGTATCATGCCCCTTCCGTCTTGCAGAGGTTTTGCTGAAAAGTCAGCTGATAACTGTATGGGAGTTCCCTTGTTTATAGCTTGTTGCTTCTCCGTTGGTGCTTTTAATATCCTCTCTTTGTCTCTAACTTTTGCCGATTTGATCCCGAGGTGCCTTGGTGTAGTCCTCTTTGGGTTATTCTCGGTGGGGACCCAGTGTTTCCTGGACCTGGGTGTCTGTTTCGCTTCCCCGGTCAGGGAGCTTCCAGCTGTCGTGTCTCCAAGCTGCTCAGTGGCCCCGTGGCCCCTTCTCCTCTGGGGCTCCTGTAACGTGAGCGTCGGTGCGCTTGCTGTCATCTTGAGGCCTCCTACACCTGTGCATTTACGCGCACGCTCTCCTTGTCCTGTTCAGAGCCGTGACACCCCCCACTCTCCCTTCGGTCGCTGGCCCGTTCTCCGTAGCGCTCAGTCACCCCTTGATCCCTTCTAGCTCTGACCGCGGCTCTCGCCTCTGGCCGCTCTCTGCGCTTCCTGCCTCCCCGCTCTCCCTTCGGTTCTCCGGGCTCCCTCACAGGCGTCGCCGGGACCTTCTTCTCAGGGAGGTCGCCTGTTTCTGCTTCACCTAGTTGTTTGGAGTGTTTTCTTGCTCCTTCATTTAGAGCATGTTCTGTTGCCTCACTTTGCCTAACTCGCTGTTTTTATTTCCGCGTGTCCAGCAGGTTGGTTCTGTTTCCCCGGTCTCGGAGAAGTGGCCTTTTGTAGGAAGTGTCCTGTGCGTGCCAGCGGTGCGCCTCCCTGCGGTCAGCAGCGCTCCGTGCTCTAGGGTGCCCCCGTGTGGGCTGTGGGGGACCCTGGGGCTGCTGCTGGTTCACTGGTGAGGGAGTCAGTGCAGGAAACCCCGGGGCTGGTGCCAGCCTGCACGTGGTGGACCCGGTCAGTCCACGGCAGGCAGTGGCCTGCAGGTATCCTGGGGCCGGTGTCCACCCACTGGTGTGTGAGGCTGGTCTCGAGGTCGACACAGGCTGCTCGTGGACAGGGCCGGGCCCCAGCCATGTCTGGGTCTGGAGTCTGCCCACTGGTGGGTGGACCCGGGCTCCAGGGTCCACGGGTGCAGGTCCCTGCGTCCCCATCCAGCGCCTGTGCTGGTGTGAGGGGCTGGCTGTCCAGGGCCGCTGTGGGCTCGAGGACTCATCAGACAGCCTGTCTGCTGGGGAGGGGGACGGGCACACGTCCCTGCCTGCTTGGTTGCTGGGCCTGAGGCCTCCCATGCTGTGTGTTGCTGGGGGCCAGGTGCTGCAGGTACTGGGCTGGAGGGAGGGTCCCACCGTGGCGCTGGCCTGCAGCAGCGTCCTTGGGGCGGGACCAGCTCCCAGTGTGGCTGCCACCAGTGTTTTGTCCCCAGTGTCACAGCCTGCCTCTCGGGGAGACTCCGATCAGCCAGTGGGTCTGATCTGGCTCTTTTGAAGTCCCTGCTTCCACCCTGGGTTGTGGGGTGTGTGAAGCTCTGTGTGCCTGCAGGAGCGGAGTCTCTGCTCCCCACAGGCCTTGGCGACTCCCCGAGGAAGCCCTGATGGCCTCGAAGCCCAGCATTCTGGGGGCTCGCCTTCCCCAGCACAGGACCCCCAGCTGGGGCGCCCCTCAGCCCCCTCTGTGGTTAGTCAGTCTGCCGTGAGTGGGCCGCCCCTCCTGCTGTCTTGCAGTGGCCCCTTCTCTCCGTAGCTGTGGCAGACCCTTCCTGGCCAACCCCGTCACAGTGGTCATCCTGATGAGCCCCGGAGGGCTGTGCTCCGGGTCTTCCTGCTCCGCCGTCCTGGCCATCCCCTCGCGGCCAGCTCTGGGTGTGTGTGTGGATGCAGTTTGGGGTTTGGTGGTTGTCCTAGCCTGACTGACGTTTCACCTTGTCGAGCCTGGCTCTTCCTGTGCGTCAGCTCCGGTTTTCCTGGGATAGCTGGAGCCCACGTGCTCTTTGAGGTCGGGAGGGCCCTGAGGAGCCAAGTGGATGGGTGTGGACGAGGCGGGGGTGCTCGTGGAGCTCGAGCGGCGACGCTGGAGGGCTGCCCTTGCGGTGCACCTGGAGCCGGGCCCGGGCCTCTGCACACCCAGGCGCTTGTGTTCGGTGTATATTAGCTGCAGACGGCCTCACACCTGTTGGGAGCTGTTTGGAACCTGGTACCATCAGGCCTTTGAGGAGCTTCCCTGCTCGTTCACGGGGAGACGTCCACGGTTAGGGTGCACCCTCTGACTGTCTGGTGTCTTCCCAGGGCGTCACCCTCACGGACCTTCAGGAAGCGGAGAGGACGTTCAGCCGGTCGAGGGTAGAGCATCAGGCTCAGGAGCAGCCCAGCCTGAAGCCCGTGGGTCCCGGAGTACTTGAGGGCGGCCCCCGGAAGCACGAGCCCTTGGCGGCCCCTGCCCAGGAAGCCGGGGAGAGCCACCAGCCCTGGGGCCGGAGCCCGGAGGGAGAGGTGAGCGCCGGCACGGAGAGCAGGGTCTGGGGGGCGGCCGGGGGGCTCTTGCTCACGGGGAGTCAGTGCCCGCTGCTCCGCAGTGGACGCCTCCCAGGGAGCCTGTTTACGCCCGTCTGTGGTTGGCGGGCCTGTATGACTGAGAGAATTCAGAGGACGGTGTCCTCCAGTGACCGTCGTCTCCCCTGGGAGTTACCGACGTGCTTTCGGCCGCAGCCTGCTGCCATGTCTGTGTGTCCTGTGGCATGATCGCCACCGCAAGCTTGGTGAGCGAATGTGCATGTCTGTCGGTTCTGAAGAGAAAGGTCTCGATATAATGAGACGAGGTGGAAATAGAAGCACGTTGTTTATGCTCGGCACTGCTTTAGCTGCTTCACACGTGTGAAACTGTTCAGTCCTCAGCACAGCCCTGTGAGGTGAATGCCCGTCCTTCTTACACTGAGGCCGTGGGGTGTTCAGCACCTTGCTCAGCATCTCCACGACTCAGGAGAGCCCGACGGGTTCCCTGGCAGCCCAGCAGGTAGGGGGCTGCGCTGCCCCTGTGGGGCCCGGCTTCAGCCCTGGCCGGGGGCTGCGATCCCACAACCGCACGGCATGGCCAGACGCCAGTGAGGGATTTGGAAGAAGAGGTGGCGGGGCCGCTGAGCCGTGGCCCGCCCCCTGCCCGCCCACTCCCGCGGCCTCTCCTCCTGCGCTGCAGGTGGACGGCCTGCTGTGCGCTTCACCCCTTTAGTGCAGGTGCGGTCAGAGGTGTGGGGTCCTGGGTGGGTGCTCCTGGTTCACCGAAGACTCCCAGCGACGCCTTTTATCTCGGGGTGACTGTCAGCACCATCCCTTTCCACGCCCAGAAATGCCCCGGTCGCGACGACACATTTTATGGCGACCGTGGTTGCAGGAGAAGAAGTCTTCCAGCTCTTCCTGTAGGTGGCCAAGGTTCTCTTGTTTACTCCGTTTATCAGCCACTGCTTCTTGAATACTTACTACGTGCAAGGCTCAGTTCTAAGCGTGCGGTAGCTCATCCAGTCCTCCCAGGCCTCTCTGAGGAAGAGCTTGTTTTCCGTTTTAAGGAGGAGGAAGTGGAGACTCAGAACTCGAGTCACCTTCTTAGGCCACGCGGCTCATTTGTGCCGAAGCTAGAATTTGAGCCACATCCTCCCAGACTCCCAAGCTGCCTGTGACTCGCTGCTTCTGTCTCTATGACTTATAAACAAAAGGTCAGGCGATCTCCACATGTGGCGAGCGCTTATCTCTGCATCTTCAGCAAACCAGGGCAGCAGATAAGTGCTGAGGCTTACTGTCGAGCTCTGTCCTGACTCTCAAGGAAAAAAAGCTCAAAGCAGAAAAGGGGAATTATTTTTTTCCTTTTATTTTGGGGGTGGGGTGCACACGCAGGATCTTAGTCCCGCAGCCCGAGGTCACGCCCGCACGCCTGGCAGTGGGCTGCAGTCTTCACGCCGGCCTGCCAGGGAAGTCCCAGAGAGAGGGAGCTTTCAGTGTCAGTAGCCCAGTTACGTCAGGTTGGCAGAAGGCTCAGCAACTGGCAGAAGGTCCAGACTCGATCTGTTTCTAGATGCCTCTTACGTTGTTTTTTCCTATCCTGAGCTTATTTTCCCACATGCACCCTGCCTTTCCGTGCCCCACCTTGAACGATGCCCCAGCATCCTTCCTGTCTGCTTCGTAGAATCACAGTTGTTAGCGAGCCGGTGCTTCCTAGCGCCCGCCTGTCGGTTTCGGGGGAACTTCTCTGGGCTGCTGTCACCCTGGCTGTGTCAGAGGAGTTCAGACCTGTTTTCTTTCTGGCTGGTTAACTGCTTATAAGCCTCGTGATGTAGAAAAGCCCGTTTTGAATAAACGTGCTGTCCCTACGCTTTCGTTGGACTTGACCCCTGACGTCCCATCCTGTGGGTCGTCCTAGCCTGTGTATCATCCCCTGCAGCGTCCAGGTCAGCCCGAGCAGCCCACGGCGCCGGCGTCCCCTTCCGCCCCGAGACCCTCGCTCTACACCAGCTCCTACCTGCTCCGGACGGGTGGGTCCTCTGCACCTGCCGCCCAGAGCTCAGAGCCCCCCGCAGGCACTCCCGGGACGCGGGACATGGACAGAAACGGTACGTCGGGCTTCGGAAAGCACAGGCTTCCAGTGCGCACGCCCCGGCGCCTAAGCTCCGTGCCTCGTCTCCTCCCTGAACAGAGGGCGGAGAAGCAGAGCCGGGCGACCAGTCCTCCGGCAGGATGTCCGTCCGAGAGAGGAGGCGGCCCCGGGAGCGCCGGCGGGGCACGGGCATCAACTTCTGGACGAAGGACGTAAGTGACCCGTTGGTGCCGGGCGTCCTGTGTGGGTGAAGAGAGAGCCCCGCCCTGCGCCGCGAGCGCTGCCTGTCAGGACGCGTCGTGAGAAAGGCAGGCTGCAGGGCGCGGGCTCGTCTGGGGGGCTCTGGCTGGCACCCACGGCAGTGCCAAGCGCGCGGGCAGGGGGCGAGTGCAGACAGAGCGGGCGCGCAGGCCGTGTGGTCGGAGCCTCCCCCACGGCTGCGAGGGCGCGCGGGCGTGCAGGGAGTCAGCAGCGCGGCGGCCCGTGCGCGCGGGGTTGGCCGAGGACCCGGGGCTCTGAGAGTTACCCTTCTGAAGAAGGAGGAGGAGCAGGTGACGCAGCACAGCTTGCCTTGGGCTCGGAGCGAGGACGGGGCTCCGTGCGTCCGCTCCCCGCGGGCCTCTGCCTGCTGGCTCAGCCCACCCCTGACGTCCACAGACCGAGCGGCCGGGGTCAGGTCCCCAGTGAGCGTGGCCTGTTGGGAATAGATGGCCGCTGCGATGAGGCGGGAAGAGAGGGAAGAGGCGGTGGTGGTCGCTGTTAGAAGCGGCGGGTGTGAGCGTCCGGACGGGTCCACCGGCGGCAGCGCCCACGGAGTCCGGTTCTCTCCCCGCCGGGCGATCCGCTGGGGCCGCAGGGGGCGCTCCGAGGCGCTGCTGAGGCCGCGCGCTGACGGGGCTGACTGGTGCCGCCAGCGCTGTCTGCGACCGCGACCGCTTGTTTTTCTTCCACCTGCCTTTCCAGGAAGATGAAACGGAAGTCCCGGAAGAGGTGAAGAAAGCGTGGGTAAGTGACCGGCGGTGAGGCTGCCCCGTGGGGCTGCTGTGCCCGCTCTGCCCACCTAAGAGAGGAGCAGGCTGCGTGCAGGCTGGGGTCTGGGGGTCCGGTGCGCTGCCCTGGCCGAGCTGCGTCCCGGGTTCCCGCTCGAGGTTGCCTGCGCCTCCGGCCAGGCTCTGACTCGGTTTCCGGCTCTGTCTCCTCTCTCTTGTGCTGGTGGAGTGTGTCAAGTCCTTTGGAATCTTGGGAAGAAAAGTGCAGTGATGCTGTTTCTCACGGATCAGCATCCTCTCCACGCTGGCAGAGAGGAGCAGAGGGCGGGGTGGGGGCGGTCGGAAGTCACTCACATTTGCCTCTGGAAGGAGGCCTCGCTCTGGCCTGGGCAGCTCGCAGGCCTGCGCACCTGGCACCTGCTCCTGCCTGAGGGCGGCTCTCCCAAAGCCCCGGGCTCGCGAGCACCGGCTTGGTGCCCCTGGGCAGCACCATGTATCTTTCCTTTCTCTTCCTTTGGGCTTTTGTTTGTTTTCTTGGCCGTGCTGCGCAGCTCCCGGGTTGGGGTTGGGGGTCTTCGCTGCCTGACCAGGGCCGAATCCCCGCCCACTGCGTGGCGCGCCGAGTCCTGACTGCTGACTGCTGCACCGCGGGGACACCCTCCTGCTGTTTCTCCAGAAGGAAGGGGTTTGTCTGGCTTTGCCCAGATGAATTGAGAGAATATGTGCATTTCTATTGGAAATCATGTAAAGAGATGGTCTTTTCTCTGCCCTAAGGTATGTGACAGTATGCTACCAGAATATACGTAATAACTCTTCCTGGAAGTTAGTAGCTGGCTCACTTTTAGAGAGGAATTAGGGGTGCTCTGCTATCCTTGACCTGCCAGGGTTGGGGTCGAGACCCAGAACTATCAGGAGTGGCCTCCAGAGGCCGTGCGGTCCAGACCACTGAGGAGGGTGCAGCCCCCTTGTGGGGGCAGGGTTGCAGCTGGCTCACAGGGGAGGGCTGGGGGCGCGGTGTGGGCACAGATGCCCGAGGAGGCCCCCGGGGCAAGGTGTGTGTGCGTGACCGCGACCTCATTCCTGGGGGTCGGCAGGGCTTCGGGAGACAGTAAGCTGTGACTGACATACCTAACGGGAGAGCCCGAGGGTGACCGCAGAGCTTGGACATGGCCACCGTGTATGGAGGGGCGTCGAGGCGGGCAGCTCCACAAAGGAGCCTAGCAGGGAGGCCTAGGCAATGTCCCTGCAGGGAGGCCTAGGCAGCGTCCCTGCAGGGAGGCTGCAGTCTCCGCGTTTCTGAGCTCCTTGGTGCCGGGGCACCAGGCAGGGACATCGAGTGTGGGCTTAGGAGGGCAGGGTGTGTGGTGAGCCCATGCCCTGACGCCACCCCGGCCCTGGTGGGCTCCTCCCCGGCATCTGTGCAGCCTGGCAGGTGTGATGCCGGGGTCTGCACCGGCCCCCGGGGCAGCGGGCCCAGTCCCCATGGACCCTGGGAGTCCATCCCTGGTCAGGTGGGGGCTAGAATGATCCTGAATGTGTGTGGATGTCTCTCCTCCTCTCAGAGACTAGAGCCTGGTTGGAAAACCTTTGTTGTCTAATCCCGATCTGTGTTGATGTTGTGGGCATCTGTTTCCTGTCGTGTAGCTCAGCTGGAGAAGGGGCGCTGACGTGCATGTCCGGGCACGATTTTCGACTGGAGCGGCCCTGGGTGCTCTCTGTTCTGGGTGAGAGGAGAGGCCCCGTGCGCTTCCGTGGCGGTGACACAGGATGCTCCAGGCCTCACGTGGTGCACCTGTTGAGGCAAACCCCGGCCCCCCTGGAAAAGCCACGAGGCGGTGAGACCGCAGGTGATGCAGGGCTCACGTCTCAGCAGCCCCTTGGCGCCGTGCTGGGAGCAGGTCTGCGAGGCTGTCCGCGGGAGGTGGGTGCCCTCCCAGAAGTCCTCGCCTGTCTGCATCTTGCAAAGTGAGGCCGAACCGAGTCTGGGTTTGACGTGAGGGAGGCGGCTGCTCCCGTCCAAAGTGCGGCCTGTCCGCTGGCCCCGGGGCGGGCTGTGTGCTCAGGGCCCTGCAGGCCCTGCGTCTTCCCTCGCCTGCGCCTTCATTCTGTTTGCGCTGTTTGGGTCTCCCAGTTCTTGTTTCCCGATCCCCAGGCCGGTTCCTACGTGTGGTTGAATTCATCACTAGAGGGCAGACGTGTCTCGGAGCCGTGGGGAGCGAGAAGAGCCGTGCCTGAGGAGGCCGGGCGGGAGGCAGGTGACTCGGTGGGGAGTCCACATCCGTGCGGGGAAGCTGCCCGCCTTCCAGACGTGGGCACCTTGGAGCTGGGAGGGAGTTAGAGAAAGTCCGGGTGAGGGGCCTCGCCTCACAGGGGCAGCTCTGAGGCCCGGTCCAGCGGAGCATCCAGGGGCGAGCGATCTCCAGGTGGCCCCCGGCCCACTTCAGGGGCCTCTGTGACTGTGCTGGGGCTGACCTCACGTCCCCTGTGGTTCCCCGACCCTATTTAGGGACACAGATGAAGCCCAATGAAGAGGCTCAGCAGTGGGGTGTGAAGGGCTTCCAGGCTCAGAAGCTTTGCCGCGTGGAGGTGGGCCTACCATCGCCTGGCATGCGTCTCTCACACCAACCCAGAGGCTCTCCAGACCCCACGGTCTTTGGGTTTTTCTGGAGGCTTCCTCAAGTGTGTAATTCGCTGTTACCTCAGTCTCCTCCCCCTCCGCCTTCCCTCAGCAGGTGGGGGTGAGTCTAGACGTTCCCAGCTGGTTTTCTGGTTAAAGTGTGTTAATGTACAGCCCTGTGTGAGCTTCAGCTGTGCAGAGTCGTGGCTCACATTTTCGAAGGTTATGCCCCACGTGTAGTTCTTGCAGAGCGTTGGCCGTACTCTGTGTGTCGTGCAGTCCTTCCGGCTTCCTGCCCCGCAGGAGGTGTACCTCTCACTCCTCCGTCGTCATCTGTTATTCTTACCGAGCAGGTTCCGTGTTTGAGTTGAGTTGCTGGTGGCGTTGCGCCTCCTCACATGAAGGGAGGTTCCCTTGAAGGGCGGCTCAGAGGCCGCGTGAGAGTCTGATCCGTGTCCAGGGGAGCACTCCCCTGCTGCCCCGACCTGGTGTGTGTCTGTCTGCCAGGATGTGGCGTTCCCTTCCTCCACTTAGGAAGGTGCCCTTTTGCTTTCCAGCAAATCATATGCCATCATCTGAACAAATCATGACACTTGACCTTCGAAGTCGGCAGCGTAGCATCCCGTCCACAGTGGACCATTGGTCTGGTGACGCCTTCTCCTGGCGAGGCCTGCCCAGCAGACGTGCTGAGGAAGTGCTGGTCAGAGGGCGCTGAGATCCCTGCCGCAGACAGCTGGTGAGCTCGTCCAGGGGCACGCTGGTCCAATGCTCCAGAAGGCGTAAGCGATCAGGTGTGAGACTTTCAAACTGAACCAGAGAGACCCAAACTGGGGTGTTTCCAGCAAAGCTTGGTTTTGAACTAAGCTGTAACAGGAAATGAAACTTGCTCTGGGAGCCGCTTGGCCGCGGGAATGTCTCTTTCACCTGAAGCCGCTGCACACGCCTCCCCTCCTGCCCCTCGTCTCCTGTAGCCCCTCCCCCACTCGTGGAGCAAGCCCTCCGAGGCGCCTGCTGTGGGCAGGCCGTGCTCAGGGCCAGCGTCACCCCGTCCCCGGTTCTCAGCTGGTGTGGGGGCATCCCCATGGGAAGGCCCTGCGGTTGTGGAGAGCTGGTTCCTGGGGCTCCCCTGACGGCTTCCGAGAAGGAGACGCAGCCTGTCTCTTTGACGGCTGGGAATGTCACGGACAAGGAAGCCTGGTGTGCTGCAGTCCCTGGGGTCACACAGAGTTGGACACAACTTAGTAACTGAACAAGTGTCATTCTAGCCATCCGAGGGCTAAATCAGAGTTTCATACAGAAGAGCTCCCAGAAATAAGTTTTCCAAAGAAAGGCCCTCCTTAAGGAAAACAGAGAACAGGGCCAGGCAGAGGGAACCAGAGCCGAGCCAGCTTCTGAGACCGCCTGCAGACAGCCAGCCCCTCAGCAGAGTTCCTCTATTTTCACTGAGTCTCACAGTTCTTAGGGAATGTTGGCCATACCCCGCGTGGTATGCGGTGGTCCTTGTGGGCCTTCGAGTTGGAGCTTTGGTCAGTCTAAAACGACAGTCATAGGCTTGGGATTTTAGAGCCAAAGGAAGCTTTGAACTTCTTGTTTTCCTTACTCATGGCCACACCGCAGGGCCTGCAGGATCCTGGTGCCCAGGCCAGGGATTGGAGCAGGTCCCAGCAGTGAGCGCCCGAGCCCGAGCCCCTGGAGCTCCGGGGGTCCCTGAGCGCCTCCCTTTAGAGCTCACAGCGAGCCCCAGGGAAAGCGCGCACAGCTGCGTGTGGACTCTGCCCTTGAGTGTGCGCCCGTCGCGTGTCGTGACGCACTGTCACGGCGGGAGGAGCGCAGGCCCAGCCCAGCTGCTCTGCAGGAGACGCTTGCGTTTCCTCGTCTGTAAACGGGGTTGATGACCGTGTCGACCTCTTAGAGTCATGAAATGAGAACCACCTAATACACTGAAACAGCTAGAGATGAGTCACGGCCATTCAGACTCGTTCCGAATCTTGGAATACTCTCACTGACCTGAGGATACTCTGACTTCGAGGCTGGCTGTTAAGCTGTCCGTAAAGGATGGATTTTTCGGGGTCAGAGAAGTAGCCCGGCTCCAGCACACGCCTGTGCTCTGACAGCGGGCTGCTGGGTTTTGAGAAGTAAACGTTAGACGGAGTGCCGAGGCGCGGGGGAGCCAGGCGGGCCGGGAGGAGGGCGAGCTCCGGCGCCCTGTGCGTGCCCTGCGCTCAGCAGCCCCCAGGCTCTGCCGGCGCCCTGCGCCCGCCTGCCTTCCGCTCGTCTGCACACGCGCACGCACTCAGGCCACCCCCGCTCACTTGGAGTCGGTGGTGGCCTCCCCTCCTGTTTGCTCCTGGCGCTCTGTGGGCGCTGTCCCCTCCGTCAGGCAGGACTCTGGCTTGTTACCCAGCCTCCTGAAGCCCCTTCATCTGCTGGCAGGCGCCCAGCGGGTTCTGTCCGCGCCTGCCGCTGGGTAGTGTCTTTGCTGTTCTCCTTTTAGGTAAAAGCTGAGGCCTGTTTTGCTTTCCCTTCTCTCCGGGGCCCGATTGCCTAATAAGGTAAAGTATGTCCCAGACGAGCTGAACTGTTGAGACAGAACAACCGTCTAAGTTTAGAGACCCGGTAGGTAAGCTCCAGACGGGACAGCTTATTTCTGTAGTCAAGCAGTATTTTTCAGTCACTGGAAAACCACCATCATCTTTTTTTAAGCAAGCTGCTCTCCCTTTCAGCGGAGTGAAAAGATAGTGAAATACAGATCTTCCTCCCTCAGCTTCTTTGTCTTTAGCTGGAAAAGAAGGGGAAGAAAGGGGAAAGGTAGTTAGCTTGTCCCCGGAGTGAGAGGGCTTGTGAAGCCTAAGAATCTGATACGGTGCTCCCGGGACAGATGGAACGGGGAGGGCTGTGTGGACGGGTCGGCAGACTCTCACAGGGACCACGGGCAGGGCACTGGGGGAGGCGGGCCAGTGCGTCTGTCCAGGCCGCCCGTGGGGGCCTCTCCAGCCTCTCCCCTCGTGCGCTTCTGCTCTGCACCCGTAGTTCTTAGGATCCCGCAGCTGCTGGGCTGTCTCTGTGTGGGTCACGTTTGTGCCTGGTTCCAGCCAAGCTGAAGAAGCCGGCCTGAGAGCAGTCTCTTTTGCCGTCTTCCTTTCAAGGACTCCGTCAGTTTTAGGCGACGCTGCTGCCAAGCAGAGCTCACGAAAGTGCACACATGTTCCTCTCAGACCCTGCAGTTCAGGGGCCCGCTGCCCCATCACATCAGTGAGTCCTGCCTCAGTCAGGAATCTGTCAGACGGAAAAACTGACCTTCAGGGTATCTGTGTGGCCTCCACTCAGAGGTCCAGAGATGCGGCGGGTTTATCAGCTGCTGAGGGGAGGACACTTGCCTCTGAGCTTTGCACTTACTCCAGTCTCTTCCTTCCGCCTCTGGCTGCCTTCAAGGCCTCCGGTTTTGTCAGCGACCTCTGACCTTGTGTGGCATCGTCAGAGGCTTGAACCTCCGCTGTAGCTTGCTTCGGTGATTAGGCAGAAAGCACGTGATGCACGGAGACGTGCAGAGAGAGCTTCTAGAGGAGGCTGTCCTTGTAGGTCGCCGGGGGGGAGACGGACGCAGGCAGGGCCAGGGAAGCCAGGCCTCCCCCGTGCCCCTGAACACAGCTGTCCTGCCGCTGGGCTTCTGCCCGCCGCCCTGGACAGTCAGGGGTGAAAGCCTCTCTGTCATCCGAGTTCAGAGCCAGACTTGACTATGTGCGTGAGCTCACGTTTTTCGGTCGAGGAGAAGCCGCTTGCACGTGGGTTGACCGTGTCCCCAACCGCGGCGCCTCTTGTGCAAGGACGTCGTCATTCAGCAGCCCCCACCCCGCATTCCCCCGTCACCACTGCCGTCGGCCTCCAGGATGCTTCTCGGGGCCCACCTCTGGCTGCCTCCTGACGCCTCCTGGTGTTCCTGGCCCCCAGATTTGCACATTGAAACACATGCTTCATTTTCAATGATTTCCCTTCGTCTCTTCTCCATGTTTTATTATTGATTTTTTGTGATTTTAGCTGAGTTTTACCTCTTAAGAATTTAACTTCAGAATAGTCATAGTTGGTGGGAGTAAAAAATGTTTGTTATAAGAAGCGATTCCTACTGCTGCAAAGAGTGAAAATAAAGTTGTTCACTCAAATGAGATGATTGTTTAACATTCTGGTGAATTTCATGCCAATATTTTTCCTAAGAGATTTATATTCCGAAACCAGCTAATGGCTTTCTTAAGAAGACGATCGTTTGCAGCTTGGGTATTCTGGGCCCCCGTCATTACCGTGATGACAGCTTTGTGTGAGGCTGGCTTCCGAGCCCTCGGGTCCGGCTGTCTCTTGGGCGGAGTCAGGCTGCGCTGGCTTTGATCGTGGGGAGCCCGCAGGGGTAATTGTTCTCTGCGCAGTGCAGTCTGGGGGTTTCCTTAGTTACAGGACCCTTCATTTCTTCTGGAGACCTTTAACCATGGCTTAGGCCTAGCTAATGTCAGCCTTCAAGCCCCATGATTGAGGTAACAAGCTTAGTGGGGGATTTGCGGCTCTTTCTCAGCAAACGAAGTGTTTATAGATTCGCCCCGGCAGGAATGTCAAACTTGAGGCACTGACTGATGTTACGGCTGGAGGGCCGGAGGGATGGGCTGGTGGGGGCTGTGGTCACGGTCTACCAGGCTTCGTTTTCTCCAGCTCCATTTTCCATCAGGCAGACTCAGGAATCGGAGCAGGCATTCAGGGGCCTGAATTTCTCTCTTAGAAAACTGTGATGTTCTGTCCAGACGCAGTGCTCGAGGGACACAGATGTCCGCACAGGTGCAACGGAGCATGCTCCCTGGGCCTTCAGAGGCTTCGTTTCCTGACAGCCCCAACTCTTACACTGTAAATTATGCCAGTTTCAACGGCTACTGAGAAGAAAAAAGGGACTTTTTTAAAGCCCTTTACCAAATTAATAGTTCAAACTAGAATACTTGGTGTGGGCTTGGAGCTTATCAGTTCAGTTCAGTCGCTCAGTCGTGTCCGACTCTTTGCGACCCCATCAATCGCAGCACGCCAGGCCTCCCTGTCCATCACCATCTCCCGGAGTTCACTCAGACTCACGTCCATCGAGTCAGTGATGCCACCCAGCCATCTCATCCTGGGTCGTCCCCTTCTCCTCCTGCCCCCAATCCCTCCCAGCATCAGAGTCTTTTCCAATGAGTCAGCTCTTCTCATGAGGTGGCCAAAGTACTGGAGTTTCAGCTTCAGCATCATTCCTTCCAAAGAAATCCCAGGGTTGATCTCCTTCTGAATGGACTGGTTGGATCTCCTTGCAGTCCAAGGGACTCTCAAGAGTCTTCTCCAACACCACAGTTCAAAAGCATCAATTCTTCGGCTCTCAGCCTTCTTCACAGTCCAACTCTCACATCCATACGTGACCACAGGAAAAACCATAGTCTTGACTAGACGGACCTTAGTCGGCAAAGTAATGTCTCTGCTTTTGAATATGCTATCTAGGTTGGTCATAACTTTTCTTCCAAGGAGTAAGCGTCTTTTAATTTCATGGCTGCAGTCACCATCTGCAGTGATTTTGGAGCCCCCCAAAATAAAGTCTGACACTGTTTCCACTGTTTCCCCATCTATTTCCCATGAAGTGATGGGACCAGATGCCATGATCTTCGTTTTCTGAATGTTGAGCTTTAAGCCAACTTTTTCACTCTCCACTTTCACTTTCATCAAGAGGCTTTTTAGCTCCTCCTCACTTTCTGCCATAAGGGTGGTGTCATCTGCATATCTGAGGTTATTGATATTTCTCCTGGCAATCTTGATTCCAGCTTGTGTTTCTTCCAGCCCAGTGTTTCTCATGATGTACTCTGCATATAAGTTAAATAAGCAGGGTGACAATATACAGCCTTGACGTACTCCTTTTCCTATTTGGAACCAGTCTGTTGTTCCATGTCCAGTTCTAACTGTTGGTTCTTGACCTGCATACAGATTTCTCTAGAGGGAGGTTAGGTGGTCTGGTATTCCCATCTCTTTCAGAATTTTCCACAGTTTCTTGTGATCCACACAGTCAAAGGCTTTGGCATAGTCAATAAAGCAGAAATAGATGTTTTTCTGGAACTCTCTTGCTTTTTTCCATGATCCAGCAGATGTTGGCATTTGATCTCTGGTTGCTCTGCCTTTTCTAAAACCAGCTTGAACATCAGGGAGTTCACGGTTCACATGTTGCTGAAGCCTGGCTTGGAGAATTTTGAGCATTACTTTACTAGCATGTGAGATGAGTGCAATTGTGCGGTAGTTTTAGCATTCTTTGGCATTGCCTTTCTTTGGAATTGGAATGAAAACTGCCCTTTTCCAGTCCTGTGGCCACTGCTGAGTTTTCCAACTGTGCTGGCATATTGAGCGCAGCACTTTCACAGCATCATCTTTCAGGATTTGAAACAGCTCAACTGGAATTCCATCACCTCCACTAGCTTTGTTCGGAGTGATGCTTTCTAAGGCCCACTTGACTTCACATTCCAAGATGTCTGTCTCTAGACTAGTGATCGCATCATCATGATTATCTGGGTCATAAAGATGTTTTTTGTATAGTTCTTCTGTGTATTCTTGCCACCTCTCCTTAACATCTTCTGCTTCTGTTAGGTCCAGACCATTTCTGTCCTTTATTGAGCCCATCTTTGCATGAAATGTTCCCTTGGTATCTCTAATTTTCTTGAAGAGATCTCTAGTCTTTCCCATTCTGTTGTTTTCCTCTATTTCTTTGCATTGATCGCCGAAGAAGGCTTTCTTATCTCTTCTTGCTATTCTTTGGAACTCTGCATTCAGATGCTTATATGTTTCCTCTTCTCCTTTGCTTTTTGCTTCTCTTCTTTTCACAGCTATTTGTAAGGCCTCCCCAGACAGCCATTTTGCTTTTTTGCATTTCTTTCCCCTGGGGATGGTCTTGATCCCTGTCTCCTGTACAATGTCACGAACCTCATTCCATAGTTCATCAGACACTCTATCTATCAGATCTAGGCCCTTAAATCTATTTCTCACTTCCACTGTATAATCATAAGGGATTTGATTTAGGTCATACCTACATTCCTGAAACCTTTGTCAGGCTGTAGCAGCATCCTAGAAGGAAAATACTGTTTGGATATCCTGTACAAACAGCGCCCGCTGTGCGACAGAGCTTTGCCTGGTGCTGGGGGACTCAGAGAAAACCTTCATGGCCTCAGCGGTCGTCAGGCTGTCGTCCCTGAGCGCTGAGGCCTCCCTCTGTCCAAGCGTCCGGCTCTTTGGAGGGTCTGCACTCTGGGCCTTGGGGAGCCAGGCAAGTGCTGGGGCCTGCCCTGTGGGGGGCGGGGGGTGGGGGCGGCCTGGTCTTCATCTTGGCACCGAATGCTGCCAGTCTGGGCTCAGCAGGCCTGTGTGCGGGGTCTGATCGTCCGTGTTGTCTGCTTGGCCAGACACTTGGTCCATTTCAGCTGCTCAGCTCCACTGTTCCAGTGAGCAAGCAGCTGTGGACAGTATGTCCTGAATGGGCATAGCTGTGTTCTGACGAAACTTTTCATACAAAGCAGGCTGGACTTGGCCTGCGGGGCAAGCGCCAGGTGACCGGCTCGGACAGGCTGCTGGCGGCCACGTGCCTCTCGGTGTCCGTGTGTCTCCTGCCAGGCTCCACCTTGTCGATGCAGCGTTTTTCGATTCTTGAGCGTCACCAGCAGTGTGTGGGCAGGGGAGTCGTGCAGGAGGCAGCGGTGTCATCTGTCCTCACCTGGAAACGCACTTCTGCAGGGACGCAGCAGAACTTCCCAGGGGGCAGCGTCGAGGAGGGAACGTCTACACAGAGCTTCCCCGTGGTCTCACTTCACGGCCTTCTGGGGAGAAAGCCTGAGATGACGGTCCCCTGTCTGTCCCTTGTCAGCTCTCCCCATCCGAGCCTGTCCCTTCCCACCTCCCGAGGCCTCCAGCCACAGTTTGGACACAGGCAGTCACCTGCTGAGTGACAGGTTTAGCTCCCTGCAGACTCCGACCACACCTGAGCCAGTCTCTGAGGCTCCCAGGTTCCCAGGAGGGTAACAGTCGTGGCAAACAGCCCTGGGGTATGGGTTCATCTGGAACGGTTTCCTCAAAGAGCACTTCCTCCCAGCTCAGCCCTCCTCAGTGCATACCGTCGCCCCAGAAAAACATCAGAGGCGAAACGGAGCTTCCCGACGGTAAGTCCGAGGGGCAGGGCAGGGCCTGGGAGACCGACCCTGACTGTGCCATGAGTTACAGCATGTTGCTCTGTGAATAAGCTACTTCCTGCTCTGTGCTCAGGTCAGTCCTCTGAAGAAAGTGTCTCCCCAGTATACTTTTTTACTGCAAGCTACAACTGAGCTTGGGCCTTCTCTGGTGGCTCAGTGGTAAAGAATCCACCTGCCAATGCAGGAGACTTGGGTTCAATCCCTGGATCAGGAAGATCCCCTGGAGAAGGAAGTGGCAACCTGCTCCAGCATCCTTGCCCGGGAAATCCCATGGACAGAGGAGCCTGGCAGGCTACAGTCCATAGGGTCGCAAAAGAGTCAGAAATGACTTAGTGGCTAAACAACAATTAAGCTTAAAGGAATAAATTTGATTTAGATTGTAATCATTACTAGAAAACTACTTCAAAATAGATTAGTTCACAAATATATACCTATATGAATAAAAATGTGTAACTTCACGTATTCAGAACTGTCCTTATTCAGCCACCAAGTCGTGTCCGACTCCACAGCCCCAGAGCTCACCAGGCTTCTCTCTCCTTCACCATCTCCCAGAGTTTGCTCCAACTCATGTCTGTTGAGTCAGTGATGGCGTCCAGCCATCTCATCCTCTGTTGTCCCCTTCTCTTCCTGCCCTCAGTGTTTCCCAGCATCAGGGTCTTTTCCAATGAGTCAGCTCTTCCCATCAGGTGGCCAAAGTATTGGAGTTTCAGCTTCAACATCAGTCCTTCCAATGAATATTCAGGACTGATCTCCTTTAGGATAGACTGGATCTCCTTGCAGTCCACGGGACTCTCAAGAGTCTTCTCCAACACCGCAGTTCAAAGGCGTCAATTCTTCGGCACTCAGCCTTCTTTATGGTCCAACTCTCTCATCCATACATGACCACTGGAAAAACCATAGCCTTGACTATGCAGACCTTTGTCAGCGAAGTGACATCTTTGCTTTTTAATATGCTCTCTAGGTTTCTCATAGCTTTCCTTCCAAGGAAATGAGCCTAATGAAGTAGAATTTTTTTTCTCACCAACCAAAATACGAAAATATTTTGAAAAGATAAGGCCAGTTTGAGAGGATTGTGAGATGAATTGCCTCATATTTCATGTTGGGAATGCAAATTAATACTTCTCTTTAGAAAGCAAATTGCCAAGCTATCAAAGACCCCGAGTTGACGCAGAATTTTCATTTTTGCTTCTGCTCTGATGAGCCCCTGTTGCCGCTGTCGTTTTTTCTAAGTGCTTGGGCAGCCCAGACGTTGGGAAAGCAGAGGCTTGAAGTGAAGTGCAGGCTGCTGTCTCGGCCACGCCCCGCCCTCCGATGCCGCCAGTTTCTGCTGTGTGGAGCGGTCTGCATGCTCGCCCCGGCCCTTAGAGGCCCCAGACACTGGGGGTCACAGAGTTATTTCTGGAAGGTACTGTGGAAACTATTCCACCCCAACTTCCTTATTTTACAGGTTGAAAGTCCAGAGCCCCAGAGTGGGCGTGGCTTCCGAGCCGTCCAGGAGCTGCAGGGTCCGCCCGCCGTTGGCTCCAGGCCGCTGTCCTCCCGAGGGCCCGGCGCCTCCTGGGGCGGAGGTGCTGCGGCCTGGCTCCGGGGACAGCGGCCTCCTCTGTGCCTCGTTCGGGGAGATACAGGCAGGGTTTACACACAGGCCCGGTCAGGGCTGCTGCTGCCCAAGCTTATCACCATGTCAGAGCCATCTGCCCTCCGTATCTCATTTCGCAGTAAACCCAAGGTTTCAGTCCATGCAACGTCCAAACAGTAGGAATAGTCCCCCACTACAGTTGATTTTGAGTTTGAGCTTTGGATATATTTACTAATGTATTATCTGACTTGTGACGTTAGGGGAACTGACCTGCTGTTATTTTCAGAAGTAAAAGCCACTAATGATACAAGTAACTCCCAAAAGAATGGTCGTCAGATTGGCAGCAGCAGACCCCAGGAGAGAGCGTGGTGCCTCCACTGTGCTGAGGGGGAGCGGCCGCGAGCCCGCCGCTCTGCGCGGCCACGCAGCAGGTGCAGAGTGAGGCGGTGTCAGGCCCGAGGGGCTGACAGCCCACAGGCCCTGCTGGCGTGAGGACCGAGCGTTTCTCAGCAGAAGGAAAGCAAACACAGAAGGAAACGGGACAGAAGAGAGAAGACGCGTGGAACATGGCAATAGAGCCAAATTTTCCTAATGTTTAAGCACTGGACCTGGAATGTAGAAGCGATGCAGTGTTAAAGGCGTAGAAGTGCCCTGCAGTTCTAGTTTTGAGCAGAAAGAGACTGGTTCACTTTATACACTTCTAAAGAGAAAAAATGCCTTAACTGTTAAACCATTACATAAGGATAGCCACTGAAATAACATAGAAATAGAAGGTACAACTCCCATCAGTAGAGGAAAAATAGGAAGATTTTCAAATTAATTCACTCCATCCAGTGGAAGACAAGAAAGGAGATGAAAAGAGGCAAAGGGCAAAACAGTAAATAGGAGACTCGGAACAAGACGCGCTCGCAGCCTCGATGAGCACGAGTCGCCTGTGAAGCCAGGCAGTCACTCAGGTTGTGTTCCTTCGCTGCATGCTGTCTTCGAAACGGTGGTCAGGGGTTAAAAATAAAAGTATGGGGGGATGTATGCAGATGTTCACTGAGAGGAAGCTGATATGGCAAGATTAATGTCCATCAAAAGATAATTTTAAGCAAAAGACATCAAATGACAGGAAGATATTTCCTAATTGTGAAAAGCAGTCCACAGAGAAGTCACAAAATAATGGGCTGCAGACGCTGAGAGTGCAGTCTGAAGACTCGCACAGCAAGAGCTGTCAGAGTAGCGAGTGGATTGTGTGTCCACAGTCAGAGCTGCAGACTTTTACACACCTCTCTGAGAAACTAGTGTGTCAAACACTCACAGCCATCTGAAGGACATAACAGATTCAGAGAGCATGAACAGCCAGCTCGTGCCAGTAGCTACACCAGGCACGCGCGGGCTTGTATCTGAGGACCACAGTGAGTTGGAAATCAGCTCCATGCTTTCAGTCATCAGGTATTTACTGAGTGTTGACACTCGCCACCCGCTGTCCTGGGCACTTGGGATGCAACAGTCGACAGAGAGCCTGGGCTCATGGAGCTGACCTTCCAGCGGGGAGAAGGCGGAGGAGGCAGGTGGGAAAGGGCAAGCACAGCGAGGTGTGTCATGTGTCAGACTCGGTGTGGAAAAGAGTCGCATGAAGAGGACTGGGTGGGGAGAGGACGCGCTCCGTTGCCAGGCGGGGTGCCTGAATGACTCTTGTTGGCTGAGATCAGAACAAAGAGCTGAAGAGCGAGCGAGTCAGCCGCAAAGACGTCTGGAGGGAGAGTGCTCCAGACAGACGTGTCAGCTAGAGCCAGGCCTTGGGGGACTGGAGGGGAGCGCTTCCCTGCTGGTCCGGGGCGGGGAGGAATCCACCTGCCAGGGCAGGAGACTCGGGTTGGCTCCACGGTCGGGGCATAAGCCCCACAGCACAGCTGCTGAGGCCCAGGCACCCCAGCCGGGGAACGCCCATGCGCAGCACAGCCAAAAATAAGTAAACACAACTGTTGTAAAAACAACTGGCTCTGTGAAAAGATAAACAGGAGTGACAAACTTTCGGCCAGACTCAAGAAAAACGGAGGCCCAAATCAATAAAAAAAAGAGAGAGAAACTGCAGTTGACACCACAGAAACACATAGGATCGTAACAGACTGTATCGAACACCTACGCGCTATTCGCACAGAGAGCCTAGAAGAAATGGACAAACTCTCGGAAATGTCCCACCTTCTACGACTGAACTCAGAAGAAGCAGAAAATGGGAACAGATGAGCTACCAATTACGAAGTTGAATCAGTTAGTTCAAAAACTCCCAGCAAATGAAAGTCCTAGACCAGATGGCTTCATGTGCGTGTGTGCGCGCGCGCTGCGCTCTGGGGCCTCCATTGTGTCTGACTTCTCTGCACCCCTGTGGCTTCACGCGTGTGTGTGTGTGTGCGCGCGCGCGCATGTGTGTGTGTGCTGTGCTCTGGGGCCTCCACCGTGTCTGACTTCTCTGCACCCCTGTGGCTTCACGCGTGTGTATGTGTGTGTGTGCGCGCACGTCTGTGCGCACTCTGGGGCCTCCATTGTGTCTGACTTCTCTACGCTTCTGTGGATTCACGTGTGTGTGCGTGTGTGTGCTGTGCTCTGGGGCCTCCATCGTGTCTGACTTCTCTACGCCCCTGTGGACCGTAGCCTGCCAGACTCTCTTGTCTGCAGGATTTTCCCGGGAGGAATACTGGAGTGGGCTGCCATGCTCCGCTCCGGGGGATCTTCCCAGCCCAGGGATCGGATCTACTTCTACACTGATTGGCAGGAGGATTAGTTCTACCAGCAATTAGAGAAGAGTCAGGGTTAGGGCCCGTTGCTCAGTCGTGTCCAACTCTTTGCAACCCCATGGACTGCAGCGTGCCAGGCCTCCCTGTCCATCACCAGCTCCCTGAGCTTACTTAAACTGATGTCCATCCAGTTGGGGATGCCATCCAACCATCTCATCCTCTGTTGTCCCCTTCTCCTCCCGCCTTCAGTCTTTCCCAGCTTCAGGGTCTTTTCCAATGAGTCAGTTCTTCGCATCAGGTGGCCAAAGTATCGGAGTTTCTGCTTCAGCATCAGTCCTTCCAGTGAATATTCAGGACTGGTTTCCTCTTGAAAAACTCTTCCAAAAAGTGGCAGAAGGAGGAGGATTTCCAACTCACTCTGTGAGGCCAGCATCACCCTGATACCAAAGCCAGACTGAGATATCTCTCACACACACACACACACACACACACACACACACACACACACACGCACGCACGTTTACAGGCCAGTATCACTGATGAACACATTATAAAACCTCTCAGGTAAACACTAGAAAACCAGATCTAACAATACATTTAGAGAATCATATACCATGATCAAGTGGGACTTTTCCCAGGCACGCAAGGATGGTTTAGTATCCACAGACAATATGATATACACCACATCAACAAATTGAAGAATAAAAACCATATGATCATCTCAGTAGAGGCGCAAAAAGCTTTTGACAAAATTCAACATCCATTTTTTATTTAAAAAACCTCCAGAAAATGAGAAAGAAAACTTACCTCAACATGAGAAAGGCCGTATATGAGGAGCCCACGGCTAACATCCCACTCAATGGCGAAAACTGAAAGCACCCACTCTGAGAACAGGATCTCGCCGGTCACTCCACGTAGCCTTGGAAGTCCTGGCTGCATCAGCTAGAGAAGAACAGGCAACGGAAGGAAGGGTCTGCTGCAGACGGCCGGCGGGTCTGCACAGAGGGCCCTGATGGTGCTGCCAGGCAACTGCTGGAGCTCAGTGACGTTGGCAACGCTGCAGGATGCAAGATTCATGCACGGGAATCTATTGCGTTCTTATACACTATCAACAAAAGATCATAAAGAGAAATTCAGGGAACAACCCCATTTACCATCGCACCAAAGAGAATAAAATACCTGGGGATGAACCTACCTGAGGAGGCAAAAGCCCTGCATTCTGAAGAGGCCGATGAAACGGAAGATGATACAAGCAGATGGAGAAACCAACCACCTTCATGAATGTTCCCATCTGCCTTCTAAAGCAGAGGAAACGGGCAGCAATAGACTGGACCCAGTTGAGCTTGAAAGCTTTTGCATCACAAAGGAAACCATTGACAGAGCAAGAGGGCAGTCTGCGGAATGGGAGGAAATAGTCCCAAATGACCCGGCTGATGAAGGGTTAGCATCCTAAATGTGTAAACAGCTTATGCAACTCAACATCATAAAAGCAAACCACTCAATTAAAAAACGAGCAGGTCTGAGTAGACATTTTTCTAGAGAAGATAATCAGATGGCCAACAGGTTCATGAAAAGATGTTCAGCGTCACTAATCATCAGGAAGATCTAAGCTAAAACCACAGTGAGGCGTCACCTGTGTGCGTTATCTGTGTGCTTAGGTGCTCAGCCACGTCCGACTCTCTGCGACCCCATGGACTGTAGCCCGCCAGGGGACTTCTCCAGGCGAAAATACTGGAGTGGGTTGCCATGCCCACCTCCAGGGGATCTTCCCAATCCAGGGATCAAACCCAGGTCTCCTGCACTGCAGGCAGATTCTTTACCAGCTGAGCCACCAGGGAAGCCGAGGAATACTGGAGCGGGCAGCCTGTGCCTTCTCCAGGGGACCTTCCCTACTGAGGAATTGAACCAGGGTCTTCTGCATTGCAGGCGAATTCTTGACCATCTGAGCCACCAGGGACACCCCATAAAAACAAACAACTCAATTAAAAACGAGCAGAAGGCCTGAATAGATATTTTTCCAGAGAAGATGCAGAGATGGCCAGCATCTCTAATCACCGGGAAAAGGCAACCTAAGACCGCAGTGAGGCCCCACCGCACACCTCTCAGCACTCCTGTCGTCAGAGAGAACGCAAACGCATGGTGAGGACGTGAAGAGGGCCCCCACACACTCAGACTGTTGGCGGGAGTGTAGCTTGGTGCAGCCACCATGGAAAGCAAGATGCTCGCCATAGAGCCGTCATGTGACCCGGCAGTTTTGCTCCTGGATATACACCCAGAGAAAGCAAGACGCTGATTTGAAAAGATAATGCACCCGTGTTCATAACAGCATTATTTGCAGTTACCAAGGTACGGAAGCAACCTAGGCGTCTGTCAGCCGATGAATGGGTAAGGGGCTGTGTGTGTGTAGTGGAATATTCAGTTCAGCTCAGTCGCTCAGTTGTGTCCAACTCTTTACAACCCCATGAAGTGCAGCACGCCAGGCCTCCCTGTCCATCACCAACTCCCGGAGTTAGTCGGTGATGCCATCCAGCCATCTTGTCCTCTGTCCCCTTCTCCTCCTGCCCCCAATCCCTCCCAGCATCAGAGTCTTTTCCAGTGAGTCAGCTCTTCACATGAGGTGGCCAAAGTGCTGGAGTTTCAGCTTTAGCATCATTCCTTCCAAAGAAATCCCAGGGCTGATCTCCTTTAGGATGGACTGGTTGGCTCTCCTTGCAGTCCAAGGGACACTCAAGAGTCTTCTCCAACACCACAGTTCAAAAGCATCAATTTTTCGGCACTCAGCCTTCACAGTCCAGCTCTCACATCCATACATGACCACAGGAAAAACCATAGCCTTGACTAGACGGACCTTTGTTGGCAAAGTAATGTCTCTGCTTTTGAATATGCTATCTAGGTTGATCATAACATTTCATGGCTGCAGTCACCATCTGCAGTGATTTTGGAGCCCAACAAAATAAAGTCTGACACTGTTTCCACTGTCTCCCCATCTATTTTGGGAATATTACTCAGCCACAGAAAAGAATGAAATTCTGCTGTTTACAGCAATGTGGGTGGACTTGGAAGGCATTATACTACGTGAAATGTCAGAGGAAGAAAAGTATGATGTCACGTGTGGAATCCACAAAATGAAAAGCAGCAGATTCCCAGGTGTAGAGAACAAACCAGTGGTTAGCAGTAGGGAGAGGGAAGGGGAAGGAAGTACTGGAGTAGGGGGTCAAGAGGTTAAGCTACTCTCTCTCAAGCAAGTAAGCTACAAGGACATGTTGCACAGCGCAAGGAATACAGTTTTCTATTAAAACTAGAAGTGGAATGTGACTTTTAGAAATTTAAATCATTATGCTGGACACATGAAACATGTAACATTGTACTTGAACTATATGCTTCAGTGGAAAAGAGTATTCTGGGCATTCGGGATGTGAGAAAATGAGGGGTCTTGGCAACCCCGAGGTCTTTGGTCTGAGCAGCTGCAAAGCCCGAACTGCTGGCGGCTGCAGGCCGGGGAGGGACGCAGGGCCCGGGTGGGGCTGTTGAGCTCGAGGTCTCCGCAGGTGCCCGGCTGTCAGGCCTGTGGCGCGTCTGGGTGATGCTTAAATCTGTGAGGGGGTGGAAGGGTAGTTGAAACGAGAGGGTCAAGGCCTGAGCTGGGTTCACTCCGCACTGCAGGGAGGGCCTTGGGCCCAGGGGCTGGAGGGCACCCGGGAAGTGGCGGTGCCCTGCCCAGGGGCTGGAGGGCACCCGGGAAGTGGAGGTGCCCTGCCCAGGGGCTGGAGGGCACCCAGGAAGTGGCGGTGCCCCGTCCTGTGTGAGTGGGAAGAGCCCACCACAGACAGCGGCCGCGGCACTGAGGGTTGCTGATGGGTCGGGTGGTGAAGGCTGAGGGCTGCCCAGTGACATCCGAGTGGGGGTCAGCGGCGACCTTGGTGGGGCTAGCTCCGGTGGAAAGAAAGGCTAGCAGCGGAGGTTTCAAGACCCAGCTGGGGAGAGGAGTTAGAAATATGGAAAACAGTCATTTTTTGCAAACAAGTTTCTCAGTAGAGCGGGGCAGGGAAGTGGAATGAAAGCTCACAGGAGAGATGGGGTCAAGACAAGGGCGCTTCTTGAGATGGAGAAGTCAGCCGACGGGCCTGGGGGAGGCGGACGGTGCGGAGCAAGCCCAGAACCAGGCAGAGCAGGAGGCGGGGCGGCGGCGGGTGCCCCGGGAGAAGGGGCGGGGGCGGGCCCGGGCCGCGGGTGCCCCGGGAGAGGGCCGTCCACCAGCGGGAGGTGGCCAGCCTGCCGCCGTTCCCCAGTGAAGCAGCGAGCAGGCCAGTAGCTGGAGAACCACCTGTGGAAGGGAAGGGTGCCGTCGCAGCCCTGGAAGGCGACGGCCAGCCTGCGGCCCGCCCCGGCTCACGGGGGTGTGTTTAAGTCGAGCCCGGTGAGCCCGGTGGTGTACTTCTCTGGCAGCCCCTCGCAGTGGCAGAGTCGGCAGGAAGGTCAGGTCACGCGAGGCTGTGGCTCTGCCAGAGTGCAGTGCAGGGGGCGGGGAGGGGGCGCGCTTCATGAGGGACGAAGCGGGCGTGAGGGACTCAGCGCCGGGCACAGCGGCGCAGGCCTCAGCCAGTGGCGGCTCGAGGCGTCCTGAGAGCAGGAGAGACGCGGGGGCAGCATCCAGACCGCGGAGGCTGCAGCGGTGCGGGCGGGGGGGGGGGGGTGGGTGGGTGGGGACAGGGTGCTGAGAGCCCCTCAGAGACACTGCGTGGGTCAGGGAGGCTGCCGTCACCAGCTAGAACACACTTAGGGTGAGGTTGCTTCACACTAGATCCTGGAGAGGTAGCTAGAGAGAAAAAGCTACACCCTTCAGTGCAGACGTGCATCGAAAACTCTTGAAAGTAAGATGGAACGGAAAAGCCAGTGAGCCAGGCGTTCAAACTCGAGATGCTGGGAAGAGGACAGAGAACGCCCAGATGCAGCAGCAAGGGTGAGATAGAGAGACGGGCAGAAGTCAACGAACCGGAAACGCAACAGCCGTGGAGGTGACCGGTGAGACCAGGAGCTGACTCTGAAGAGACACAGGACGGCCAACCTCACGAGTGACGGCCTTGGGGGCCAGTGGGGACAGTCAGAATGAACAGCTCCGGAAGGGAGGGGGACAGAAGGGAGAAAGCAGACATTAATCATAAGACGTGCTTTTGAACAGCATTATGACCGTAGGCATGAACACTTGGTTTAAGCAGATTCTTTCCTGGGAAAATATAAAATACCAAAATTACTCAAGAAGTAATAGGAAAATAGAAAAGCCCCATAACCACTAGAGGAAATCGGGTAATACTCTAACCACCGCTTTCCGACCCTGGGCCAGAGGTTCCAGGCCTGAGCCAGTCTGCAGAAGGTTTACCAGGCCTTGGGGGACTCGGTCAAAGGGGGTCTGCCCCTACCGCTGTTCAGAGATGGAAAAGGAAACCGGAGTCCACCCAGGTGTGGGGTGAGGACCGGCTCCTCGGGAGGACTCCTCCCAGCGGCGGGGAAGGCAGGGGCTGCTTTGTGGTGAAGCTCCTGCTGTATGCCCCTTGCTCAGAACTCTGTGCCCGGTACCTCCCCTCACACAGACCAAGGATACAGATGGAGACGGGGAAACGGGCAGAGACGGGATGCCTGGCAAAGAGCTCCTCTTCCCTCTCCTGCTGCGATGCTGGTGGCCCGTCCAGGCGCCCAGTAATGAAAACAGCAGCGTAAATGCATGGGGCTCCTAGGACCCCAGACTCTTCTGAGTGTGTGCGGGCGTGTGTTGCCTCCTCTCAGTGGGAAGACCTGTTTGTTTAGAAGTCCATTGCACGAGCACTCGGTGGTGGTTGGTGGTTTGATGGGAGAAAATCAAGTTGATGGTTAAAAGCAGAAAATACTTTATTTGGCCCTATATTCATAAATACGCCTGAAACTTATTGTTGTGTTCTGAATTCTTGGTTACAAAAGGAGGAGCGGAGATCTGAAATTTATAGTTAATGACTCTTAATAACGTGACTCACTGCTTCCTTCTCTAGATCTGAACTAAAATATTGTATATTATGGTGTCTCGGAAGTTTATACACTAAGTTGTCCCCCAAAATCGATTTGCGAGAAGAGCAGCAGCAGGATTTTTGAAAGACTAGATACTGGCTGCAGACTTTGAGCAGACCTCCCTGGGGCTGGGAGAGCCTGTTGAGAGTCTCCCTCACCTTCCTGAGCCAACAGCCTGCCCTTAACCCCATCCCCGCTGCTCTTCGGAAGAGACCACAGTTCAGGGTGAGTGGGTTTCAGGGTGGATCTTCAGAGAAGTGTAGACCTCACATTTATGGCTAAATTCCTACAGTGTTTATTTGTTAACTTAAACATTTCACCCCGGGGCTCAGCTGTGACCCTCAAAAGTGCAGACAGAGGCCCTTTTCTGACCCCTTGGCCAGCAGCACTCCAGAATTTATGCAGCAGCCCCATGCTTGTTTCTGCGACCGATTCCAAGAGGTTGTGTATCATTGCTCAGTCGTGTCCAACTCTTGCGACCCCGTGAACTGCAGCACGCCAGGCTCCCCTTTCCTTCACTGTCTCCTGGAGTTCACCCAAACTCATGTTCGGTGAGTCAGTGATGCCATCCAACCATCTCTTCCTCTGTCGTCTCCTCCTCCTGTCTTCAATCTTTCCAAGCATCAGGGTCTTTTATAATGAGTCAGCTCTTTGCATCACGTGACCAAAGTATTAGAGCTTCAGTATCAGTCCTTCCAATGAATATTCAGGGCTAATCTCCTTTAGGATGGACTGGTTGGATCTCCTTGCTGTCCAAGGGACTCTCAAGAGTCTTCTCCAACACCACAGTGCAAAAGCATCAATTCTTCGGCGCTCAGCTTTCTTTATAGTCCAACTCTCACATCCATACATGACTACTGGAAAAACCGTAGCTTTGACTAGATGGATCTTTGTTGGCAAAGTGGTGTCTCTGCTTTTTAACATGCTGTCTAGATTGGTCATAACTTTTCTTCCAAGGAGCAAGCATCTTCTAATTTAGTGGCTGCAGTCATCATCCACAGTGATTTTGGAGCCCAAGAAAATAAAGTCTGCCACTGTTTTCCATTGTTTCCCCATCTATTTGCCATGAAGTGATGGGACTGGATGCCATGATCTTAGTTTTTTGAATGTTGAGTTTTAAGCCACCTTTTTCTGTCTTCTTTCATCAAGAGGCTTTTTAGTTCCTCCTCACTTTCTGCCATAAGGGTGGTGTCATCTGCATATCTGAGGTTATTGATTTCTCCCGGCAATCTTGATTCCAGCTTGTGCTTCATCCAGCCCAGCGTTTCTCATGATGTACTCTGCATAGAAGTTAAATAAGCAGGGTGACAATATACAGCCTTGACGTACTCTTTTACCTCTAAACCAGTCCCTTATTCCAAGTCCAGCTCTAACCGTTGCGTCCTGCCCTTCACAGGTTATATGCAGCATGATGAAGTGCGCCCCCTTTGGGTTCAGTCTGACTATGAGACTGTTTTAGCAGCTGTTTGTGTTCGGCATGCAGTTCTGTGGGTTTATCCACTCCATTTCTGGGTGCATACATTTATGCTTGTATATTCTACCCTCGGGAATTACAAAAATTAGTTTGACCGTGAACCAGAGAGTAAAGGACATGTAGATACATAGAAATACAGTAGGTACATAGAAAGGCGTTTGGGCATTCCCGGTGACTCAGTGGTAAAGAATCCGCCTGCAGTGCAGGAAGTCAGGGTTCCATCCCTGGACCGGAAAGACCCCCTGGAGGACGAAATGGCAGTCCGCTCCAGTATTCCTGCCCGGAGAATCCTACGGACAGAGGGGCCTGGTGGGCGACAGTCTGTGTCTCTGCGCACTCACATCTGTTCTGGGTAAACACGAGGCCTCTGCTGCAGGCGGTCTGTGTGGAGTGGCAGCAGCCGACACAGTAGCCCAGAGGCTCCTGTGAGTTTGATAATACGCCGTGTTTGCTGCCTGCTCGCGCAGGCTGAAGTTGGAGGCAGCTGACGTCTGCACTTCTGGGGGGGTGGTGAGCACAGTCCGGAATTTTCTGTTCACGGGGGACCGCGGGAAGCACACTGCTCGTGGAGGAAGGAGGCGCTGGGACTGCACGTGTTCCTTCTCAAGACGGCGGGCAGGCGGCCTGGCCTCGGTGCACACGCCCTTCCTGAGGGGCGGCTGTGTCAGCTGTGCGTTGCTTTGGGGCACGCTTTACCGAACGTCATCACTCCTGAACCGTGGAGTTTAGTTTTCTTGGTTTAAGACCTAAGAGACATTAGAAGTGACTCACGTGGCTCATCAGTTCTGAACTGAAAGCCACTGAGGGAGGCTGGGAGAGCCCTCGGGGAGCGGATGGGCAGGACACACCACCCCCTGCTGTGTGCGGCGGCCTGCGGGCGCGCACGTGCCGTCAGACGCAGGGGCACGCAGGGCGCGCGCGTGCCGTCAGACGCAGGGGCACGCAGGGGCCTGCGGCTGGCCCCACGTTGTCGGAGGTTGTGCTGAGCCGACAGCCTGGGACTTCAGTTATTACAGAACCTCCTCTCGCTGCTGAGCCGACGGCCTGGGACTCTGGTTCAGCTATAACAGAGCGTCCTATCGTTGCCGAGCTGCTTCCCTTTGTCTCCCTGGAGGAGATGAGGCACGGACCCGGTGCCCCCTCCTGCCCGTGTGGAAGCACCGTGTGTAGGCCTCTGTCTGGAGGGCGCCTTTCCCGGGCGCTTCGGTGACTAGGCTGAGAGATGAAAGACCAGACCCTCCGGTGGAGCCCGAGAGGGCCGCTCTCGCCGCGCCGTTGCTGACCGAGCAGCTGCCCCGCGGGGACGTGTGTGCCCAGGTGCGACCGTCGCGCTTCGTGACGGGGCGGCCTGGAGAGACAAGGGGCGCTGCCGCCCCTGGCCGCCCGGTGCGGCAACGCCGCGCTCCCTGAAAAGCAGATCGGGCTCCACCCAAAGGCGCAGGGCTGGGGCCACCGCGGGAAGCGGGCGCAACGCTCTCCGAGGCTGGCGCCTTGTCACTGAGAAGGGAGACGAGAAGTGCTTGTCGCCAGCGTGAAGAAAGCGTCAAACATATAAAAGGACCAGTGGATAAAGAAAGAGCTGACCTTTACCTTTCCGGGGAATTCATCCCTGTCCCGGCGCTCCTGGCGCTGCCTGCTGCCCGCCCTTCCCCGACGTCTGGAGACGCCTTGCTGAAGCCGGGGCTCCCCGCCGGGCCGCCGCGCCTCGCTCGCCTCTCCCGGCTGCGTCTCTCCTGCCACGTCGTCACCTGAGAGGGCTTGTCTCCCCGTCTGTAGGGTGGTCGTCCTTTTCCGTGTGGGGCAGAGGGCCGGGCGAGATGATGGGTGTTAGAGACAGACACGGAGGGCTTGACGGGCGTCGGTGCTGCCGAGACAGACGCGAGACCCGCACGGACCACGGGGAGCAGCTGCCCATGAAGAAGGCGTCGCCGCACCCGGGGCGGTGCCGGCTCCCGGGGTCTCTCAGCTCGGCCAGCGCCCGACCCTCCCAGCCTGTCGCGCTGCGGGGGTGTCTCTCTTCTAAGTGGGAAGGTCTAACAGAGGAAGACGTGCCCCCAGAGACGGGAGTGGCCGTGTAAGTGGGCTGCAGAAGGTCAGACTTGTAGGTCTGAGCCCCAAGATCACTGCCTTTTGGACACATGAACTGGTTCACGGTAGAACTGGTCGGTCCTCCTAGGGGGGTTTGGATTGGGAATGGATCAGGGCCCCTGTATAGACGTTCCAGCCTGTGTTCCTCAGAGCAGCCCCAGCTCCCTTGATTCAGCCTCAGAAGTTGCTCAGAAGGGTGGGGAAGTTATCAGGGCACTGGAGGGAAGGGGGCTTGCTGGGGACGGGTGGAGGGAAAGCGCCCATTGCACCGGGGGCGGGAGGCGGGACTGCTTCTGAGAGCCTTGTTACTTCAGGGACGGAGCCGCTGGCTGAGAAAGCGCTTGGCGGGGAAATGCTGGCTACAGTGGCCATGACACAGGGCCCGAGAGATTGAACTTGAGACGTTTCAAGGCCAAACGCAGAGCCCTGCTACCCCAAGCGGAGGAATTCCTCTGCTTAACTCTGGACTCCCCGCAGCCCTGTCCTCTGCTTGCTCCCCCTGGCTCTCTCCGCCTGTCTGATCCTCCAGTGATGGCATTTTGTAAAACCCTGCCGAGCTGTGTTCTCAGAGGCTCCGCTGGCAGGGTCTCTTGTGCAGAGAGCTTCCTCCGCCGTGGCCAGAGTTTCAACTTGCGGCTTCCTCACGGGGCGGCAGCAGTGACGTGTGGTCACACTTGGACACGAAAGGCCTCCGTTGCTTTGCTGCCTGTCTGGGCTTTGTCGCTCGCAGGCCCAGATGTGGAAGAGTCCCGGCTCCCCCGGGAGACGCCTCTGAGAAGCGGGGCGGGGGGCGGGGGCCACGGCTTCGCCCCCAGGGCCCCCCCTGCGTTCCCAGGAGCCGCGGGCTCTCTCCTCCTCCTGCAAGTGGCAACCCGAATTCCGAGTGGAAAGCGCATCTTGGCCCTTGGCCCTCGGCCAGCATTCCTCGCTGAGCGAATAGGATTTGGAATGTCAGAGTGGAGGGCGGGAGCATGTGGGGCGCGTGTTTATATGTAAGAGCAGCCTCCTTGGACTTCCCCAGACCGCTTCCTTCTCCTGAGCCCTGGCTGCCTTGTTTACGGTTGGTGTCTGTGTGTTTCAGTCCTCTAAGCTGCGTTTGTCACGGCCAATGGCCACAGGGCCCAGTGCAGCCCCGGTGCCTGGCTCTGGGAGGCGGCGTGGTGTCCAGGGGGCTGGTGTGCCCTCCCTGCAGATGAGTACAGGGCGGCTGTTCGCCGGCACGACCTCCCGGGCGTGACCTGTGGTCCCAGAGCCTGGACCTCGTTCTGTGGGCGCAGGTCTCCAAGAGAAGCTCCTCGGGGAGAAGCAGGCTAGGCTGGACTGGACGTGCTCAGACCCAGCGTGGACTCACCGACGGGGCCCCCCACTGTGACCCGCTCAGCTCTGAGGTGTGATCAGGGGCGTTCGGTGACCCTGCCCCTCCCCGCACCCCCCTGGGGCCATGTCTTCCCTGCATGGCCGGGGCAAGGACCTCGCTCGGAGCAAGACGGCCCAGTCGGACTCACCCCCAGCCTCGCCCTCCCCAACGGCCAAGACTCTACGAGTAAGGAGACCCCCTCCATCTGTGCTCTGTCAGGGTGGGGCTGTGGGCTGGGCCCTGGGGTCTGTGGGGTCAGGGCCAGGCTGAGGTCTGGGGTCTGTGGGATTGGGGCCGGGCTGTGGACTGGCCCTGGGGTATGTTGGAGTCGGGCTGGGCCCTGGGGTGTGTTGGGGTCAGGCTGTGCCATGGGGTCGGGCTGGCCCTTGGGCTGTCGGAGCCAGGCTGGGCCCTGAGGTCGGTGGGGTTGGGGCCGGGCTGTGTACTGGCCCTGGGGCATGTTAGGGTCAGGCTGTGCCATGGGGTCAGGCTGGGCTGTGGGGTCTGCTGGGGTTGGGCTGGGCCCTGGGGTCTGGGCTCAGGGGTAGGCTGTGGGCTGGCCCCTGGGGTCTGTGGGGTCAGGGCCAGGCTGAGGTCTGGGATCTGGGGTCTGTGGGATCGGGGCCGGGCTGTGGGCTGGCCCTGGGGTATGATGGAGTCAGGTTGGGCCCTGGGGCCTGGCTGGGCCCTGGGGTCTGGTCGTGGGGGTAGGCTGTGGGCTGGGCTCTAGGGTCTGTGGGGCTGGGCTGGGCTGAGGTCTGGGGTCTGTGGGACCAGGCTGGCCCTGGGGTCGGGCTGGGCAGAGGTGCTACGGGGCATGTGGAACCAGCTGGCCAGGAGCTGCTCAACAGGAGGTTTCTGCCCTGAAAACAGCCTTAGAAAGCTCAGGTGGAGCTCCTCGCCGACGGCAGAATGGAGGCTGGCTGCGGTCAGCGGTCCCTTTCTGTGAAGTAGGAGTCGGCGCTGTGTCCCCGGGGCAGCCCCCAGGGCTGCGGAAGCGCCTGCGGTGACCTCAGGCGTGCGCAGGCTCTGTGTGTGTGCGTGTGTGTGCGGGGCATCTCTGAGTGACGGACAGCAGAGGGCAGGCGTTCCGGACACGGGGTCCTAGTCCTCAGTGGCCGTCAGGAAATTCTGTGCTGGAGAAGCTGAAGGCGCCCCTGCTGGCTGTGAGGGTCCCGGCGGCTCCAGCTCCAGGGCGCGTGTCTGCACGTGGCCGCGAGCGCCCTGCTGGGGGAGTCAGGGGTCGGGGCGGCTCCTCCTGGGTGGGGGGTTAGCACGGCTCCCTTATTTGGAGGGGAACCGTGAGGCAGGCTTGCGTGTCTCCTGAGCAGTTCTATGTCTGTTTTCAGTGTCTTTCTCACCATGCGAGTGACCGCAGGGCTTCTCCTGTGTGTGTCCTGGGAATGTGGGGGCCTCTTTGCACGTGGCCTGGCTGCTGTCATCCCCAAGGAGCTGGGGCACCTGCGCCCCGCAGCTTCCAGGCAGGGCCCACAGGTGGGGGCAGCCGGGCCGTCCTGTGGTGAGAGGAGCCCCGGTCAGCATCGCTCAGCCCCGGGGCCGCTACCAGAGCAGTGCCTCCCAGCAGCACCTGCTCGCATCTCCAGGGACACCCCTTTCCCATGCCGAGGAGCCCGTGTCCTCTCTGCACGGGCTGCAGCTTGCTTCCTGTGTTGGTCCCCAACAGCCACCCGCCCCCCAACTTTTGGGCCAAGGCCACGGTGGAGAGAGTCGAGGCTCCGGGGTAGAGGGGCTGAAACCCGGCCTGGGTGCTGCTTCCCAGGTCAGAGGGCGGCCAGGCTCCCACTGCCAGCTGCAGCCCCAGGGACCCGGGCAGCCTGGGCCTGTGCTGCGGAAAGCGCTCATGCTCCGCTTGGGTGTCAGACACGCAGACTAACCCGGGGCTGTCGACAGTCAGAACGGGCGGGGAAGCCCTGATTTCATCTCCCAGCGGGCCTCGGCTCGTGTCCTGTGGGGTCCACGCTGGCATCTCCCCTGCCTTCCAACGCTGCTTCTTGGAGCGTGTGTGGCACAGATGCCCCGAGGACAGGCCGGGCCATGGTTACGAGCCCCAGGTGCCTGCCGAGGGTGCTGCCATCCCCGCATCCTCCCCAGAGAGCGCGAAACCCGGCCCGGCCCCTCGTCAGCAAGCAAACAGCAAATACTCGTGAGGGTTGAGGACCCCCAGCTCACTGACGGCTGTTACGAGCTTGGGTGGCTCTGGGGCGTGGTGGGGCCCCTGGAGCCAGGCCCCCAGGGCCCCCGAGCCCCCTCTGGGGCAGAATTGCTGGCCTGCCGGCAGAGGACCTGGGACACCCTGCTGGGAACAGCCGTCCTGCTGGCGGCGACACACCACCAGAGCTGGTTCTGCAGGCCCGAGGCTCGAAGCCCCCACTGAGAAAAATTGTGTCGTCCAAAGGGCTAAACAGCAAATGGTTCCATTTTCCTTTCCCGTAAGGAAAACATCCTCAGAGGAATTGTGAAGTTACGGCTGTCTCGTGGGGGAGTTTAGGGCACATTGCTCTTCAGTGTTCAGGAAGCCTGTAAACTGCAGCTCAAACGGGTTATTTCTGACTCCAGAAAACAAATGACGGTGCGTTTTCAGCAGTTGAAAACTGAAGCTGTCTTATCACGCTTCTAAACTCCCGGCAGCATCTGGCACTTCTAATGTTATGTACTTCGGCATTTCTGTACTTGGTAAAACAGCGACCTTTTTGAGATAATGTAGTAAGCTAATGTTTGCCTAGAGATTGTGCAGCTAACATCCTCCTTGACATTCACTTAGGTGCAAAAGACAGTGCACGTCCTCCCCAACCAAGGGTGTGTTTACTTTCTCTAGTTTGTCGTTTTGGAATAATAGACGTTTTTCATTCTCTGAACCCCTATTACACTACTGCACATGGCTCTAAGTCCAGCCCCATAAGGAAGGCACCCACCACCCGCCCTCCTGACCCGCAGTGCTGGTCTCCACTGCCCCTTTCACACCAGACTCACACTAGTTCAGCATCTCTGTCTGAAAACTGACGGGTGGTCCCCGAGTGACAGGCCTGCCGTCCCTGACCTCTTGCTCAGGGAAAGCCAGACAGCTTCCAGAGCCCCACGTGAGTCTGGCGGGCGCCTCCTCCCGCGTGGATTGATGAGCGCCTGAAGGCCGGCCTCTCCTCGCCCCCTGAGCAGCTCCGCCAGGCGCCCGGCTCACACACCCACCGGTTCAGTCGCTCAGTCGCGTCCGACTCTTCGAGACCCCATGGGGGGCAGCACGCCAGGCTTCCCTGTCCTTAACCAACTCCCAGAGTTTGCTCAAACTCATGTCCATTGAATCAGTGATGCCATTCAAACTGCTTTTTGATGTAATTTTCCAGTATTAAAAAAAATAATCCTGAGCTACTAATATATTAGATGCCTCTAGCTCTTTTTTGCTCTTTAATCACTGTGACTGTTATTGGGTTTCAAGTTTATAAATTCTCTTATCTTAAAAACTAGTCAGTTTAGATGGTTTAGTATTTTTAAATCATCTTGAAAGTAAGAACCAGGTAACCTCTGGTCAATATTCTCAAAATATTATTTGCTAATTTACCAAAATATGCCTCAGTACAGGGCATACCCCGAGGTAACACGCCTGAGAAAGGCTGACGTCTACAGAGCTTGGTTGGCATTGTTGTACCAAACAGTCTTGAAGTAAGTGGGGCATCAGCTGCACCCTGGGAGTCTTTCAGTTAGACAGATTTTCTTTGAATTGGTCGGTATTTATGATAATAGGATTTGACCTGCATCTATAAACCAAGATCAGTAGCATTTTCCCCGTGTAACCTGGATTGTTACTCCCTCAAGACTTACATCTCAACAGAAAATACACAGATTTTACATATTTTTCACCCTAGCTATTAATGTGAATAAAGGGAACATTTTACCAGCTAAAACTGTAACCAGCTTTACAAACTAACGAGGGTATGTTTGGTGTTGGGTCCTGTGGCAACAGGGAGTGCTCGCCCACCCCATGAGGTGTCTTCCTCCCAGAGGGGAGAGACCACCCCACAAAGCACTTGTCTCCCTGCCTGCCCCCCCTTGCTGAGCCCACTGTCTCCCTGCCCGGCCCCTCCCTTGCTGAGCCCGCTGTCTCCAGCCCTGCCCACCCCCTTGCAGAGCCCACTGTCTCCAGCCCTGCCCACCCCCTTGCTGAGCCCGGTGTCTCCAGCCCTGCCCACCCCCTTGCTGAGCCCGGTGTCTCCCTGCCTGGCCCCTCCCTTGCTGAGCCCACTGTCTCCAGCCCTGCCCACCCCCTTGCAGAGCCCACTGTCTCCAGCCCTGCCCACCCCCTTGCTGAGCCCGCTGTCTCCAGCCCTGCCCACCCCCTTGCTGAGCCCGCTGTCTCCAGCCCTGCCCCCCACATCAGCCCCTGTGGCAGACGGCGAGCAGCCCCGTAGGTGTCGCTTTCTGCTGCTCCCACCGTGCTGACCCGGCACTTTAGAACCTGTTGCCCCAGGATGAGAAGTGTTGTCTGGGTGAACAATACAGACCAAGGGTGCAGGCGGCTAGCTGTCACTTTCTGATCAGAACCCCTGGTGTGCTGGGTTTGGTTTGGTCTTTTAAATCCACTGAGTAAAAGCTAGTCAGCAGTGACTCTTCAGGAGAAAGCTCCTCACGAGAACGGGAGGACCTGTCGGCATGGAAGCAGGTCCCACCACCCCCGGAGCAGTGCCCCGAGTCCTGGGTGGACTGGGCTGGCCACAGAGGAGAGGCCTGCAGACCGGAGGCTGGTTCCGGACCTTCATCACCATGGTGGATCCTCCCTGGGGACCATTCCATGTGCGACGGGCCAATGCTAGACCTGGGAGTGAGACGGAAGGACTCCCTGCCTGGAGGCCTGCCGGCTCACATGGGAGACAAGGGGAAACGCAAGGGTCACCGCAGGGCAGAGGGAGCCTTGTGGTCTAGGCGCGGGCGCGGCGCTGGGCGCAGGAGGCCCGTCGGGCGGTAGGCGCGTCCGCCTGGAGGGCAGGCAGGGGGGCCCAGCGTGACCCGCAGACCCCAGTATGGGCAGCTCCGGAGAAGATGGTAGACAGCCCCGCGGCGGGGCAGGCCAGGTGCCCCAGATGGCAACGTGTCCAGTGAGAAGTGCTTTGGGAGGCTCAGGAGTGATGGGAGGTGGTTGGTGTGAAGCTCAGGAGAAAATCACGGGCAGAGTGTGCTGAGGTGTGTGCCCTAAACTGCGGGCAGACGTGGGCAGACTGTGTGGGCAGCAGCAGCGGGCAGGGCTCCTCCCAGGCCGCCGCTGCGGGCAGCCAGGGCCCACGTCTGGCTGTTACGGTGACGAGCCTCCGTCCCGAAGAGCCCAGGAGTGGAGGGTCACCAGGGCAGAGGGGCTGAGAGGCAGAGGCTCCGGTCCGCCTTCAGCATGGCCCGCGTCTCCCGTCTGAGATGGTTCCAGGGCCCAGCACGGCTCTCACTGTCTCTCGGCCTCATGCCCCGTGGGCGGGCTGACAGTTACAGTCAGGAGACGGGAGAGGCTCGAGCCGGCCTTTCGTTCCTCTGGTTTCTGGTCCTGAGGGTGTGTCCCGCAGGGGCCAGTGCGGTCTCAGCCCGGAGCCCCGCTGCCTTCTCGGACTGCAGAGCAGGCATCCTCCCCAGGAGGCCTGGACTTGACTGCTGTCCTCTTCCCAGTGAGAGCAGCGTCTTTGTGTCAGAGCGTCGACCTCTTGAGTGATTATCAGAGAGAGAGTGTAACTGTTTGGACAGTCAAATAATAACCCGAAGTGCCCATGGGTTAGAGAGGGTAAGTAGGGATTAGCCTGGATAATCAAAATCTACAGATAATCAAAACCCTGGCTTGCGGGCAGGGGTGCACTTGAGCTAGCTCACTCCTCTGGCGGCCTGAAGCCCCACAGCCCGAGGGGCCAGGTGAGCGGGCAGTGGAGGCCGATGCTGACGAGCTCCCTCAGTGCCTGTGCCGTGCAGACCCAGGACCCGTGCCCCTGCATGCTCCGTGTGGGCCAGGCACCCTGACCAGAACCGCAAGAGCCAGCCCGTGGTCCCTGGTCCTCGTCACCTGGCCCGTGAAGGCCGCCTGGAGAGGGTGCTTTGTTCCTGGGTCCGTGACAGTTTGTGGATGGTGTTTAGGTGCAGGGGGCTTGCCCCGGGTTCTTCAGGGGAACTTTAGCATGTTCGTGTGTTCCCTTCTACTATCAGTACATTTTGTGAACTCCCCAAGGATCTGTGGGGCTTTCCTGGTGGCTCAGACGGTAAAGAACCTGCCTGCAATGCAGGAGACCTGTGTTCGATCCCTGTGTCGGGAAGATCCCCTGGAGAAGAGCGTGGCAGCCCACTCTGATATTCTTGCCTGGAGAGTCCTCAGGGCCAGAGGGGCCTAGCGGGCTACGGTCACGGGCTCGCAGAGTCAGACGCGACTGAGCGACTGAGCACAGCACGAGAGGTGTGGGAATTCTTCGGAAACGGGGAATGCCCACAGGGAAAGGTGCCGGCCTGGACGGAATGGAGACGGGGCCGGCGTGACCAGAGGGGCAGCAGGGCTGGACCTCTGCCGACGGGGGGACACGCTGGAGCTCGTGCAGCGACAGCGGGGCACCTCGTTCCCACAAGCCTCCCACACGGCTCGTCACGACCTGCCAGTCAGAGTTGTCAGAAACATCTCCAGGAACGGAATGTAGTTCCTGTGCTTCTTGACTCCATTGTTTTACCTTCCGCGTGCAGTAAGCACTTGGTAAAGACAAATGGGGTAGAATTCGATGAAGTCAGATGTAATTGAACACTTTTAAAAGTTGGGTTTTGCCTGCAAGTGTTGCCCGGAGGACACCCACCTGCCCGCGTGTCGTGCACCCGGCATTGTTGACTCAGGCTGCGAGCCGTCAGCCAGCCGCCGCTGCGGGGCCGTGCGCTGTGGACACTTCCTGCCCTGGGGTGCGGGGTGAGCTTGGCCGAGCCTCTCACCGTGGGGCTTTCCAGAGCGTCCCGAGCTGGTGTCCTGGCCTGGCTGGGGCCTGCGACCGTGCTCACGCGTTTCTCCCTGGACTGTGTCATGGGCACGCGGCCCTTGGCAGGGCGGGCCTGACCCAGCACCAGCCCTGAGCACAGAGCGTCCCAGGCTGACGGCGGGGGAGCAGGGGAGTGTGACAGGCGGCCGCATCCCTGTCGGAGGCAGGGGCTGCGGGACCGGCCCAGGGGCACAGTGGGGCAGGACCTGGCCCACACGGACAGCAGATGTGCAAGAGGAGAGAGCCCAGCGGAGACCTGGTGACACCCATCCCCAGATCTGGGAAGCGCCCGACCCCGCCTGGACACCACCACTCTCTGCACAGAGGGACGGTTTCCTTCCCTGCCCCCGAGTGTAGTCCCGGATGCTGGGACAGCCCAGACTCAGGAAGGCCCTGTTCAGAGCTGGAGCCCCCGGCCACCGGTTCGGGCTTCCCAGAGCCCGAGGCCGTGTTTATGTGTGGGGAGGGGCTCTCAGAGGCTTGGCGTCGCGTGGACGTTCTCGGGCGTGGCCAGGTGTGCCGTGGGTGCTCATCTGGGTGCGAGGCAGACGCTGGCTTGGCGCCCGCTGCGTCCTCTGCAGGGAGCGAGGAAACAGGCTTTCCCACGGCTCTGGGGTCAGCCCGCTGGTCTCGGCCTGGGCACGTGACGCGGTCCGCCTCTCCCTTGGGCCCAGCCTCCAGAGCCACAGTTTTATTTTAAACTTGGTCAGAGGAGTTTGGTTTTAATTATCCACCTTCCTGAACTCCCAGTAACTCCAAGCTAAAAGCTTTTGTGGGGATTTTTCTAAGCCAGCCGCTGGTGTTTCGAGAGCCTCTACATTTCACAAATGAAAACCAGCCTGGCCCCGTCCCGTTCCAGGATGGCCTTGTGAATTCCCAGCGCCCTCGGCCCTACTGTCTTATTAGAAACAGGCCCCAGCCAGTGAGGTCGTTGCGGGAGAATTCGGGAAGTGTGGGAGGGAGGAGCCAGCTTCTTGGTTTGGGAGCATTTCTGAGCTGGGGTCTGTCTGGGTCCTCCTCCTCCTCCTCACTTTCTGTTTTCCATGTGTGTGCTGCTCTCTGAGCAGCTTGTCTTCTCTGCTGCTGAGGCCCCAGGTTGGGCCGTAAAGGCTGTGAGAGCGACTGAGCAGTCTCCCTCCAGCCCAGAGGCAGCACAGAGTCCCGCCTCGCGGCCAACGGCGCTGGTCTTCAGTGCCAGCAGAGCAACGGCGTCTCTCACCGGGAGTCCTTCCTGAGACGCGCGGACTCGAGCACGGGCTGCCAGACGCCGGTACTCACCTGCGGCTCTGGAGGGCTGGGGACTCGGGCCGTGTCCAAAGCACAGGTGCAAGGACGCCGTGCCTGTCCTCTGAGGGCGCAGCCTGGCCGGGCCTGGGCCCTCGTTGCCCCTGGGGCGGCTCTGGCTCCTCCCTGGGGGCCCTGGGCCCTTCCCCGACTCCCATGATGTCCTTGATGGGCTCACCGCCCACTCTCCCGGCCTACTCCAACCACTCCCTGCAGGGATGGGCGCACGCTTCCGAATGAGGTGCAGTGTCTGGATGACAGGGAGCTGGGCTTAGTGAGTGACAGCTCCTTTGATCAAGAAACCCAGACTTCTCTCTCCCTAAACGTAGCTGGCGTTTCTCCATTAGATGCCAGGTTATCTAGGGCATTAAGAAGCCAGGCACAGCAGCAGTTTCTGGAACACGGTCTCAGCACCAGCACCGCGCCATCCACGGCTGGGGCTGCGTCCCGAGGCCTCTACCCGTCCGGGCCCGCCTGCCCTCGTGGCTCTCAGAAGCCTCCTGGGCTCGCTGCTGCAGGGACAGTGCCGTCTCTAGAAACCCAGGGGTCCTCCTCTGAAGTGGTGCGTGTGTAGCCGAGCTGCCTCGCCTGTTCCCAGATCGTGTCTCCTGAGACTCACGCTCTCCTCTGAGGAGCCGGTCACCTCGAAATGTGGCTGAGGCTCGTCCTTAAAGGCGGTGGTAAAAGGCCGAGGCTCCCAGAGGGCTCAGGTGGTCACTAGTTGGGAGGGGCGGAGGACATGGTGGGAGGAGGCTCTTCTCCTCCGACCCCGGCTTCTGGTGGGAGTCCACCTGAGTGGGTCTTGCTCCGTGAGAAGCGCGGCCCCACGGGAGAAGCGGGCATGTATTCCTCCAGCCCCCCAGGCGGCCCCTCGGGGAGCTGCGGGCTGTCCTGAGGGCGGCGTGGCAGGGCTGGCCCACCGGCTGTGTAGCTTCCTCAGCGGAGGCCATGCTGTGTGTCCCCTGCGTGTGATCTGCCCCACCTGAGGACCGCAGGGGTGTGACGGCGGGAACCCACCCCCGTGGGGAGGTCACCACTTCTGCCCTATGAGGAGCGAGTCCTGGACCTGACTCGTGAGCTCTGATGGAGACAGACCTGGTGAACGCTGAATTTCCTGTCTTCACCAGAGACAGTCCGCACCGCAGAATTTAAAGCTGGAGACGCAGCTACAGTCCCACCCGACAGGTCACACACTTACAGAGAGGACGTCAGGAACCCCCAAGCAGTAAATCTGTGGGCCACCAAACCAAGCCCATCTGCAGGCACCCTGCCCGGGGGCTCAGGCTTCTGTAGGAGAGATGGGAAGGGATGGTTGTGTGCGCGAGGTGGGTGGGGGAGCCCGAGGGCTGGGCTGGGCCTGTGCTGAGCGCCCCCGTGGGCGTCACCGGGAGGGTGGGGGCCCTGGGGCGTGTGAGCAGCACCATCTCCCCGCCTTCTCTCCTCGCCCCGCTCCGTCTGCCCCCGCTGCTCAGGCAGGCCTGCCGGCCGCGCTCTCGATGCCCCCGCTCGGCCTCCCTTGCAGGCCCTACGCGGCGGTCTCTGTTCACTGGGGCCCTTGCTGTCCCCAGCCCGGGTTTGGCCTCACTTCTCTGGGGTCTGGGTGTGTCCTGATGGGCAGGCCCTGGCCGTGAGCCCCCCCACCCCTGGCACAGCCCCTGGGGGCAGCTTGAGCGCTGGCACTCAGGCCAGGCGATGCGCTGGGCTGGTGAAGAGGGGCGAGGCCGGGCGTTATGGGGGTGAGTCAGGAGGACTCCCAAGCCGTTGCCAGCGTCTGGCCCCAGGTCAGAAGGCGCTCGCCCCTCGCAGCAACTCCTCCGTCGGCGGTGGGGTGGGTCTTCACCCCAAACACTCATGTCCAGCTGCACGCAGGGCACCTGGGGCCGCGGCGCCATTCACGGAGGACGGCCGGCTCTTGGCCTGTCGAGGGGACACCTGCCAGCCAGAGGTCCGGGTGGAGGTCCGGTGGGGCGCTGTGGAAAGCAGAGCTGGTGGGCGTGAGCCCGGGTCGGGCGAGGGTCTCGGGGGTGGCGCCTCGCAGCCGGGTCGCTGGGGTGGGGCACCATCCCCGGGAAGGCCCAGCCCGGCGGGGACCTGCACGTCCTGTTCCTCGCCCTCCTGCCTCTGTCTCCCCTCATCGATACTGTTATTAACTCCTCAGAAAAGAAAAATAAATACGTCTACGTCGATGGAGGTTTTTTTGGGTTTTTGCCTGAGTTCTTTTATTAGAAAAGTGGAGATAAAGGGTAAAGGTCATCCGTGATCAAAAATAAATGTGAAGCAGCCGCATTGTTACGCTGGTGCTCGCAGTGGCCCTAAGCAGGTGGGCTCCCAGCTGAGGCCTGTGAGCCCCTCCTCCTGAGGCCTCAGTGCTTTCTCGCTGTGCTCCTCCCACCGTCCTGGGAGCAAGGGGGCCTCTGCCTGCCCTCCTCTCCCTTCATGAGGGGCCTGGGGGCAGTGGGGACGGTCCTGGGCCTTCACAGAGCAGATGAGGGCGTCCCCGAGAGCAGGGCTGGGTGTGAATGGAAGGCGATGGGTAGACGGGACGCTGAGATGCAGAGAGGCGGCCCATCACAGGCCTGCGTGGCCCTGGCACACAGGGCCGTTTGTTGGGGGCCGGCGGTCCTGTCACAGGTCGCTGAACCCCAGCTTAACTCGATGCGCTCCCCCCACCACCAGCCACAAGTCTTGAGAGTCCTGGGCACGTGGGGCGGTGCTTTGCTCAGCAGCCTTTCCTTAGCCTGCGAAGCTGCAGCCCGTCTGCAGCTGTGGAGCTGGGGTGTCTGGTTGGAAAGTACACTTGGGAATGGGAATGGCCAACATCGGCCTGCGGCTGCCTGACCTCTTGTTTCTCTCCCTTCTGCAGCGTGAGCGACTCTCCAGGTAAGGCCCGCCCTGCGCCACCCCTGTGAGTACGCATGCTTGCCCGCGCCGCCGCCCGCCTCAGCCTCTCTGTGTCCTCTCTCCTGTCCTCGCTCCCGCACAACCCCTCCATCCACACTGCGCTGCGTCCTGCCTCCACCTCGGTTCCCCTGGGCTCGGGGGGCGTGAGCATCCCGACAGACAGACGGCTGGACAGACAGTCTCAGCGGGAAGCAGCTGGGCCCCGAGGGAGGTGCTGGTGGCGCTTGGGGCAGAGGGGTGGCCAGTCGGACCCATGGTTCTGGGTCAGGGGCCCCAGCCTGCTCCCTGTACCCAGGTGGGCCCGGGGGAAGTTTGTCCAGCGAGCTACAGCCCTGAAAACTCGAAGAATGTCAGGGTTTGGGGAGGGGTCCTCTGTAACTTTCTGCCGAGTACCTAAGGGCAGACTTGGTCTTCCTGAAGAACGAAGTAAGAGTGGAGACCGTCGGTCCCCAGGCTTGTGACCCCTCTGATGACCCTGAGAGGGACAGGGGTGCGTGGTTACGGGAGGTGTGGGCGGATCCGTCTTGTGACGGAGCTGCTGCTTCCTTGTTGATAGACCCTAAAATTCACACACTGGCGCGTGTCCTCCCCACGCGTGTCCTCTCGCCAGCACCAGCTGAGGGTAACTCTAATTTCCCTCTAACCCAGAAGAAAATTAATTTTGCAGATTGGTGGAGAGAAGCGCTTTACTCCAGTTAATTTCTTGTGAACTCTGTTACATTACAATGCCATTTATGAAAAAAAATTTCCCTGCCAACTTCAAAATATGCTGTAAAACTGTAGCGAGTAGATCAGTGAGGTCCTCAAAATCAGTGGAACCAGCCAACAGCCCCCGGAGTCGCACGTGACTTCTAGCTTCGTCAGGAGGAATCCATCTCATTACATAAGATTCAGATCTCTGCTAGTGAAGAGACTGAAGTGGGGAAAACACTTCTTGCAGCTTGCGTTAGTTCTGAGGCTTCCCTGGTGGCTCAGCTGGTAAAGAACCCACCTGCAGTGCAGGAGACCCTGGTTTGATTCCTGGGTTGGGAAGATCTGCTGGAGAAAGGAATGGCTGCCCATGGTAGCATTCTGGCCTGGAGAACTCCACAGACTGTATAGTCCATGGGGTCGCAAAGAGTTGGCTGCAACTGAGCGACTTTCACTTCAGTTTTAAAAGCTCTACTGTGTGTAGGATGCTCAGTGTATTTCCTTCTTGACCAGACAGTTCCACTGCTACAATTTTACGCTAAGAAAGTGACTGAACAGATAGACTAAGGCTTATCGACAGGTCAGTGTGTGCCTTGGAGAAGGAAACGTCATCCCACTCCAGTATTCCTGCTTGTAGAATCTCATGGCTAGGGGAGCCTGGCGAGCTACCGTCCCTGGGGTCGCAAAGTCAGACACGACCTCGGTGCCGTAGCACGGACGGTGTGGGCCTTTCAATAGAGGGTTAAGCGCTCACGCGGCCATACAGCGGAAGTCTCCACAGTCATCTCTCCTTTACTGAGGGAGGCCTGTCCTTATGTGCGTGTGGGGTGCCCGTGGTCGTTGGGAGCAGGTGCAGGGGAGAAAAGGAGAGGCAGACACAGAAAGTGTTCTCCGAGTTTGTTTACAGAAGCGTCTGTTCCCACCTCCACGTCTAACATCCTGCAGGGACACGGACTGAGCTGTTGACAGAGACTGTCCTGGGGCAGGGCTTGGGGTGGCTTTCACTTTCTGTTTAGGAGCTTCGATACCTGTGCTTAAGCTGTTCAGGGAGCAGTACCGCTTTTATAATCAGGAAAGTCAGTGAAGGGATTTCTGTTTACAAAAGGTGTTTTTTTAAGTGTAAGAAGAAAAAGAACGCTGCTGTAGGACGCAGCCTCCCTCTGAGGACAGAGTGGCCCTCGGGGTCCTGGGCGCCGCCCCCCCCCCCCCCAGCTCTGCCTCTTCTGGCGCCTGGATCCCACCCACCTCTGAGCAGCGCCCACAGGACTGGGCCATGGGCAGACGCTCCGGAGCTGGGCCTTCGCGCATCCTGGTTCAGGGTGGAGCCCGGCAGGGCCAGTCCGTCTGTGGCCGTTCATGGGCTGCATTTTAGCTTGGAAACAGCAAAGCCCCAGACAAACAGGAACACTGTTAGGGACCCACTCAGTCTGTGATCCACTCTCGGACCAGCCAGTTCTGGAACGAAGCCGCCGTCCGCCCCAAGCATGCAGCCCCTACAGGCTGTGAAGTCCTGTCCTGGGCATGGCTGCCCCCATGTGGCGTCCAGAGGAGGGGTGGACGGTGAGCTCGCCTGCCCCGGGCCTTCCTCGCCCACCCCAGCTCTGAGCGCCAGGCCCACGTGTTTCTGACTTCATTGGAATAATTTTGTAAGAGCCTCTGAGATCCAAGAAACTTGCTTTTAAAAGCACTCTCTCGAGGGAAGGTATTCACCCCGAAGCTAGTGTGAAAAGCTCTGAGATTTCAGCCAGCACAAGTGTGTAAACTGCCAACTTGAAGCCCATTGTGTGCTGGCTGCGGGCTGGCCCCCTGCCCAGGTGGGCAGGCATGCCCTGTGGCACTCAGCGCCTCTGGGGAAAGCGTCTGCTGCCCTTCAGCGTCTCCCCCTACACCTTGCTGTTCTCGGAACCAGCTTCCCCTTCCCTGTGTCTCCTGCAGGCTGGAATCTGGAGGCAGCGACGCGTCCACTGAGCGGGCCTCAGCCAGAGCCCGCCGGGAGGCCCGCGAGGCCCGCCTGGCCACCCTGAGCAGCCGCGCGGAGGAGGACGGCGGCAGGGGCTACAGGAAGGTGGGCTCCGACTCCGGCCCGCCCGCTCGGGACGGCCCCGCAGGGCGCCTTGGCCACCGCCCTCGGCCGGCTGCTGTTTCTTGTACAGTAAAAACGTCCCTGTATCGGGCGCTTAGAGGTGAGGGAAGCAGCGAGGACCAAGAGTTGTGGAAGGGAGAGCAAAGCCGTTTGCTTTCAGTGAGCCCCGTGAGCCCCAGACACACGCTGCTCGGTCGCGGTCAGTAACAGTACTCTGGTTTGAGGGTTTATGTTATTTCACGGCTCGTTTCCTTCACTTCTTGCAGAAGAGAACCCAGCTCAAGGGGCCAGCTCGAAACCATTCCTGTGCGTGAGGTGCCAGGAAAAGCTTTTTTGTTCCCAAAACGTTTGTCTTGTTAGGCAGAACTTGGCCAAGACGGGCACACGTGCAAGGGCGGCCCCAGCGTCCAGCCTCTTCTGTGTGGAGCCGGAGCTCTGCGCCACGGCGCAGCGTTGCGTCCGCTCTGTCCCCTGCCCTGGAGAGCAGCGTTACTGACGGGAGTGTCACCTTTGTGTTCGGTCCCTTGGACCTCTCGGTTCCAGCAGCAGGAGGC